>NC_069508.1:76795695-77395695 GCF_027579735.1 Bombina bombina
GGTTGAGGGCAATTACCCCCATTAGGGAGTGTCGTAAGCAACCGGACAACAAACCTCATTTGAGCAATGTGGCCGGAAGCTAAACGTAGCCACAATGACCCTGGGTTATACCCCAGGTATGTAGCACTGCCTTGTAGGGTCAAACAAGATTTTTGAAATCTGGGGTAGTGTTTAGTCCACCTGGATGGATAGTTCCCAGTTTGTAAATCCACTGGGCTTCCCGTTTGAGCAGTACCTTGCTCCTGTCTCCTCCCCGGTCCAATGGGGGGATGTGATCAATAAGGATATACCGTATCGATGAAACTGAGTGACCTTGTTTAGCACAGTGACGTGCTACTGGCTGTTCAGAATCCCCTTGTTTCAGTGCAGATCTTATTGCATGCCTGTGGTTTGCCATTCGTTCACGTAGCATGCCTGTGGTTTTACCCACATAGAAGCACGAGCATGGACAAAAGAGGAGGTAGACTACATGTGTAGTAGTACACGTGATGGAATGTTTAATCACATATCTCCTATTGGTGTGTGGATGATGAAAGTTTTTGGTGTTAAGCAAACCATTACAGGTTGTGCAGCCTAAACACCTATATGAGCCTTTGATGTTGATTGTGGCCCCAGTAGTGTAATTAGACTTGTTATCCGTTCGCATAAGGAGATCCTTGAGGTTGGTTCCCCTCCTGAATCCCACCATAGGTTGTAGCTGTTGGGTGAATGTTAATTTTGGATCAGATGCCACTATGGGCCAGTGCCGATGTAGAATACGCCCCGCATTCTTGGTGGCTGGGGTAAATGTTGTAGACATGATCAACTTGTTGCTTGTGTCTTTCTTCTGTGTAGGTTTAATTAGGTCATTCTGAGTAAGTGTGGATACTGTGGTCATGGTATTTTGGATGATAGATGGTTTATATCCCCTTTGACGAAATCTCTCACCCACTCCTGACAGTTGGGAGACCCCAGTGTGTGCGTCTGAATTGTTCCTCATTGTTCTTATAAACTGAGACTTAACTATGCCCTCGAGTAGGGCAGGAGGATGGCAACTGTCTGCTCTCAATATGGAGTTACGATCAGTTTGTTTCTGATATAGTGTAGTGCCCAGTTGGTGTGTATCCTTAAAGACCGTTAGGTCCAAAAAGTTGATAGTCTGTCTGTCAACAGTCATCTTGAATTTTACATTGCTGGTGGCCGTGTTGTAATTTTCAAACCAAATTTGGAGGTCCTCCATGGTCCCTCGCCATACCATGAAAATGTCGTCAATGAATCTATAATAGCAGATCACTGCAGGATTAATAGAATTCCATAGATATAGATTTTCAAATTGAGACATATATATGTTGGCATAAGCGGGGGCCATGGAGGACCCCATGGCCGTACCAGCTGTTTGTAGATAAAACCTACTTTCAAACCTGAAGTAGTTTTTGTACAAACAGTATTCAATAAGAGAAAGAAAGTATTCAACTGGGGGACCCTCATACAGAGGATTATTAGTAATGTGTTCCTGTACTGCTTTGAGTCCCTCAGTGTGCAGAATAATGGTATACAGACTGTTGACGTCCAGACAGACCAAAAGGTCATCTTGCTGGACGTCAACAGTCCGTATTTTACAGATAAAGTCCCCTGTGTCCATAATGTATGACTTAATATCTTTTACTACAGGTTGTAGTAATATATCGACCAGTTGGGCTACCGGTTGTGTCAGCGAGTCCCTCGCCGACACAATGGGCCTACCTGGTGGATGATCCAACGTCTTATGTATCTTAGGAATGGAATATAAGATAGGTATTTTTGGATACGCAGTGGAACAGAAGTCACAGATGTGTTCTGACAACCAACCCTGTTCAAAGCCCATCCGGATCAAAGTATCCAGTTGTGCCTTAAATCTCACGGTAGGGTCATTGGACAACTCTGTGTAAGTTTGTGTATCGGTCAACTGGGTCAAGATGTCAGCTTGATAATCTCTATAGTTCAATATCACAATGGCCCCGCCCTTATCGGCGGGATTGATGACTATAGAGGGGTCATCTTGGAGGGTCTTTATCGCTAGACGTTCACTTCTGGATAAATTATGTGTCCATAGTGATTCATGTCTAGCTGCTTCTAGATCCTGAGTAACCAGTCTGACAAATGTTTTGGTGCTTGGACTGCAGTTAGTCGGTTCAAATTTACTAGGGACTTTACATTTGAGCTCTAACTGTGTTCTAGTCGCGCTAGGTGTTGTATTTTGAAAAAATTCCTTAATCTTCAAGGACTTATTCAACTTATATAAGTCTAGTTTAAGGTCAAATTCATTAAGGGTTGTGCTAGGCACATAGGACAGCCCTTTGTTTAGAACTTGGCGTTCGCTGTCAGAGAGAATATGTGTACTTAAGTTAATCACTATGTCCTCTGTCGTGGGCGTCTGGGAGGTCGGTGTCTTATACCCCGCCCGCCGAATGCGGGGTCTGTTATGCCGCCCCCACCTCGGGAGCGGGTAGTTACCCCTAAAAAATGTTGTTGATTGGGTGTAGAGTGTGCCCTAGAGTCATGGCCAGTAAATTGGTTTTGATGTCTGTAAGTACCAGGAGGGGTCAGAGGAATATTAGCAGGGTTCCCGTCGGTATCAGTGGAGTCACCCCCACTAGTGTCAACCGTCTCAAAGTGAACCCGTCTATTTCTCTGTCTCCTTCTGGGTCTTGTATCAGGTGTAGAGGTCAGCCATTTGTACACCCTTCCTAGTTTGTAATCCTGATTTACTGTTTCTAACTTTCTATTTTTGAAGGTTATTAAGTCTGCCTGATATTTATCAATTTGGGATTTGATTTTAGAAATCCAATTTTCTTGTGTGTCGTTAGTGAGTGTAACCTTATATGTATTCTCAAATGTCTGTATTTCAACCTTGACCTTGTTTAAAATAGTAGTCACTTCCTCTATAACTAGCAAGATTAAATCTAAAGAGCACTAAAGACAACCCAGAGTTTAGAAAAAAGTGGTGTTTTATCCTTAACAAGTGCTCTTTAGATTTAATCTTGCTAGTTATAGAGGAAGTGACTACTATTTTAAACAAGGTCAAGGTTGAAATACAGACATTTGAGAATACATATAAGGTTACACTCACTAACGACACACAAGAAAATTGGATTTCTAAAATCAAATCCCAAATTGATAAATATCAGGCAGACTTAATAACCTTCAAAAATAGAAAGTTAGAAACAGTAAATCAGGATTACAAACTAGGAAGGGTGTACAAATGGCTGACCTCTACACCTGATACAAGACCCAGAAGGAGACAGAGAAATAGACGGGTTCACTTTGAGACGGTTGACACTAGTGGGGGTGACTCCACTGATACCGACGGGAACCCTGCTAATATTCCTCTGACCCCTCCTGGTACTTACAGACATCAAAACCAATTTACTGGCCATGACTCTAGGGCACACTCTACACCCAATCAACAACATTTTTTAGGGGTAACTACCCGCTCCCGAGGTGGGGGCGGCATAACAGACCCCGCATTCGGCGGGCGGGGTATAAGACACCGACCTCCCAGACGCCCACGACAGAGGACATAGTGATTAACTTAAGTACACATATTCTCTCTGACAGCGAACGCCAAGTTCTAAACAAAGGGCTGTCCTATGTGCCTAGCACAACCCTTAATGAATTTGACCTTAAACTAGACTTATATAAGTTGAATAAGTCCTTGAAGATTAAGGAATTTTTTCAAAATACAACACCTAGCGCGACTAGAACACAGTTAGAGCTCAAATGTAAAGTCCCTAGTAAATTTGAACCGACTAACTGCAGTCCAAGCACCAAAACATTTGTCAGACTGGTTACTCAGGATCTAGAAGCAGCTAGACATGAATCACTATGGACACATAATTTATCCAGAAGTGAACGTCTAGCGATAAAGACCCTCCAAGATGACCCCTCTATAGTCATCAGGCCCGCCGATAAGGGCGGGGCCATTGTGATATTGAACTATAGAGATTATCAAGCTGACATCTTGACCCAGTTGACCGATACACAAACTTACACAGAGTTGTCCAATGACCCTACCGTGAGATTTAAGGCACAACTGGATACTTTGATCCGGATGGGCTTTGAACAGGGTTGGTTGTCAGAACACATCTGTGACTTCTGTTCCACTGCGTATCCAAAAATACCTATCTTATATTCCATTCCTAAGATACATAAGACGTTGGATCATCCACCAGGTAGGCCCATTGTGTCGGCGAGGGACTCGCTGACACAACCGGTAGCCCAACTGGTCGATATATTACTACAACCTGTAGTAAAAGATATTAAGTCATACATTATGGACACAGGGGACTTTATCCGTAAAATACGGACTGTTGACGTCCAGCAAGATGACCTTTTGGTCTGTCTGGACGTCAACAGTCTGTATACCATTATTCCGCACACTGAGGGACTCAAAGCAGTACAGGAACACATTACTAATAATCCTCTGTATGAGGGTCCCCCAGTTGAATACTTTCTTTCTCTTATTGAATACTGTTTGTACAAAAACTACTTCAGGTTTGAAAGTAGGTTTTATCTACAAACAGCTGGTACGGCCATGGGGTCCTCCATGGCCCCCGCTTATGCCAACATATATATGTCTCAATTTGAAAATCTATATCTATGGAATTCTATTAATCCTGCAGTGATCTGCTATTATAGATTCATTGACGACATTTTCATGGTATGGCGAGGGACCATGGAGGACCTCCAAATTTGGTTTGAAAATTACAACACGGCCACCAGCAATGTAAAATTCAAGATGACTGTTGACAGACAGACTATCAACTTTTTGGACCTAACGGTCTTTAAGGATACACACCAACTGGGCACTACACTATATCAGAAACAAACTGATCGTAACTCCATATTGAGAGCAGACAGTTGCCATCCTCCTGCCCTACTCGAGGGCATAGTTAAGTCTCAGTTTATAAGAACAATGAGGAACAATTCAGACGCACACACTGGGGTCTCCCAACTGTCAGGAGTGGGTGAGAGATTTCGTCAAAGGGGATATAAACCATCTATCATCCAAAATACCATGACCACAGTATCCACACTTACTCAGAATGACCTAATTAAACCTACACAGAAGAAAGACACAAGCAACAAGTTGATCATGTCTACAACATTTACCCCAGCCACCAAGAATGCGGGGCGTATTCTACATCGGCACTGGCCCATAGTGGCATCTGATCCAAAATTAACATTCACCCAACAGCTACAACCTATGGTGGGATTCAGGAGGGGAACCAACCTCAAGGATCTCCTTATGCGAACGGATAACAAGTCTAATTACACTACTGGGGCCACAATCAACATCAAAGGCTCATATAGGTGTTTAGGCTGCACAACCTGTAATGGTTTGCTTAACACCAAAAACTTTCATCATCCACACACCAATAGGAGATATGTGATTAAACATTCCATCACGTGTACTACTACACATGTAGTCTACCTCCTCTTTTGTCCATGCTCGTGCTTCTATGTGGGTAAAACCACAGGCACGCTACGTGAACGAATGGCAAACCACAGGCATGCAATAAGATCTGCACTGAAACAAGGGGATTCTGAACAGCCAGTAGCACGTCACTGTGCTAAACAAGGTCACTCAGTTTCATCGATACAGTATATCCTTATTGATCACATCCCCCCATTGGACCGGGGAGGAGACAGGAGCAAGGTACTGCTCAAACGGGAAGCCCAGTGGATTTACAAACTGGGAACTATCCATCCAGGTGGACTAAACACTACCCCAGATTTCAAAAATCTGGTTTGACCCTACAAGGCAGTGCTACATACCTGGGGTATAACCCAGGGTCATTGTGGCTACGTTTAGCTTCCGGCCACATTGCTCAAATGAGGTTTGTTGTCCGGTTGCTTACGACACTCCCTAATGGGGGTAATTGCCCTCAACCGGGTAGTGGAAGCCTGGGCCCTGAGGTATAATTACCTACCCATGCACCTTTAACCTTGGAGGAGGAAGCCATTGAATCACCACTAAAATCAAGCAAGGAACAGGATGGACAATCTTTAAGTGTCTATACTTAGCTATCTTTAATAGATCAAGTTGTATTTAATCTACAAACATGCTTAACGTGAATGTATATAATGTCTATACTCATACTTCAACCTTTAGAGCTCTATAAGGGATTGCAGATGGACACACATACATTCTTTTCCATAGAAGCCAGCTAATTTGCTAGACATCTTATTTCTAAACAGGGATCAGATCCTTAGCGGGCGCCGTAGTATATAACTATAAATGTAGTATATAACTGCCTGGATATACATATACAACATTTATGTGGGGTAAACTAATTTAATTTATTTTCATTATATTATTAGTTCCCATAAGAGGAGATTGTAGACACACAATCAGGACAAAGTGCCAAATTTATTTTTTACTAGTTATTTATAAGCCATTTAAAGTCATTTAAGATTACAACATGTGATAACAAGTACAGCAAAAAAACCACAATTTTTGTTCATGTATTAATTTTTATATATTAATTTTTGTATATTTTTGCACACATATAATATTATTCTAAATAACACTCCAGTGTGATTAAATATAGCTAACACACTGTGTCACCATACAAGTTGTCAATGGGTTGCACGTTATATTAGACCGTAGTATGGTGATATGATCAGTGTTTGTTTACTATCACCATGCCTACAGTAACCATGGTGATGTATGTACACATTAGCACTAAGAATAGCTGACCGGTAACAGCACTTTTGGCCATCTAATTGAACATTCCAATAACTTCTATAAGTAGTTCTTAGTCTTTGTCACTTGTTGATTTTATACACACTAAGTTGATTCTATAGATGTGGAATTGTAAAATTTTACACTTAATTAACATATAGCCGCGATACCGGAAGTGGGATTGTAGCACTTCCGGTAGGCTGTAGCACAGTGGAACGCAAGATGCGTTCCACACTCGATGTTTGGCGCACTTTGGAGGAACACCTGTGTGGTGAGTGATTTGTTAAAGCACTATAAATTGTTTGAGTTTGGCTTGTTGTTTTATGCTGATGAAGGGGTTGTGAACCCCGAAAACGTTACAATAAAGTAAATTGTGGAAGACCTGAGAGTGCATCTACTTTTGTCCTTATATGCTATTTATATTTGCCCCCAGGCTGTTGCCTCTTGGTGGGTTGACCTGGAAAACTGCTTGGATATATATATATATACACACACATATACATACATACATATACATATATATATATATATATATATATATACCAGTGAGGCTACAGCTTTAGTGTTGCAGGTTTATATAATTATAAAAGCCAGTAGCTTACAAATGTATCTCAATATTGCTTATTTATCACTTTCTGTTTAACTAAGCCATAAGTATTCTTTAAATATGTGTATTAAGCTTTCTTTTCTGCAAAATTTTATTTTCTTGTATTTTCTGTAGGTCAGAACAATAATTTAAATAAGTAGAGGATAATATATGCTCGAGGGAATTAAATAATTTAGTGTTTGTTTTAGCTACATACATTACCAATATCACCTCTCATTACTGACTGAGCAGATTCCCAAATCACTTCTGAGATATCCTAGATTTGTATGTGGGAATGGTAAAAAAAAAGAATAAAAAATCTACCCATTTTAGCTTTAGAGAAGTTTGGAAAACTTGATATACGACAAAGTAGTGGGGAAATCTAAAAGTCTAAGGCCTAGATTACGAGTTTTGCGTTAGAGGCTGTGCGGTGCTAACAAGCAGTTTTCTCTCACCGCTCACTTACCTGCAGCACTGGTATTACGAGTTTTCAGAAACCCGTCGTTAAAAGACAAGAAGTGAGCGTTGAGCAAAATTTTGCTCATTACCTAGGCTGACCATATTGCCGCTTTAAAAAGGGACACATATGAAAAATACATATGTCAGGGCTGTTTTCAGGGCTGTTTAAAGAAATGGTTTTGTATAAGAACCCTCATATATGTATTTTTCATATGTGTTCCTTCTTAAAGCGGCAATATGGTCAGCCTATCATTACCGCACTCCAATACCAGCGCTGCTTAAGTCAGCGGTGAGCTGGTCGTATGTGCTTGTGCACGATTTCCCCATAGGAATCAACGGGGAGAGCCGGCTGAGAAAAAGTCTAACACCTGCAAAAAAGCAACGTAAAACTCACTAACGCAGCCCCATTGAATCAATGGGGAAATAAAATTTATGTTTACACCTAACACCCTAACATGAACCCCGAGTCTAAACACCCCTAATCTTACACTTATTAACCCCTAATCTGCTGCCCCTGACATCGCCGACACCTATATTATAATATTAACCCATAATCTGCCGCTCCGGATACCGCAGCCACCTACATTATAGTTATGAACCCCTAATCTGCTGCCCCCAACATCGCCGACACCTACATTATATTTATTAACCGCTAATCTGCCGCCCCCAATGTCGCCGCAACCTAAATACATTTATTAACCCCTAATCTGCCACCCCCAATGTTGCCGCCACTATATTAAAGTTATTAACCCCTAAACCTAAGTCTAACCCTAACACCAACTAAATTAAATATAATTACAATAAATCTAAATAAATATTCCTATCATTAACTAAATTATTCCTATTTAAAACTCAATACTTATAAAATAAACCCTAAGCTAGCTACAATATAACTAATAGTTACATTGTAGCTAGCTTAGGATTTATTTTACAGGCAAGTTTGTATTTTTTTTAACTAGGTAGAATAGTTATTAAATAGTTATTAACTATTTAATAACTACCTAGCTAAAATAAAGACACATTTACCTGTAAAATAAAACCTAACCTTATGTACAATAACACCTAACACTAAACTATAATTAAATAAATTAACTAAATTAAATACAATTACCTAAATTAAATTAGCTAAAGTACAAACCCCCCCCACTAAATTACAGAAAATAATAAACAAATTACAGATATTTAAACTAATTACACCTAATCTAATAGCCCTATTAAAATAAAAAAGCCCCCCCCCCAAAAAAAAAAAAAAAAACCTAGCCTAAACTAAACTACCATTAGCCATTAAAAGGGCCTTTTGCGGGCATCTCCCCAAAGTAATCAGCTCTTTTACCTGTAAAAAAAAAATACAAACGACCCCCCCAACAGTAAAACCCACCACCCACACAACCAACCCCCCAAATAAAATACTATCTAAAGAAACCTAAGCTTCCCATTGCCCTGAAAAGGGCATTTGGATGGGTATTGCCCTTAAAAGGGCAGTTAGCTCTTTTGCCGCCAAAACCCTAACCTAAAAATAAAACCCACCCAATACACCCTTAAAAAAACCTAACACTAACCCCCTGAAAATCGACTTACCGGGAGATGTCTTCATCCAAACCAGGCCGAAGTCGTCAACGAAGCCGGGCGAAGTGGTCCTCCAGACAGGCGGCATCTTCATCCAGACGGCATCTTCTATCTTCATCCATCCGGCACGGAGCGGGTCCATCTTCAAGACATCCGACGCGGAGCATCCTCTTCTGCCGACGACTAAAGCTGAATGAAGGTACCTTTAAGTGACGTCATCCAAGATGGCGTCCCGTAGATTCCGATTAGCTGATAGAATCAGAATTAAGGTAGAAAAATCCTATTGGCTGATGCAATCAGCCAATAGAATTGAAGTTCAATTCTATTGGCTGATTGGAACAGCCAATAGATTGCAAGCTCAATCCTATTGGTTATTAATATATTAATAACAACATATCTACCTTCGACATCTGTAATAGTAAAGAAAATTTTATATTGTAGTCATTTTCTAAGTAATATACCCCTCTACTTAAAGGGACAGTCAAGTAAAAAAAAAAACTTACATGATTTAAATAGGGCATGTCATTTTAAACAACTTTTCTATTTACTTTTTTCACCAATTTTGCTTTGTTCTCTTGGTATTCTTAGTTGAAAGCTAAACCTAGGACGTTCATATGCTAATTTCTTAGACCTTGAAGGCCGCCTCTAATCTGAAAGCATTTGGACAGTTTTTCACCACTAGAGGGCATTAGTTCATGTGTTTCATATAGATAACATTGAGCTCACGCACGTGAAGCTCCTAGGAGTGAGCACTGATTAGCTAAAATGCAAGTCTGTCAAAAAAAATGAAATAAGGGGGCAGTTTGCAGAGGCATATTTACAAGGTAATTACAGAGGTAAAATGTATATTATTATAACCGTGTTGGTTCCTCATATAATATAATTAGATTAATTTGACATGAGCTATTTCTCATAAAACCATGGTGATTTGAACTCATAATCTTGTTTACATGTATCCCTTCAAGTATCTTTCCTACTATTGATGTCAGACTAACTGGTCTATAGCTTCCTCAATCAGACCTACTCCCCATTTTAAAAAATAGCACCACATCAGCTTTACGCCATATGTTCACATTTCTTAAGTGAGCATTGAGGCAATAAGAATTGTAGAAAGTAGAAGACACAAGACAATTGCTTTAGTTAGGATGTGTTGTATCTGTTTAATGAAAATGCTCTATATCTTTATTTTCCTTTTTGCTACACTTGTCTCTACAAAACTATATTATTAATTTAATCCTTCCCCCTCACCACCTGCTTCATTCATTGGACCATCTATTTTATATTCACATATTCTTGAACGCTCTCTCTTCCCTGCTCCACATCCCAAATACACTCTCAATACTGCAAAGATGTATCTCACCTTATGCCACTCTCTCTCTTGTTCATATCTGCTAGTGATATCTCTGCCAATCCTGGTCCCCCTACAACTTCTTAATCTTGTCCGCCATATATGCCATTCTATAAACCTAGAAACCAGAACCTTACTCCAATTCCTTGTGAATCTAAAGTCAACATCCCCTTCAGTTGCACTCTGCAACACTGATTCCGTTTGCAACAAGCATACTTCTATCCTTGATCCATTCCCTTAACCTTATAGAAACTGCTATCACCCTCAGACACAGCCTCCCCTGCTGCATTGTCACATGGGTCTCTACTTCAGCCACACTGCTAGGCCTGGAAACAGACAAGGAGTGGTGAATACATTTTACTTTCCTCTTGTTGAACATTTCAACTAATGCAGCCCATCATCTCCCTCACATTTACTTCCTTTGAAGCTCACATGATTCGCTTATACATATTGTGGTTATATATCGTCCCCTGTCTTTCAAACTCACATTTTGCTGCCTGGCTACCTTATTTCCTCTCCTTTTGAAAAAAAAGCTTTCACTTCCATTTTTTGTTAAATAATACATATATATATATATAATTTATTTTGTATCTATGAGAGGCATTTATCTTCTTATAAACAAGGAATAGAGAGTGTAATTACTGTAATTACCTTAATTGCTAGATAGTTAAAGTGAAGAGTATGTTTGTTGAAAAGTTTAGTCACTTTAGCAGAGAAATCCCATAAAGATCATCCTGTAGGCATGAAGAATGGCCAACTTGGTAGCATACCTTCATCTTTGGATTTTATACACACACTATATAATATATATATATATATATATATATATATATATATATATATATATATATATATATATATATATATATATATATTTATATATATATATATATATATATATATATATATACACACACATATATATATATATATATATATATATACATACACACATACATACAGTACATACACACATACATACAGTACATACACAGATACATACATATATATATATATATATATATATATATACATACATACATACATACACACACACATATACATACATACACACACACTATGGGCTCCATGTATGAAGCAGCAAAAGCTCTTGTGGGGCAGGTTCGCATATGCTTCCCGCAATGAAAGAAGCAGTGATCATTAGTCCGCTACTTCTTACACTCTCCACCACCTCAGAGGCTTGATCTCAGTGATTGACAGTCCCTTCACTGATGCAAATAAAGGGGTGGGCATTACACACATTGGAGTGTGTAATGATACATACGGGACAACAGATCTGCTGCCCTTATCAGTGAAGGAAAAGCGGACAGCTTCGCGAGTTGAGAAGCTGTCCGCCGCCTTTTAGTACATGGGGCCCTATATATATGTATTTATGTGTGTATATATATATACACACACACACATATATATACATATATAACAAAAGGATATGTTTGCGCTTGGGGATATGGTGCTGGTACTTGGAATTGGACTAAAATACAAACATAAAGTACAAAGTACAATAGTTAGATACCCAGTTGTGCTATGGGGTATCACTTCTATTTGTATATATGTGTGTTTATGTATATATATATATATATATATATATATATATATATATATATATATATATCTCAAAGTCCTGTGTAGGAATGCACACCATATATTTAGTAGCAGCTGCCAGGGTGCAATGTCAAAACAGTATGTACTATGCAAAAAAGGCAGCACTCACTGGTCATTTGTAAGTAAAATTTAGCTGTTAATAATACAAAAAGTTAAAATCTTGGGAAAAACATGACGTTTCGATGCCTAACTGGCAGTGAGTGCTGCCTTTTTTGCATAGTATATATATATATATATATATATATATATATATATATATATATATATATGCAATTGTATATATATGCATATAATTTTATTAATTAGATATATACATACGCCTATAATACTAAATGAAAGATAATCTAGTGTGTATACATACAGTAGTTAGTCACCAGTGAGTAGAATAGGTTTGTCACTTGGTATCAATGCCAGTCCAGCAAATGTGGAGTATAGTAGGGCAGTTCACAATAATGTCATGTTATAACACCATGTGTAACAGTTCCCCAAAAGCCTCTAGTCTTGGCTGCTTCATCCAGAATAGGAGTTCCCTTTTTGGAAAGAAGATCCTCCTCAAACCTTTCTGCAAAGATAGAGAGTGGACAAGTGCACAAGGGGGCACTCCTAGTGAAGATCGTTTGTAACAGTGGGAATTACTACAAAAGAATATATAAATGCACACTCACCAGCAACAGACACCATCTTTAATCAAGTGCTTGTTCTATACTTCATACTGGATGAGGTAGAATCATGTGAGAGTGCATTTATATATTCTTTTGTAGTAATTCCCACTGTTACAAAGGATTTTCACTAGGAGTGCCCCCTTGTGCGCTTGTCCACTCTCTATCTTTTCATATATACATATATATATGGGCAAGATCTGGAATTTTGGATATCTATATATATATATATATATATATATATATATACACATACACATTTAAACACACACATATATATTCATTAGAGTATTAAAATAGACTTAATAATAATAATTTTACTTGACAAGAATCTCCAAAATTAAAAAATAGATTTAAAACTAAAGAAAAAATATATAGTTTTGATTATAAAATCTTACAGAATAATGACTAGGAATAACACTTATACAGTTATACATGAAAATATGTTCATAAATCGTAGAATCAATAGCCAAATGTTACTAAAACAAAGTCCAAGGGTGACTTTGAGATGAGCAACCAATGGACAGTCTTCCAAAGATGTCTAAGTATAATGTCATATAGTTAAGTTGCTACTGGAATGGTATACAGATGATTGGACAGTTGGTGGGCTTATAGGTGAGTGGTCAGAATACTGATTTTTGAGCCCATTAAAGCCCAGATTACAAGTTGAGGGGGATGGTATCTGTAGGAAAACTCACTTCTGAACACCTACAAATGACCTGATTTTATATTTCATATCTGAATGTATTACTCATTCGCACTGGCGTGATTGCCACAAAAAGTACAGTTGATATAAAAATTGTGTTTTTAAAGGAGATTACATAATCATGTCTTTCAGAGATAACTATTTCAATCAGTTTCCCTCTGAACCACCGCTAACCCATCTAAATGCATATATTAAGTTCCTTGTATGGGCGGACTGTACAATTTTTGTATAACTCTATGGGCTTTTGACAACTTTTACAAGCCTACAATGATTGTGTTTAAAGATGTTTTTCCTACTGTTTATTAAAGGCTCAGTTCCATTTTGGCACAAACTTTACACAAAATGGCAACTGCTAGTTTCAATGTAAAATACTTAAAATATATAAATAAATATATATTTTTAAAACAGGTTTTTTCTTCAAAAATGGAAATCTCGACCCATTTCCTTGCTGGTTAGCATCTTTAAGAGACGCTTAAACAAGAATGCTAAATCGTGAATGCGTTTTTATAGAGGACACGCCTCTATGCTTTATTAATTTTAGATTTGTTCACAACAGTTCGGACAATATAAAAAATTCATTTTTGGAAGCCAATAGATTGAGATCAATCTCATTGTGTCTGAAATATTACATTGTGACTTCATAAATATATATACAGTATGAGCTTTGGTGTATTTCAGTTTGTTTTCAAATTGGACAATTATTCTTTTTTTATGGACCATTTAAGGATCAGGTAAAATAAATCCAAGAAACAAGTCCTACATGCATATGATCTTCCCCAAACAATGCTTTATCTAAAGATAAGTTAATTTGAATTTTCCTTTTTTGATTATTGTAAGTTTAATTAAGACCTATACCATCCAGTAACTTAAAGGCAGATTTAATATTGTATATTCAATTAGTAAGCCCGCCAACAAGTAAAACACTAATGGTTAGATATCAATAAAAACAAATGATTAAAACTGTGTTTCAAAGTTGATTTAATTGCATTGACCTCAGAGTTAGAAATTGATTGAATGATAAAATCTACTAATATTACACAAAAATACGTTATCACATGAAGGCTAAAATCATTACACTTTACAAGAACATTTCTTTCCAGTCTTCGTTAATAATTATGTTTTGAACTACTGGAGGAATTTGCTTATATTAAAGGCAAGGCAAAATCTATATCACTGTCAAATTCAAATGTAATTTAATCAATAGTGCTACATAGAGTGGAACACTAAAAAAATGCAGATTTTTATGATTTTATTGTCTCACAAAGTTATAATTATAGCTTTTCTTAACATTTTATTTGTTTGTTGTAAGTGGCTATTTAAGCTGTGAAATACATGCGTTAATAAAATCAAGGCTTTCCATAATTAACAAAATATTTTATATTTTTCTAAATAAATTCAGCTATAAAGACTGCTCAGCTGGAATATAATAACCCCATAGGCAGATAAACTTTACTAGACAAAACAACATTTGTGAACATATATTTTTGTTTACAGAAACCGTGAGAAAGTAGCTTGCTCAACTATAATAATAATAATAATATTTAAATATGCAACAGAGGTGCAACCTGGGAACAATATATACAAAGAGTTAATGAAGAAAAGTGGATATGCAAAATAAGCAGTATCCAAAAGACCAGGGGCCAAGCTTATCACTTATCAAAAGTAACTCTTTGCATATAGTTTAGTTTTTTTAGATTCTAAATTATATTATTAATATTATGTTTTTTATATTTTTCTAATTTCTTTTTAATATCACACAATGCCAACAAAAACATCCCCATGAAAAACATCAGTGCCAGGTGCCAGGTTTGGAAAGTACAAACAAACTGTACAGCTACAAGACAGCATGCACATTTATTCCAGAATAAATTATCTTTCTAACTTCATTGTATGGGTAACATTTGGAAAAATAAATATTTACTTTATTTCCATCTCTTCAAAAAGTATTTAAATCTGGTCTATGATTACCCAGTACAGCTTTGCAAATAAACGAGTGAAAAAATTCCAAAAGCAAAATACAGAAAATGTATCTAAACTAAGAGAAAAGTGTTTCTGACTTAAAGGGACACTGAACCCACATTTTTTTCTTTTGTGATTCAGATAGAACATGCAATTTTAAGCAACTTTCTAATTTACTCCTATTATCAAATTTTGTTTGTTCTCTTGCTATCTTTATTTGAAAAAGAAGGCATCTAAGCTAAGGAGCCAGCACATTTTTGGTTCAGGACCATGGACAGTACTTTTTTTATTGGTGTTGTCCAATCAGCAAGGACAACCCAGTTTGTTCACCAAAAATTGGCCGGCATCTAAACTTACATTCTTGCTTTTCAAATAAACATACAAAGAGAATGAAGAAAATTTGATAATGGGAGTAAATTAGAAAGTTGCTTAAAATTGCATGCTCTATCTGAATCACGAAAGAAAAAAATTGGGTTTAGTGTCCATTTAACATGTGCTCTTCATTGTAGTAATATTCATTTTACACTTTTCTTTAACCTCAATTTTACCATAAATAATAGAATGTTTTTTAATTGGACACATGCAGTGGATTACATTTTCACAGTGGTCGAAGACTTGCAACCTTCAAAGGATGGATAAAACATTTGCACTAGATCAAAAAGCTTCTGCATCTGTTCCCCATGTAGGTTTCATCAACAAACACCAAAGTCTGCATTTGTATATTAAAGGGACATGCAATCAAACATGTTTCTTTCATGCTTCAGACAGATCATGCAATTTTTTTTTTTTTTTAAATTTTATTTATAATGTAAGCAGATAAATTAAATACATTCCAAAAATCCAGACAAGAACATAAATCAAAACAACGTATATGTTTGTTATCCTCTCTTAGGCAATCATTTCTTGCCTTTTAACTTCCATCTGCTATTTTATCATTTTATATAACCAAAAAAAAAAAAAAAAAAAAAAACCCTATTTTCTCAATTACTTACTAGATAATATAAAACAATCCAATTAGGCATTCAGTAAATGAGACCATCTGGGTCAAATTAAAATAACTCTAACAAAAACCCTAAAAAAAAAAAAAAAAAAAAGGAAAGGAACCCCCCCGCACCAGATGTTAAGTTGTACCAGTTCTGAATTTCTAAAGGGGAAGATCATATGCTCTATTTCATTAGTTGAGTGGCTTTTAATGAAGACTGACCATTTCTTAAAGAATATTTTAATATCCTTCTCACTATTTATATTAGTATCTCTTTGTTCTAGCATGCATTGTTTTTTGAGGCAATTTTTAACCTCTAATATTGTGGGAGCCCTATGACTCTTCCAGCATTTAATAATTAAATACCTGGCTGCCAATATTGAGAGTACTACTAGTTTTTCTTGAGGGTGTTGCTCTTCGCTTTGCTTTATGCAAAAAGTGACTTGTGTGAGTGTAAGACCCAGAGGGGAGGCCTTCAATGTGTTACTAAACCAATATTCGAGTTTATGCCAAAATTGTCCGATTTTCGGGCAGCTCCAGAACATGTGTTTTAAATCAGCTGCTTCTAAAGAGCACTTTGGGCATTTATCAAAGTTGCCATTATGCAATGTATATCCCTTCTGTGGCGTAAAATATGCTCTATGCAGTAACTTTGTATGAGCTTCTCTCCAGGTTGCTGAAAGTGTTACCTGGGATGCTTTTCTTATGGATTTTTGGAGAAATTTTGTGTCTATCCTGCATGGAGCAATTAGCCTATTCCACTCTGCTGTTAATTGATCTAGGAAAGAGGCTCCCTTAATGTTGTTTAAGGATATATAGCAGAAAGTTATGGACATGTGACCACTCTTCACCAAAGCCAACCACCCTTCCATCTTACCCATGTCCCAGTTCCAACCTGTCTTTCTAACCAATTCTGAGATAAAATGCCGTAATTGAAGATATGCAAAAAATTTGTTGTTTTCTAGCCTAAACTCATTTTTTAATTCCTCAAAAGTTTTTACACACTGTGTATCTTTATTAATGAGTTGCTGACACCTCTTCAGGTCCTTAGTGTGCCATTTATCAAAAATTGCCAGCTCAAGACCCGGAGGAAAATCGGGACTCCCCTTGATGGGCAAATATTGTGAAACATTACAGTTAATTTTCAAGAGATTCCTGATCTTCCACCATGCTCTAATAGGATTTGAAATCGCTTTAAGCTTTTTAATTTCTGGTGGCAATGTTTTGGGCTCACAATGTGCCAATCCTATGGGAAGAAATGGGTAACAAATGTTTTCATCTAGTAAGTTGTTGGTCACATAATTTTTAACATGGAACCAATCTGTCACTGTACGTGCTAGAAAGACTAAGTTATATAACCTAATCTCCGGGAGGGCGAGCCCTCCAAATTCTTTCCCTACTGAAAGCTTAGGTATCCATACTCTAGATCTTTTCCCTTGCCAAATAAAATTTCTGACGGCTGAGTTAAGTAATCTAATATCTTTTTCAAATAAAAGTATTGGAATGTTCTGTATAACATATAAGAGTTTTGGCAGAAGGACCATTTTATATAACGCTATTCTCCCAGAAAGTGAGATAGGTAGATTCTGCCACATTTTTAATCTTTCTAATATAGTTGACAAGATTGGTGTCACATTTAATTTATAGAGATCTGATGGATTAACTGGGATAATAATTCCTAAATATTTGAATGAATCTTTCACCTCCTTAAAGGGACATTCCCATACTGAATCTTTTTTTTCCCTCTTTAACCATAATATCTCTGATTTAGAAGCATTTATTTTGTATCCGGAGAAGGACCCAAACCTATCTATTATACTAAGAAGTTTAGGAATGTTTCTTTGTGTATCTGATAAATAAAGAAGTACATCGTCTGCGTATACCGCAATTTTCGATTCATGTTTGGTTATTGTAATCCCTTGAAGAGAGTGCCTGACTTTCATTGCCAGTGACTCAATGGCTATATCAAAAAGAAGAGGAGATAGGGGGCAACCCTGCTGCGTACCCCTCCGAATTTCAATTTCTGGTGACAAAGAATTATTAATTATTAATTTTGTAGAGGGGTTTTTATATAAATTTTCTATGAACCGAGGGAAATTATCTGTAAATTTAAATTTTTCAAGAGATGTAAATATATGGTTAAAATAAACCGAGTAAAAAGCCTTTTCGGCATCAATTGCGACTATTGCCTGATCTGAGTCACCCCCTATCTCCTCCCCCATTCCGGACTTCAAGAAAAGATATTCTGTTATTGTTAATACTTCTCTAATTTTGGAGGCAGAATTATGATGCTTAATAAACCCTGCTTGGTCTTTGTGGATAATATAGTTGAGACAGCTTTGTATTCTATTTGCTAAAATTGAAGCTAAAATTTTATATTCTGTATTTAAGAGAGCTATAGGCCGATAGGACTCTTTTTGGGTTGGGTCTTTCCCCCCTTTAAGCAATAATGTTGTGTATGAAGCTGTAAAGCTGGGTGGGATAGTTTTCCCATTGATATAGAAATCGTTATACTGATTGCACAGATAAGGGCTTATGTCTGGATCAAGAATCTTATATAGTTCATTAGGGAGCCCATCTGGGCCTGCCGCTTTATTTAATGACAATTCAGAAATTGTTTTTCTAATTTCTTACTCTGTGATCAGATTATTTAACTTAATGTTTAAATCCTCTGGGACTTCCGGACATTTAAGCTCTTCCCAGAATTCTCTAGACTGCTTTAAATCAGCAGTTCTTGAGGAGTAAATATCTTTATAGTATTTTGTAAAGATCTCTGATATGTGCTCGGGTTTTGTCAGCATATGCCCTTCCTGTTGTATTTTATCAATCATTGAGGGCTTTTTTTTCCCCTTTAACCAATCTGGCTAGTAATTTGCCCGATTTATTACCAAACCGGTACATTTTTGCCTGAAATCTGAGATTTTTTTGAGTTTCTATGAGCAATGCTAAATCATCCCTTTCTTTTTTAGCTTTGGTGTATTTGGCCCAGTAAAAGGGTGTCTTGTGGAGAAGATAGCTGTTATATGAATTTATGAGAAAATTAGTGGCTTCCTTCTCCCTGTTCTTCAATTTTTTAGATAATTTTGCAGCATATGCTGTTATTTCTCCTCTAATAACTGCCTTTGCCGCACCCCAAAATATTTCTGGCCTATCGGTGTAATCTGAGTTAAATTGAACGTATTCTGTAAATTTATCATTCAAATGTTTTTTAAATTTAAAATCATTTGCCAAGTAGTAAGGAAACCTGAATCTCCTTATTACTTTTTTTACATTGCTTAATTGTATCTCAAGAGTAATAGGAGCGTGATCAGAGATAGCTATTGATGTTATTCCTGCTTTAGTATTATAGAAACAGAGTCTCTCATCTATTAAGAATAAATCTATTCTAGATAATGTTTTAAATGGTCTAGAGATACAGGTATAATCTCGTTCATCTGGGTTTTGGGCCCGCCAAATATCTTTGACCGATAAGTTTTGGAAAAGTTTCTTAAATATTTTTGTTTCTAGATTATCCTTTTTAGATTTTACTTTTTTATTATTACTTCTCAGTCTATCTAAGGGGGATTGTGGGGACATATTAAAGTCCCCTCCTAAGATCAGATAACCTTCTGACAGAGAAAGTGCCAAGAATTGTATTTGATTCCAAAACTCATGGTCAAGTTCGTTTGGTGCATATATGTTAAATAATGTATAAATTTGCTTGGCAATCCGAATTTTTAATATTAAAAATCTCCCCTCTGGGTCACTCCTTACCTGTATCATATCAAAATCTACCCTTTTACCTAGTAGTATTGCTACCCCTCTTTTCCTTCTGATACTGGGTGAATCAACTACCTCTTTTATCCAAGAGCCTCTCAGTTTCGTCATTTCTTCAATATTTAAATGAGTTTCTTGCAGAAACATTATATCTGCTTGAAGCTTACGCATATGAGAAATTATGGCTTTCCTCTTTATAGGGGTTGAGATGCCTCCCACGTTCCACGAAATTATTTTTAATTTATCTTGTGTCTTTGTCATCTTAGGCTAAATAGTTTAATCAATTTTAAAACAACGCATGGAGGGAGAGGAAGGAAGAGTGAGGGAGAGGAAAGGGGAAAAAAAGAGAAAGGAGAAAAAAAAAAAACCCCTAATTTTTTCAATTGAATGGGTGAGGGGGGGGACTAACCCCTCCTCTATCTCCCTAACTGGGAGGGAACTCCATTTTGCTACTATATACATATTATTATTTTGCAACACCTGTCATAACAAAAGAATAATGAAAAACATAAAAATATATTGCTCTTATCTTAGAGCGTCTTATAATCACAGCCTTTAACCTGGAGAATCTAACTCTGTAAAGAAATTCTCGGCATCTTTTGCACTATCAAAAAAATGAATATTATCTCCCATAATAACTTTCAATTTAGATGGGTATATTATCATTGCCTTGTAACCTTTCTGAATAAGTTTTGTACAGATGGGTGCTAATTCTCTTCTCTTTGTGGAAGTTTCCACTGAAAAATCCTGAAACAAAAAAATCTTGGCTCCTTCTATACTAATAGGTTGCTTCTTCCTGTAATTTTGCAATATTTTAATTTTGTCTAAGTAGTTCAAAAAGCGTACTATAACTGGCCTAGGTCTGCTGGTTTTATTATTATCTGCCGGTGGGGGACCAATTCTATGAGCCCTTTCAATTATTACCTGTGTATCTGGTATTTCTAAAAGATGACTTAAAGTTCCTGTTACAAATTGAGATAGGTTTTCATATTTTTTTCCTTCGGGTAAGCCTATAATCCTAATATTGTTCCTTCGGGCCCTATTTTCTAGGTCTTCAAGTTTTAACTGCATTTTTTGGATTTTTGTAGCTGCATCTTCTAACTTAGAATCTTGTACTACTGTGAGATCCTCTATATCTGATACTCTTTGTTCTATCTCTTGTAACCTGTTCGAAAACTGTCTAATTTCCTGTGATAATAGAACTATGTCTTGCTTTATTTCAGTTTTTAAGGTTTCAAATTTTGGGGTCAAGGCTTCTGAGATATTTGTAACTAAGTCTTGTATATTGAATGAATCCTTTGTTAAATTTTGATTTGTTACATTGTGAACATCTGCCATAGAGTCTGGGACTCCCTTTGTTTTCTTATCTCTTCTACTTGCCATGCTTGGGGAAAGATTCTTGGAGGAGGTGTTAAGAAACTTATCCATGTGATTCGTGCACATGCGGAAAAAGAAATTGTTTAATTGTGGGGAGCTGCCCTGAGTGATAAATAGTGAATTAAAGTTATGAACGTGATTCTGTGTATTTAGGGATAGTTGGGGGATTGGTGAGATTGATGGGTGAAGCCAAAACTAATTTATTAATTATGTGACTATTCGTGCCTATGTGTACTAGGTGAGAGGAGAGAGTGGAAAAAGGTGAAGGGGAATAAAAGAAAATAGAAAAAGATCCCCCTTATATGAAGAAAAATCATGTACAACTAGAGATTATGTAACAGATTTTAACACTTTAACAGTGAGTCTCAACTCCTGTGGCAGAAATACCCTTTTTTTGACTCCTAATGTCTCAAATCCCCTGGTTTATTACTCAGGTAAAAGAGTTAGCAGCGAGGCTTACTACTTGTAAAGTATATTATTCCCTTTTTGCTTTTCTCTTTCTATTTGGTAACCTAATTACCAATGTCTATTTGAAAAAAATAGGTTGAATGGCCCTTTATAAGAAACAGTATTATTTCTGATATTACCTTTGAAAACCTATTATTCAAATCCTGTATAAAAATTAGTATCTTGTTCTAGCCCTAGCAAATGAAATAGGGTTGGCAACGCAAAAAGACATTTTTTGTAACAAATAATAATCCAGCAAGTATATCTTTTGGCCTCCGTTATTACATACCATCTCTTAGTAGAGACAGTCCATCAACAATACTTTGAAACATTTATCAAGACTCAGAACATGCAAAAACAATTCACAGAATCTGTTTCACTTTAAATTCAGGCCCATATAACTTTTACATATAATGCCAGGAATAAGCAAAAACCAAGACAGCACCAGGGATCAGTTCTTTTCCCTTGTTGCGATTCAGTTCCAATTTGTCTGATTTTATATTCAAAACTTTATGCTATTAATGTGCCTGGGTTGTTACTTCCATGTTCCACTTTTTAAACATGTATTTTATATTAATACCGGGAAGTGCAGGTGGTTACTGTTCATTGTAGCTATTTTTCGCAACTTTGTGTTTCGTTTTCCCCTTAAGTCAATTCTTTTATTCTCTCCTGCTTCCGTTCTTTTCACTTGTATTTATTTTGACTTTTAGGGTTAACCTTTTATTCCTTCTTTTCTCTTCCCTTTTCCTCCTAAATTGTATTCCCAAGTTGCCTTCTCCTTTTCCCCTTCTTCCTTCCCTTTCCTTTCCTTTTGTTTATGCACACAAATTGTAACGAAGCATTTTACACCTATAAAAGGAATTTTGTCGTGCAGTTCTTAAGGCTCTTTTCCTTTTTTCTTTCCCTCCTTTTCCTTAAGTTCTGGCTATATCTCTTTACCTTTGTCCCCTACTCCTGCACAAAAAATTCCCTCTTCAACAAAGTTCCAGTATATGACACCCCCTGCGAACCAACATCAAATTGTGTACTCACCCTCCGGCGCTCTTCTGTGGACACCAGGCCCAGGTACGTCCTTTTTATTTCGGCCCTTTTTCAATTTAGTGGTAGGCGGCAGATGTCCGGTGTAGCGTTGACCGTTAAACAACAATCTCCTTACCCCAACTCCTCCCTCGCAGCACCGGTGGGGGAGGAGGGAGCTCCGGCAGATTCTCCGTGCTAGGTTCTCCACCGGGACACGTGCACGCAACCCCGACAGCTACCCTCTTGCTGCGGATCTCAGCATCGCCGCTGCCATCCGGTCCCACTCAGACTCTCGACTCGTCCTGCTCGCCAGGTCTCCCTCTCCCGCGCAACACCGGTGGGGGAGAAGGGAGCCCGTTGGATATCCTGTGTTGAAGTCTAGAGCGGCAGCAGGTATGTTTCAAATTATGTAATTGCCTCTTTGCCTCTTTGTGGTAATGCCGGACAGGTATGCCGTAACCCCGACCCTCTCGGAGCTCTGGCCCAGTTAGGAAACAAAGTCACCCTCTCCCTCGCAGCTTCGGTGGGGGAGAGGGGGGAGGCAATCCTCAATCTCTCTCTGTTTTGCAGGGTGCTTTAACTTGGGCCACAGTAGCCACTTTCAGCGACCACAGCAGTCAGTCCTTAGTTTTTGCGCCGGGGGGAAAGACTACTTAATCAGCAACTCAGCAGGGGGGGACAAGGCATTGAGAACAACACATTCAGTATCACTCAGAGCTTCAAATCGTGCAGATGGTTACGTTGAAGAAGGTGTTAGATGCTGCACCTTTAATTTTACTTTTATCTAGCTTTACCAAGAGTGGTTTACTCTATTTTCGGTCCCCTTCAAGCTAGGGGTTTGCAGTATCAGTGGGTTGTAGTTTCCACTATGTGTTCCGGCAGCATATGTCCTTTGCTGACCCGGTAGCAGCCCCTTTCCTCGGGGCTTGGCGCGGGAAGAATACCGCCAGGTGCGTTAGGGCTGGAGCTCGAACGCTCAACCACCTGTGCTAAGCTCCTCCTCCGGAACACCTCTCTCCTCTCAGAGCCCAGATCATGCAATTTTAAACAACTTTCTTATTTACTTCTATTATCAAAATGTATTTGTTCTTTTGGTATCTTTTGTTGAAAAGTAGGGGCAAACTGAGAAGCATGCATGTGTCTGGCGCACCATAAGGCAGCAGTTTTTGCACGAACACTAGAGGGCAGCACTATTTCCTGTCATGTAGTGCTTCAGATACCTACCTTGGCATCTCTTCAACACAGAATATCATGGGAACAAAGGTAACGTGATAGCTGAAGTAAATTGGAAACTTTTTTTTTAAAATGGTCTGCTCGATCTGAATCACAAAATACTTTTTTGGGGTTTTATACCCCTTTAAAAAGTTATACTGAATATCTAAGCATATTCTCTGTTATATATAATTCGTCTGGAAGAAAGCCCGTTTTAAAACCACATTTCTAATAACTTTAATTCCTTATCATAGTTAGAAAAATCACCATCACACTGGTGACTGCAACAATTTGTACGTTATCACAGGAAGGAAAGACAGGGGTATTATTAAAGGGATAGTAAAGTCCAAATTAAATTTTCATGATTTAGATAGGGCATGCAATTTTAAACAACTTTCTAATTTACTTTTATCATAAAATTTGCTTTGTTCTCTTGTTATTCTTAGTTGAAAGCTAAATCTAAGTAGGGTCATATGCTAATTTCTAAGCCCTCAGCTAAATGCATTTGACAGTTTTTCACAGCTAGAGGGCATTAGTTCACGTGTTTCATATAGATAACACTGTGCTCATGCACGTGAAGTTATTTAAGAGTCAGCACTAATTGCCTGAAATGTAAGTCTTTCAAAAGCTCTGAGATAAGGAGGCAGTCAGCAGCAGCTTAGATACAGGGTAATTACAGAGGTAAAAAGTATATTTCTATAACAATGTTGGTTATGAAAAACTGGGGAATGGTAAATAAAGGGATTATCTATCTCTTTAAACAATAACATTTTTGGTGTTTACTATTCCTTTAATTGTAAAAGAAGTTTAAAGGCATGAATATAGATGTGCAGGGCTGTGTGTTAATAAGATATATACGGTTTGTGCAGTAAAAACTGTTGCAACCCATGTACGTTAATTTTAGAATTGGAACTTGTACCTTTTTTTCTGAGATCATTATTACTGTGCAGAATATACTTGTGCAAAACATATTTACGCATGTGTTTGTAACTATGGAACATATTATTACCTTTGCAGATGCGTTAACAGGTGAATGACACTAATATTATCTACTTGTCAGCACTTAGACATTTACCAATAAATCTCAACCTCAACATTCATTTAAGCATACCAGTTGTAATATAAGATTTCGAAACAACAAAGCAATGATTAGGACAGCAGTCAATAAAAAGGCAACTCTGTACAAAATCTCCATCTTAACATCAAAAAGACTTTATTGATTCACAAATGTGTACATGTTCAAAAGGAAGATACGGCTAGGTGAAGTTGAACTGGATAAAGAAAAAATAGAATATCAAATATAAAAGGAAACCTGTCACCAATTACAACAGCAATTTCATTCTAAAACTTTTTTTATATTACAAAAACAAAAGGTCCAAACCCCCTACAATGAGTCAACAAAATAATCTATATTTCAGATAAAATTGTAAATATATTCACCACTACTACTACAAAGGCACAACTGGGTATTTATTAAAGTAACTCCATGAAAAATGGAATGAAGAAAGTACCAAAGCAGCTAAAATCTGCCTATAGGCATTCAAAATTATAAATAATTACTATAACAGAAGCATTGCTTATCCGTTGCAAATGTAATCAACATTCCAGCAAACTAATGAACTATCATTAAAAAATACAGTGTCTGTTTTGTTGTTCAAAGTGATATTTTTTTAAGCTCACATGAAACTACAATGAGTATTATGCCTGCCTAAGACAACTGCTCCTTAACCTGTCCACCACCTTTTTGGTGGTGGATTGAAATCATCCAGATCCAATCCGGATGATTGACAGCCCCTGCAAGCAGCTGATTGGCCAACAGTGATCAGGGGGTGGCTGTCAGGGTTTTTTCCCTGTTTTGTTTGCCATGTGCTGCTGGCAGCCATTTTACTCACCTCTCTTGCTTACTCTGGTGCATATACTGTGTGATGCTGCTCATTTCCTGCACTTCCTTTTAAGGCCAGACTGGTGTACATCATCAATGTGAGACAGGATGCAGCCTCAGAATTGTGATGTTATCACTTATTATTTAAAGGGCCTCTGTTCAGTATGCTTTGCCCTTGCGTTGTCTCAGACCTGTTTGTGAGAGCTCCTGTGTATTACCTGGCTGTCTGACATCCCTCCTGGTTCCTGATCCCTGGCTTATTCCTGACTCTGCTGTTCTCCTTGTTCCTGATTCCGGCTCATCTGACTACTCGCTTTGGCTCCTGACTCTGCTCGTCTTACTACCAGCTCTGGTTTTGATTCCTGGCTTGCTATTTGATTTGTGGACATTTTATTATTTTTTTGCTATTAATAAAGGTGTGATTATTTTTGCACTTCTCGTCTCAGTCTGATTCCTGGCACCCTGACATTACGCAAAGGTCATGAATCCTGATGGTGCTAATAATCCACCTTTACCTGCCATAATTTCCAGGATGGATGAACAGGATCATCGCTTGGATCAATTTGCACTAGCCCTGCAAACCCTGCTGACTTGCACTGCACATTTGGACCAAAGTGTCCCGCAAGTTATGGCTGCTCCTGTTTCACTGCTGCACCTAGTCCTACCAGGAGCATGTCCAGTTCTTCACCTCTACCTCAGCGTTTTGGAGGCAATCCTAAGTAGTGCAGAGGGTTTTTGAACCAAGTGGGGATTTACTTTGGGATTTCTCATCTCGTTACTCTCTGACACAGCTCTTGCCTGGGCTAACACCTTGTGGGAGACTAATAAACCTGTGATTTCAAATTACTTTGAATTTGTAGCCTCCTTTCGAAGGGTTTTTGATGTTCCGGCTCAGTCCTCCTCTGCTGCTAAACGACTCATGTCCATTCAGCAAGGTACAAGATCTGTTGCTAAGTATGCCATTGAGATCTGTATGCTTGCCGCAGAGGTAGGTTGGAACAATGAAGCCCTTGTTGCCACCTTCTTTCATGGGTTCTCTGATGCGATTAAAGACGAAGTTGCTGCCAGAGATTTACCAGAAGATTCCGAGGCATTGGTGTCTTTTTTGATCCTAATTGACATCAGACTAAGTGAGAGGCCCTCTTTCAAGGAGCACTTGCGGAAGCCTCCTGTTCCGTTGTCTCCTACATGTTCGTTCCCACCCATGCCTCCCTCTCCTTCCATGCCTCCTGGTGCTGAGTCACCAGGTACTGCTGAACCAATGCAGTTGGGATTTATGCATCTCTCCACGGCGGAGAGGACCTTTAGGAGGAGGGAGGGTCTCTGCCCTTATTGTGGGTTACAGGGCCACCTTTTGAAGTCTTGTCCTACATGGCCGGGAAACACTCACACCTAAGGTCATGTCGGGGGCAGACCTTGGGTGGTTTATCCTTTTCCCCGGAACTGCTAAAGGAAAAACCTTTGGTCACGATTGTCCTTTCCTGAATGGACTCCTCCATAGTCACTCAGGCTCTTGTTGACTCCGGTGCTGCGGGCTATTTTATTGACAGTGCTTTTGTAATAAAACACTCCATTCCTGTTTTGCCTCGGTCCGTTCCGCTTGCTATTGAGGCCATTGATGGCAGGCCCCTTCAACCCGCACTCGTTACTCATGAAACTGCTCCGTTATCCATGGCTGTTGGGGCTCTCCATTTTGAAACCCTCCAGTTCCAGTCGATAAACTCTCCGCATTTTCCGGTCGTTCTGGGTTATCCCTGGCTCCAAAATCACAATCCCAGTCTCGACTGGTGCAGGTCCGAAATTTTGTCGTGGTCTCCGCAATGTATTTCCACTTGTCTTCGGAAACCAGTTAATGTCTTGTGCACTTCTTCGGTTTCTTAATTGCCAGAGGAGTAACGAGAGTTCCTAGACATTTTTGACAAGGTGCGTGCCGGTACGTTGCCTCCTCACCGGTCTTACAATTGTGCCATAGACCTGCAACCCGGAGCCATTCCTCCTCAGGGCCGGGTTTACCCTCTGTCTGTTGCGGAGAATTGTGCTATGGATGAGTATGTTGCCGATGCTCTGTCGCGGGGGGTCATCCGCAAATCCTGCTCTCCTGCAGGGCTGGCTTCTTCTTTGTAAGGAAAAAGGGTGACGAGTTAAGACCATGCATCGATTATAGGGGTCTTAATCATCTTACCATTAAGAATGCTTACCCTATTCCGCTAATTACAGAACTCTTTGACCGCCTCAAGGGAGCTACGGTCTTTACTAAACTTGATTTGAGAGGAGCGTACAATCTCGTTAGGATCAAGGAGGGCCACGAATGGAAAACAGCATTTAACACCAGGAGCGGACATTATGAGTAGCTTCTAATGCCCTTTGGCCTATGTAATGCTCCTGCTGTTTTCCAGGAATTTATTAATGATGTCCTACGAGATATGTTGCAACAGTGTGTTGTGGTGTACTTAGACGACATCCTCATACACTCACCCACACTTGAGGCTCATCGTTCTGATGTTACACGGGTTCTACGTGAGAATGGCCTGTTTTCTAAACTCGAGAAATGTGAGTTCCATCAGACTCAAGTAACCTTCCTAGGTTATGTTATCTCCATTGCAGGGTTCTCCACTGATCCTGACAAGTTATCTGCAGTTCTGCAGTGGCCTCGCTCAGTTGGTCTTCGATATATTCAACGTTTTTTGGGGTTCGCCAACTACCATAGAAAGTTTATTAAAAACTTTTCTTCTTTGGTCAAACCTATCACAGACATGACCCATAAAGAGAATGATCCGCTCCATTGGTCACCTACTGCCATTAAGGCTTTTGATAGTCTTAAGACTGCCTTTGCGGTCGCTCCAGTTCTGGCTCATCCTAACCCTGTCCTACCTTTCATTCTTGAGGTCGATGTGTCTGAGACTGGAGTAGGTGCCCTCTTGTCTCAACGTCCTACGCCTGACTGTTCCTTGCATCCATGTGGTTGTCTCCAGCAGAGTGCAATTATGAAATTGGCGACAGGGAATTGCTGGCCATAATTTTGGCACTCAAGGAATGGAGGCATCTTCTCGATGGTACTAGCATGCCAGTGCTCATTCTTACTGACCACAAGAATTTATCTGAAGCAAAACGTTTGCCGCCCCGACAGGCCAGATGGGCGCTATTTTTGTCTCGGTTTAATTATGTGGTCTTCTACCTGCCTGGTAGTAAGAATGTTAGGGCTGATGCCCTCTTTCGACAATTTTGCCCTCTGTCCAAGGAGGAGTCTTTACCTACTCCAGTTATACCTCCTGACCATATTTTTGCTACCATACGTACTAATTTGATCCTGGCTGCACAAACCAATGCACCTCCTAAGAAACCTAGTGGTAAGTGTTTTGTTCCTGAGAATCTTCGAACTATCTTCTTGCACACTTACCACTATCCTAAAGCTGCAGGTCACCCAGGCAACCAAATGATTTGGTCTGTCACTCGACAATTCTGGTGACCAGGTCTTTGTTCTGATGTTGCTGCGTATGTTGCCTCCTGCTCAGTTTGTGCACAGAATAAGACTCCTCAACGTCTTCCTGTGGGTCTTCTTCAACCTATTGCTAATGGTGAGCATCCTTGGACACATCTTTCCATGGACTTCATTTTTGAGCTCCCTTTTTCCAATGGCAATAATTTTATCCTTATGGTGGTTGACCGTTTTTTTTTAAAATGTCACATTGCATTCCCTTGAAGAAGTTGCCTACCGTTCAGGAGCTTGCTTCAATTTTTGCCCAGGGAGGTCTTCCGTTTACATGGGTTATCCAAGGACATAGTGTCGGACCGGGGTAGCCAGTTTGTCTCCAGATTTTGGTGTTCCTTTTGTGCTCAGATGGGGATCCTGCTTTCCTTCTCCTCTGCATATCACCCTCAATCCAATGGGGCTGCGGAACGGTCTAATCAAGCTCTGGAACAGTTCCTCCATTGCTATGTCTCAGTTCACCACAATAATTGGAATAAACTGTTACCTTGGGCAGAGTTTGCTTGTAATAGTGCTATTAATGCTTCCTCCACGTTATCCCCGTTCATGGCGAATTATGGTTTTCAACCATCCTTGTTGCCTGATTCATTCATGTCTCAGGGTATTCCGGCTTTGGAGGATCATCTCCGGCAACTCCGTTCCACGTGAGTGCATATTCAGGATTGCCTTCATCGTTCTATGCAGCACCAAAAGTTCCAGGCTGATCGTAGGCATCTGCCCATGCCTTCCTACCAGGTTGGTGAGAGAGTTTGGCTGTCCTCCCACAACTTGAATCTTTGTGTGCCTTCCAATAAATTGTCTCCCTGTTATGTTGGTCCTTTTTGAATACTCCGACCTTCCTCCTGCAATGCACATCTCCAATGTTTTTCATGTCTCCCTCTTGAAACCATTGGTTTGTAATCGGTTTATCACTGTGTTACCTCATCCCCATCCTATCTTTGTTGACAACCATGAGGAGTATGAGGTCAGCAGCATTATTGACTCTCGTATGTCCAGGGGCCGTGTACAGTTTTTGGTTCACTGGAGGGGCTACGGTCCGCAGGAGCATTCATGGGTTCCCTCCTCTGATGTTCATGCTCCCGCCATCCTCCATGCCTTCCATGACCATTTCCCCAATAAGCCTTTTGTCCTCCCGCTGGGGAGGGGTTGTTGAGGGGAGGGTATTGTCATGGTTTTTTCCCTGTTTTGTTTGCCATGTGCTGCTGGCAGCCATATTACTCACCTCTCTTGCTGACTCTGATGCATACTGTGTGATGCTGCTCATTTCCTGCACTTCCTTTTATGGCCAGACTGGTGTACATCATCCGTGTGAGACAGGATGCAGTCTCAGAATTGTGATATCATCACTTAGTATTTAAAGGGCCTCTGTTCAGTATGCTTTGCCTTTGCATTGTCTCCGACCTGTTTGTGAGAGCTCCTGTGTATTACCTGGCTGTCTGACATCCCTCCTGGTTCCTGATTCCTGGCTTATTCCTGACTCTGCTGTTCTCCTTCTTTCTGATTCCAGCTCGTCTGACTACTCACTTTGGCTCCTGACTTGGCTCGTCTGACTACCAGCTCTAGTTTTGATTCCTGGCTTGTTATTTAACTTGTGGACTTTTTATTATTTTTTTTGCTATTAATAAAGGTGTGATTATTTTTGCACTTCTCGTCTCAGTCTGATTTCTGGCACCCTGACAGTGACATTGTGCAAGCATTTCACTAGAAATGCTTGTGCAATGATAAATGCATTTTACCCTAAAGGAGAAAGCTGTGGTTTTTAACTGCTGTATTATTAATAAAACATTGTAAGTGCATATTTTTAAGAGCAGCAGTGTCTATGTTATTTATTGCACTTGAGTCTCTCTTTGCGCTTTTTTCTTTTTCAGAGTGAAAGTTCTTGCCCTACTTCATTTGGTGTGAAGGATCCATTTGGTAAACAAGCAGCAGAGGACTCTAGTGACTTATGGACAGACATTTGTTTGGAAAGTGGTAAAACGTTTTTTTATTCCATCGGTTTTACTTTTACTTTTTATTTGTTTGTACTTTATTGAATACCTTTTAATTACATACAAGGATTTGATTTATTTAGATATCACACATGGTTTGATGTTAGAAATTGGCAAATAGGATTGACAGTGTTTCTATTATATTTCAAAGAGGGGGTTAGCGCCATTGTTATTTATTTTTTTGGTGTGTCATAAATGCAGATAGCGTGTTCTGTCGACATTTAGCGATCTCGAGCAGACATATTCGCTATAGCAAATCATGTCCACTTGACATTTAGTAAATTTGCCCCCAAGTGTGTATTTACTCCTGAAGCAGTTACAATTAAAGTGTGTGCCAAGCAGAATTGTGGAGATAAAAAAAATGACTATAAATTAAGAAAGGCAGAGAAATATGTTGCTTGTTTTTTAATTGTTTTTATGAAAAGATTTGTTTGTGGTTTGCCACTATTGTTTGATTATGGAGTTATTCTCCTGGTCTTAGTGCAGTGATATGGAGTCTTAGCTGACGCTCCATATGTGGAGCCTGATACAGAGATTGTGGTTGTTGTTGGCGTGCAACACAATGGAGATGTTGGGACCTGCTTGCCACATGTAAATCATCATGAAGACCTAAAGATATTCAGTGAGATGCTCAGATCTGGGTTGGTTCTGGTTGCCGGTTAACACTAAGCATGGAGACTGAGAGGGTCCTGTATGCTTATTTAGCACCTGGAGTTGTAAATAGAGTGAGAATACTTTGTTGTTTTCTTTCTGTTCCCTATACTAGTTCACACTATGTGGCTCCCCTCTTTTTTCTAACTTTGTTTCTACCACGCAGAATTGCCCATTAATGTAAAAGTTTGGGGTCTCTTGGATAAGAAAGGTGCTACATATTTACATGTATACATGGCATGCATTAATGGATCTTTTTATACATACAAAATAGTTTTTTAATATTTTTGTATGGTTCTCCATATATCTAGTTGGATTTAGTAATATTCTTAATGTAGTTGCAGCTTCTCAGCTATTTATGAATAGCAAAAAATATCTGTAGCTGTATAATTGTCATGATCTGGTGTACAATTGTTCTGGAGACAAACCCTTGGGGAGGTGGTAGGGAATTGGCGACACCAACCCTTGAACCACTAATTAGGATCCTGGACTTGAATATTTAAGATGCTGTGGCTCATAATAGCAGATAGTTACTGCAGGGTTTAGGAACTGGAAAAATAACACATGAAAAGATTAACATAGTCGCACTCCATAGAAAACAAGTAGTAATGAGTATCTGACTTAATAAAACACAACAATAGATCCTGGTAACTGAAATATTCTTCAGGATTCCGAGTACACAATATAACTGTGGTAAAAAAATGGATAATTACAGTAATATTTGCCCGGTGACTAAGATATCTTATGTTGTAGGATCAGGATTTGCAATACAGTTGTAGCAGATACCTGGATAACCACAGTAATAACTGGTAACTAAGATGTATTTAGGAGCTTGGAGTATACAAAATAACGGTGTTTAGGATAAATACAGCAGGAAACAAAACATAAAATAGTTGGGTATTTGCAGTCAGTAGTACAAAGGCAGAGGTCATCAATTATGACAGGTATAAATTGAAATACAAGGAGAATACATGCTGGAACCTGGAGCAGACACAGGGTGAACAAATTATGAACCTAGGTCTGGAGATTTCTTAAATAGAGGCTTCAGAGATCACATGGAGGATTATTAATCAGGATACAAAAAATGGAAGATTGGCCACACAATAAAAAGTACAAAAAAATGTATTGGAAATATGCTTAAAAAAGATACATCATCTTAGGAGGATGCTGCAGCAAGCATGTGGTGTGGCACTCTACGGCTTATTATTAATTAGGCAGGTAAGTTCCAGAAGTAGAAAGAATAAAGGCTATGCCCCAAACAGCCCGATTGACAGTAGCAGAGGAAGGAACCCTAAAGTGATGGTAACAACAGGCAGGCAGGCAAGACAGTGCACCTGCTGAGCACAAAATGAAATCCAAAGGTAGGGAGAAAAACAACATAGAGAGTCCATGGTATCTGTATGGATGTAAAGAATACAATTGTACAATAAGAAAATGAGGATGGGAGATGTCTTGGCAAAGCAAGATGACAATGCAGAGGTCATGGCTTTCAGGAAGCAAGAAAGCTTGAAAATGTTGGCAGCAAAACAATGTCCACTTCTTTAGGGAACTTGTAGTGAATACAAGCACACAAAGTAACATACAATGAACTTCCAACAAAAGGATCTTCTTCTGAGTTGATATGCAAATGCACTTTATGATAGATGATCATGTACACACCCAAAGAAAGGACCCCGCCTAATCATTGACAGAGGACAAGGCTTTCCTTAGCTTCCGAAGTATATATACACCATTTTTAACTGCAGAAAAGATTATCGCCTTCAGGATCAGAGTTTTGAGAGACCTCCAAATATATCTAATGACTAAGGACCAAATATACTGAAAATGAAAGTGCCATACCCACTCCTAAGCGGACAGCTAAGCTTTCTTCAGGGTCAGAGATAGAGGTGTACAATGCAAGATAAGAATTTCGCCTAGATTTAGAGTTCTGCATTAGGGTTAAAAAGCAGCATTAAGGGGTCTAAACGCTGCTTTTTAATGCCTGCTGGTATTTAGAGTCAGGCAGGAAAGGGTCTACCTCTCACTTTCTTTCTGCGACTCGAGGCTACCGCAGATCCCCTTACGTCAATTGCGTATCCTATCTTTTCAATGGGATTTGCCTAACGCTGGTATTACGAGTCTTGGAAGAAGTGAGCGGTAGACCCTCTACCGACAAGACTCCAACCGCAAAAAAAAGTCAGTAGTTAAGAGTTTTATGGGCTAACGCCGGAACATAAAGCTCTTAACTACTGTGCTATAAAGTACACTAACACCCATAAACTACCTATGAACCCCTAAACCGAGGCCCCCCCACATCGCAAACCCTATAATAATTTTTTTTAACCCCTAATCTCCCGCTCCGGACACCGCCACAACCTACATTATACCTATCAACCCCTAATCTGCTGCCCCTAACATCGCCAACACCTATATTATATTTATTACCCCCTAATCTACCCCCCGCAACGTCGTCGCCACCTACCTACACTTATTAACCCTTAATCTGCTGAGCGGACCTCGCCACCACTATAATAAATGTATTAACCCTTAAACCGACACACTCCCCCCTTGCAAACACTATAATACATTTTATTAACCCCAATCTGCCCTCCTAACATCGCCGCCACCTACCTACAATTATTAACCCCTAATCTCCCTCCCCGTCGCCGCTACTATAATACAGTTATTAACCCCTAAACCTAAGACTAACCCTAACCCTAACACCCCCCTAAGTTAAATATAATTTAAATAAAACAAACTAAAATTACTATCATTAAATAAATTAATTCTATTTAAAACTAAATACTTACCTATAAAATAAACCCTAATATAGATACAATATAACTAATAGTTACATTGTAGCTATTTTAGGATTTATATTTATTTTACAGGCAACTTTGTATTTATTTTAACTAGGTACAATAGTTATTAAATAGTTAATAACAATTTAATAGCTACCTAGTTAAAATAATTACAAAATTACCTATAAAATAAATCCTAACCTAAGTTACAAATACACCTAACACTGCACTATCAATAAATTAATTAAATAAACTACCTACAATTATCTAAACTAAAATCCAATTAAATCCGGAGAGGCAGAAGTCTTCATCCGATCGGGGCAGAAGAGGTCCTCCAAGCGGCAGATGTCTTCATCCAAGCGGCAACTTCAATCTTCAATTAACTGGAGCGGAGCCATCCTCGTACGATGTCCTAAGTCCGAATGAAGGTTCCTTTAAATGACGTCATCCAAGATGGCGTCCCTCGAATTCCGATTGGCTGATTGGATTGACCTCGCATTCTATTGGCTATTCCGATCAGCTCAGCGTCAGATGGATTCAAGATGGCTCCGCTCCGCTCCAGGTGATTGAAGATGCCACTTGGATGAAGACATCTGCCGCTTGGAGGACCTCTTCTGCCCCGATCGGATGAAGACTTCTGCCGCTCTGGATGTCCACTTCTGGCCCAATCAGTGCCCAGCTGGGTGAACACGGCTCCAGGTAGGGTGATCATCAGGGGGGTAGTGTTAGTTTTTTTTAAGGGGGGATCGGGTGGGTTTTAGAGTAGGGGTATGTGGGTGGTGGGTTGTTGGGGGTTTGTATTTTTATTTACAGGTAAAAGAGCTGATTACTTTGGGACAATGCCCCACAAAAAGCCCTTTTAAGGGCTGGTAAAAGAGCTGATTACTTTATAATTTAGGATAGGGTAGGTCATTTTATTATTTTGGGGGGCTTTTTATTTTATTAGGGGGCTTAGATTAGGTGTAATTAGTTTAAACTTCTTGTAATTCTTTTTTATTTTTTGTAATTTAGTGGGGGGTTTTGTACTATAGTTTAGTTTATTTAATTGTATTTTAGTTTAGATAATTGTAGGTATTTTATTTAATTAATTTATTGATAGTGTAGTGTTAGGTGTATTTGTAACTTAGGTTAGGATTTATTTTACAGGTAATTTTGTAATTATTTTAACTAGGTAGCTATTAAATAGTTATTAACTATTTAATAACTATTGTACCTATTTAAAATAAATACAAAGGTGCCTGTAAAATAAATATAAATCCTAAAATAGCTACAATGTAACTATTAGTTATATTGTAGTTATATTAGGGTTTATTTTATAGGTATTTAGTTTTAAATAGAATTAATTTATTTAATGATAGTAATTTTAGTTTGTTTAATTTAAATTATATTTAAGTTAGGGGGGTGTTAGGGTTAGGGTTAGACTTAGGTTTAGGGGTTAATAACTTTATTATAGTAACGGCGACGTTGGGGGCGTTGGGGACTGTATAAACCAACCTCCCCTCTTTCATTCATCAAAATAAATGTTGTCAAAGTTACCTTAAGGAAGAACAAAAGGTTTAAAGCTTTAGATAAGACCATTGAACCATTTCAAGGTAAATATTAGCATTCTGGAACCTTCATATGTGAAGAACCATATACTGAGTTTCCTGCCCAAGATAAGAACTTAACTCACAGGCCCCTGTGGAGAATAGTCGGTCTGTCTGGGGAAATGGCTGGATTTCCAAACATTTTCAAGGAATTGTAGCTTTTACCAACTACCTGTTAAATGATCCCCTGTTGAGCTCCATACACATTTTGCCCAGCCATGTGTCCCTGTTTGTTGAATCCACATCTATGCTGGCTAATAAAGAAACATGTCTACATTGTGACTCTCAAGATATATTGTTAAAATACAAGTTGTGTTTAGATTTCAAGTAAAATATACCTCAGTATTGTAGGAAAATATGAACACATGAATATGGGAGATTGTCTATGCCTAAGAAGGATAATATGGAAAGCTGAAAACCTAAAAATCCAGATTTTAACATGTCTTAACCTATGTATTTTTTTTTTAACATAGGATGTTTTAAGGATTTAATATGGCCAATTTTAATAATCTATTTCTTTATTTTCCAGGCATATAACAAATACATGTGTGGTTGTCCCAATAAGAGGTGTACTGAATATGAAATATACTGTGGTTTTATATGAATAAAAGGAAACCAAACGCTATTTTTAAATGGATTTTAAGATAATAATTAGCAGTATAAATTGCTTATTAATATGATTATTAAAAATATGCTTATGTCTGGTATTGAAGTGATCAGAGAAAATAGCACTATATTATCGTATGAATATTAAACACATATGGCTAGATTACGAGTTGTGCGTTAGGGTAAAAAAGCAGCGTTAAGAAGTCCTAACGCTGCTTTTTTACACCCGCTGGTATTACGAGTCTTGAAGGTTTAGGTGTACCGCACACTTCTTTGGCCTTACCGCAAAACAACTTACGTAAACTTCGTAAAGTCTTTTTTCTATGGGACTTCCATAGTGCCGGTCTTACGAGTCTGTCCTTGGAGGCCAAAAAGTGAGCAGTACACCCTACTCTGTCAAGATCCCCAACGCATTTAAAAGACAGTAGTTAAGAGTTTTATGGTACAACGCCGTAAAATAAAACTCATAACTAAAGTGCTAAAAAGTACACTAACAAACATAAACTACCTATTAACCCCTAAACCGAGCCCCCCCGCATTGCAAACACTATAATAAAATAATTAACCCCTAATCTGCCGCTCCGGACACTGCCGACATCTACATTATATTTATGAACCCCTAATCTGCTGCCCCTATTATCGCCGACACCGACATTATATTTATTAACCCCCAATCTGCTGCCCCCAAAGTAATCAGCTCTTTTTAACCTAAAAAAAAAAAGACTTCTCCCGGCTTCGTTGAGGACTTCGGCCTGGCTTGGATGAATACGTCTCCCGGTAAGTCGATCTTCAGAGGGTTAGTGTTAGGTTTTTTTAAGGGTGTATTGGGTGGGTTTTATTTTTAGGTTAGGGACTTTGGGCTTGCAAAAGAGCTAACTGCCCTTTTAAGGGCAATGCCCATCCAAATGCCCTTTTCAAGGCAATGGGGAGCTTAGGTTTTTTTAGATAGTATTTTATTTGAGGGGTTGGTTGTGTGGGTGGTGGGTTTTACTGTTGGGGGGTTGTTTGTATTTTTTTCAGGTAAAAGAGCTAATTACTAAAGGTCCTTTTAAGGGCAATTGGTAGTTTAGTTTAGGCTAGGGCTTTTTTTATTTTGGGGGGGGCTATTTTTATTTTGATAGGGCTATCAGATTAAGTGTAGTTTAAATATCTTGTAATTTGTTTATTTTCTGTAATTTAGTGTTTGTTTGTTTTTGTACTTTAGCTAATTTAATTTAGGTAATTGTATTTAATTTAGTTAGTTTAGTTATTTAATTTAGTTAATTTAATTATAGTGTAGTGTTAGTTGTTAGTGTAACTTAGGTTAGGTTTTATTTTACAGGTACTTTTGTATTTATTTTAGCTAGGTAGTTATTAAATAGTTAATAACTATTTAATAACTATTCTACCTAGTTAAAATAAATACAAACTTGCCTGTAAAATAAAAATAAACCCTATTAGTTATAGTGTAGCTAGCTTAGGGTTTATTTTATAGGTAAGTATTTAGTTTTAAATAGGAATTATTTAGTTAATGATAGGAATATTTATTTAGATTTATTTAAATTATATTTAAGTTAGTGGGTGTTAGGTTTAGGGGCGATGTTGGGGGTGGCAGATTAGTGGTTAATAAATGTAGGTAGGTGGCGGCGACATTGGGGGCGGCATATTAGGGGTTAATAAATAGTATGTAGGTGTCGGCGGTGTTGGGGCAGCAGATTAGGGGTTAATACATATAATGTAGGTGGCGGCGGTGTCTGGAGCGGAAGATTAGGGGTTAATAATTATAATGTAGGTGTCTGCGATGTTGGGGTGGCAGATTAGGGGTTAATAAGTGTAAGATTAGGGGTGTTTAGACTCGGGGTTCATGTTAGGGTGTTAGGTGTAAACATAAAATGTATTTCCCCATAGGAATCAATGGGGCTGCGTTACTGAGTTTTACGCTGCTTTTTTGCAGGTGTTAGACTTTTTCTCAGCAGGCTCTCCCGTTGATTCCTATGGGGAAATAGTTCAAGAGCACGTACGACCAGCTCACCGCTGACTTAAGCAGCGCTGGTATTGGGGTGCGGTAATGAGCAAAATTTTGCTCAATGCTCACTTCTTGCCTTTTAACGACGGGTTTCTGAAAACTCGTAATACCAGCGCTGCATCTAATTGAGCGGTGAGAGAAAACTGCTCGTTAGTACCGCATAGCCTCTAATGCAAAACTCGTAATCTGGGCCATAGTTTATTAATATCAAATTATAGTGTACATAATCAAAATATACAATAATCTGGGGGGTGGAGCCTACAGCTATATTGAGCGGTCGTATGCATCAAGAGCTCTTTCTTCAAAAATCCCCTAAACCACTTTAAATCCTCTTTCCTTCCTAGACAACTGCACCTAATTTTATCCCCTTACACCCCCCATCACCCCACTTAGAGAGTGCTGAACATAGACAAAATCTCATTTCCCCTGGGAGCGACTACAACGATCATACCGTCTCACAAAGCTCCTCTACAACGGACTGCTTTGACGGTGATATCTCTCATAAGAACCCAGCATCATCTACATCCTCCTTTGGGACCCCACCAGACGCCACCCGCTGATCCTTTTGACCAGCATCACCTACATCCTCCTTTGGGACCCCACCAGACGCCACCCGCGCATCCTACATTGATCCTTCCAGTCCTGCTAGTTGACACTGGGAGTGAAGCCGTGCGCAACCCCACACAGTTATTGCGCTCGCAAAAGAAGCCTCTCCCGACTTATCCGCACCCGATTCAACGGTCCACTGTGTAGAGGGCCACCAGGAATCCCTCGCCCGGAGAGAGTGTGTTGGTTTCTTGGGGCCTCAGCCTCCCAGGGCAGACAATCCACTTTTGGCACGAACAGATGCCATATTGTGAACTACACCACACTGAAGCCTTAGAAACCCTCCTAACTGCGGAGACTCTAACACCTCACATCAAGATACGGGTAAGAGTTAACGAATCACCCTCAGTGTCTTAGCCTAACCATTGTAGTATAGCAGCATCTACTCACATAAAAGCTGCTGGGAAAATACACACAGGCGCTTAGTAACATCAGTGACTCAGGTCTGGCTCTCCTATAGTTAGCCTTGCAAATTAAACTCACTCCCCCCGTTTCTCCCAATAAGAACACGCAGAAACAGCATAACCATCAGCCCTAACCACAGAAGGGCCTTACTTAACAAGAGTACTAACAAGGCATTAAAAGAGTATCATTACTCAGCTTCACCCATAGCTCTAGGAGAAAGACTAGGCCCCACTATATTAACCCTTTACTTGAGGTGCCGGTCGAACCCCCCCCCAGTATTCAATATTTAACAAGGAAGTAGATTATTTTCCTGAGTTCTAGAGAATCGGAGGTAAACATCACTAAACATGGCACACTCCGGGAAGAGAAAGTCAAAGCTTCAAGATAACCCCAAAAGGACTCTGACAGACAACTTTAATAGTAAGAATGTCTCTGATCCAGACCTCTCTGAAGAAGATTCTAGAGATTCCATAGCCTTCATCAACAGAAATTCAAAAGTTGACAATCCTTGCAAAGACAGGACTACACTCTCGCAATCCACTTTCCTAGACTCCATCAAAACACTATCTGATAAAATGGACACTCACTATACATACTTACGACAATATCTCTGTCAATCTGTCAGCGAACTCAAGCGTGACATCTCCTCGCTTGGGAAACAAACTGAGACTTTAGAGAGGAAACATGAGGATTTGGCAGTTGATCATTCCAACCTCTCATACTCCCAGAACCTTGCAGAACAAATCTCTGACCTAGAGACCAAATTGGCGGATCTGGAAGATAGATTCCGCCAAAATAATCTTCGGATTAGAGGAATTTCTGAAGAAGTAACATTGACTGAACGCCATAACTACCTGACTAGCCTTTTCAAAGATCTCCTTGGCTCAGTTACAGAGCAAGACCTTCTAATTGACAGAGCACTGCGCCCACACAATTCAACTCCTGATACCCCAAGAGATATCATTCTCCATCTCCATTATTACACAACAAAGGAGAGAATTCTGAGAGCATCCTTCAACAACAAACCACTCAACGAACCTTACCACAAAATGCAAATCTTCCCAGATCTGTCCCCGCACACCTTGGCCAAAAGGAGAACATTTCAGCAATTTACACAGGTACTGAGACATCATAAGGCAAAATACAGATGGGGGTTCCCGGTGAAGATCTTTCTTCAATATGAAGCCCATTCATTTGTAATGTCATCAATGGAACAAGGACTGAAATTACTGCATACCCTAGGACATTCTATCTCTTCAGATCCTAATCACAGATGCAAAGACAACCCCAAAGGGCTCAACACAGAAGCTCCAGATGGGCACCCTGTGAATGCTGCAACCCCCCACAAAGAGAAAGATTAGCACTGATCGCAGATCAGACGCCCAAAGAGGTTCCCAGTACTCAGATCTCCCACTCTTCAGTAAAAGACTCTTAGACTAAGACCTAGCTGAGCATACATATGGGTAAACACCTTACTCTTCAACTGCTCCACAGCTATGGGTCTATGTAACTAAGACTCCCCCATCAGAAGACCATTACCCAGGTATGCCTAGAGCTCACAGACGTGTACATACCTTACCCTCCTTCCGCTCTTGGCTTTTCATTACATTTTACCTTTATGTTACCCTGTTATCATTACCCATTACACTTATTGATTTGGGGAAGCATCCCTATCTATCCAGTCTACTGAGATTGCAGATAAGTGCATAAGATTCCTAATAGAATTTTCCTAAAATTCATAGCGACGGTACTCCTTTAGGATATTGATTATCCCTGTCTATACCAATATGTTTTCAAATGTTATGTTGCATTTAGTTAATCTCTCTCATTCTCATCCACTACTCAGTTATATTACTGTTAATATGGTTTCACAAATATTTTAAATGTATTCTGTTAATATGGTTTCACAAATATTTTAAATGTATTTTTATGTGTTATGTCTACCAAATAGTCCCCTGACCATCCAGTACCTTGACTTGGCTTCCCATAAGACTGGTCTGATCCACCTTTAAATAGGTACCCTGTCCTTAAAAGATGAGACTCCCTTACAGTTCTCTGGATCTTACCTTACTTAGAACTGACTACTCTAATCCTACCCATAATCCCACTCAGAGACCTACACCATCCACCCAGCCCTCTGGACAGGCTTAGCCCCCTCGGGAGACCCCCCCCCTCATATTCACTTACCCCTTGTGCCTTAAGGGGCGACCATTGACTTTCTCTGATCATGACTCACCAGACGACTTATCTTACTAGTCCCCATTTAGAACATAATGATGGATCCAGTTCATCCCTCCCCCACACGAATCACCAGCTACCTGAATCGACCTGAGCATACACTTCACCTCACATCTTAAGTCTCATCATCAATGTTAGTTTCTCTCTTGACACCTTTCTTTCTTCAGCTATCTTACACACCTTGGCCTAACTTCAAACCCTCTATTTAACCCTAGGCATACCCCTTAGACATATACAGCAAACAACGCTCAGTACCCTGCTATACAACAACACCTACTTCAACACACATCCATGCTCCTATTTCTCTCTCTCCTGACACATACTGGAGACAACCCAGCACTACCACAATCCACGCTAAACTACCCACAGTCCCCTCTGTAACCCTTGGATAACCAAACTTCCTTACATATCTACCTACCTTATCTTATATAAACTGGGGGGCGTTTCACGCCCCGGCACCTCTCCCCTTCATGTCTTGATATTTTTGTTTACTCTCCTCCCCCAGCCCACATACCTCCACATAAACCTAAATCAGAAATTAATCTTACAAGACACTTTCCTGCTAGATTGCTCAAGCATATATAGAAACACCTGACCTATTATAGGTTGGGTACGTTTATCTCTGCCCCATCCCCCCCATCTTCTCCTCCCCTCCCCCCTATCTACTACCAACCTTGGGATTCAACCCCCTCATCTCTATTTTACCCCCATTCCCCTTGTCTTCCTTTTTAACCAAAGCGGCTCCTATACCAATACCCCTTTAAAGTGTTTACAGTTTAGTTATATCCAACTACTCCCGCAGACACCTCTTCAACCAGCTTTTGTTGACCCATTCTCTCACAAACTAGTGACCCAGGAAATCACGCCCCTGTCCTCCCCTCTCCCCTTTTTCTTTTTTCCCCATCCACTTCTCTCACGTAACTATGGAAGGTCTACGTTTCCTTACACTGAACACACAGGGACTTAATTCCCCCACCAAACGTAGTTTACTTCTCACCTATTTACATAAAAGTAAAACAGATATTGACTTTATTCAGGAGACTTATTGGACCTCTAACTCTGGGATCACATGTACCTTTCGCTGGTTCCCCACGATTATTGAAGCTACATTTCCCTCCAAATCCAGAGGAGTAGCCATTTATATTGGTAAAAACGTCCTCTATGACCCCATTTATGTTGAATGTGTTCCTCAAGCCAGGTTTATCATTGTAGTATGTAAACTTAATAAACGCTTAGTCACACTAATCAACATCTACGCGCCTAACTCCAAACAGATACAATTTATCAGCCTACTCCTCAAATCGGTGTCGGCAGTGAAACAAGAGGAACTAATTATGGGAGGCGATTACAACTTAATCTGGGACATAAATATTGACAGAGCAGGACCTAAACTTTCTCATCACGATAGAGCCACTCATTCTAAAGCTTTTCAGACACTCATGGCCCAACATGATTTATACAACGCGTATAGGTAATTTCACCCACAGGAGAGGGATTATACATTTTACTCCTCCCCACATAAGTCGCACTCTCGCATAGACTACTTCTTCACCAGTGTTAAACTCCTAGATAACATATCCTACATCAAAATTACCCCAGTGTCCTGGTCTGACCATGATGCTTTACAACTCTGACTAGGCCCTCACTCCACATCCAGTCCTCCTCCCTTATGGCGCCTACAAGACTGGACTATCACAGACCCCTCTCATAAAACTGAACTTCAAACTAAGATTACTGACTTCCTAAGTCTTAATGACGACAACCAAACCACAACACAAAACCTGTGGGCCACCCTCAAGGCTGTAATGAGGGGACACTTTATGCACATAGAATCAGCAGCCCACTCAAGATGTGAAGTCACTTTGTCGACCCTAGTTATTCGATTAAGAAACTTAAAAATCAAGCTTAATCTCTCGTACTCTTCCTCAGTAAATGATTACATTTTTGAAGTCACTAAACAAATCCAAGTCTAAGAAATTAACAAAGTACATAATATGCTAGAAAAATTCAAGAGCACCACAGCAATAAAGCCTCCACTCTGTTAGCATCGAAACGTAAGCATCGCATGGCCCAATCCTGAATTATGTCCATTCAAAACTCAAACGGGAAACCAGTCTATTCCCCTGCAGACATAGGAGATACCCTTAAACAATATTATCAAACTTTATACAACATTGAAGTTGATCTACAATCTCCCCCACACTCATCAGAAGACATCGCTACTTTTCTTAATTCTCTACGTCTCCCCACATTGAACCTAGACGACACCCCTATACTAACAGCCCCATTAACTGTAGAAGAAATCCAAAAAGTCATTCAATCCATGAAACTAGGGAAATCACCAGGCCCAGACGGCTTCACAGCTAGATTCTATAAAACCTTTCATCATCTCCTTGCCCCCGTTCTCTGTAGGTTATGTCAAGAGATAATGACTAGAGGCTCCATTAATTCAGAATTCCTTGAAGCCGCGGTAGTTACAATCTTAAAACCAGGTAAACGCCTCAGACCATTGCAGTAGTTACTGCCCAATCTCACTACTGAACCTAGATACCAAGATTTATGCCAAACTCTTAGCTAACAGACTCTCAAGAATTATCCCCTCCTTGATACTAAATGACCAGGTTGGCTTTGTCCCACATAGGGAGGGCCCTGATGCAACTAGGCGAATACTTGATCTTCTTAATTTTGCGTCCCAGAGGGAGGTCCCCATTCTGGCCCTGTCCCTAGAAGCTGAAAAGGCGTTTGACAGGGTCAGGTGGGAATATCTGTGGGAGACTATCCGGATACCCAAAACCTTCATTCTGGCAGTCAAGGCCCTCTACACATGTCCCTCAGCTAGGGTACAGGGAGTTGGCTTCCGGTCATCTTCGTTCAGTATAGCCAATGGCACCAGGCAGGGATGCCCCCTATCGCCCATCTATTTGCTTTAGCTATTGAACCCCTAGCCCAATCTATTAGAAATGATCCACAAACCAAAGGTCTCACTATTGGGACTCACACACACAAAATCTCAAAATATGTAGATGATATTACCCTTTTTCTGACTTCCCCCAATGAGTCCTTACCTGCAATTTTCACAATTCTTAAGAACTTTAGTTCGCTGAGTTTCTATAAACTTAATATCTCGAAGACAGAGGCCCTTCCCATAAACATATCACCCAAAGACCTTACTATTTTACAGAGAACATATCAGTTCCAGTGGAACATGTCCTCTATTAAAATATTAGGAGTATCCCTTAGCCCAGACCCCTCCACCATGGTGGCACAAAACTATACAGACAAACTCTTAGAATTCAGGAAACTACTCGAAACTTGGGAGTTTAGGGAAATCTCCTGGACAGGGCGCATTACAGCATTCAAGATGTCCTTCCTCCCCAAGATATCATATCTGTTCTGATCCATCCCGTACAACATCCCAAGACCTATCTTAAACAAACTACAGAGTCTGATTACCACTTATGTATGGAAAGATAAGAGACCTAGGACTTCTGGGTGAACTCTTGAGAGACCAGTGTCACAGGGTGGTCTCTCCCTGCCAAATCTTATTTCATACTACAATGCCGCCAGACTCTCGCACTTACTGGGATGGAACAATACAGAACGACACCCAGGATGGTTCCTAGTGGAATCCTCACTACTCCCTTCAGCTATAACCCCCTCAGATCTCCTCTGGATCCTTGCTCATCATAGACAATCCCTGAACAGTATACACCTAATATTTAAACATACCTTTCAGTTCTGGGATGAAATAAGACACAACCCAGCTATATCTCCTCACCTGTCGCCTACACTCACTCTACCTGGCGCGCTGTTTTGTCTACCTGATTCCCACCCCGAAACTTGGCGTAACCAACAGATCCTCCTAGTGACGGATTTCTATGACAATGACACATGGCTCTCTCATCCTGACCTATGTACAAAATGTAGGATTCCCCCAAATCTCGAATTTGAGGCATATCGCTTGAGCACACGCATACGCGCATGGGGATATCCCAAAAAGTCACTCAGACCATTGTCACACTGGGAGAATGCATGGAAAAAAGCTTACAATATTAAACACTCCCTCTCCTTCCATTACAACCTCCTCATTAATTCACACACCCCACATAAAATCTCACAGCACTCTGCTTGGGAAAGAGAACTTGGTTTCACTGCCGACACTGATATCTGGCAAACTCGGATCATGGAAACCAAAATAATACTACATTGCCCCACCTTGTGGGAACTACACTATAAAATCCTAGTCTGATGGCACTTTGTGCCGATCACATTGCACAAGATTTACAACACACACTCCTCTGAGTGTTGGAGGAAATGCAGGATTATAGGTACGGCACTACACATCTGGTGGTCCTGCCTGGTAATCCAACCACTTTGGAGGAAAGTCTATGCACTCCTACATACTCTCGGAATTACTCCACGGTACATTCAAGAGGTATCTCTACTTCACATGAAGATGGTTAACCTCAATCCTGCTAATGAAGCTCTCACAATCTACATCTTCATAGCCACTAAGTTAGCAATCGCAAGATCCTGGAAGAAAGAGGGACCACCACCCCACTTTCAAGTATTATCCATTGCCCAGTTTATAGGACAAATTAAACAATACTCATACAGGGTCCTAGATAAAGTGGATTCCTTTAATGAGATCTGGTCTCCCTGGCTCTCTGAATTCCTGAGATGGGGAATGACTCCCAACCCTAATCTCCCCACTTAGACCCCCCCTCTAGTGCTATGTAGTTTCTTTCTTTTTTCTTTTTCTTCTCTCCCCCTACCTCCTGGGTCGCATCTCGCTTGTATCTTTTTTTTTTTTACTATCTCTACGGATCTATCAGCAAGACTTCCCATACTCACACACATGAAAAATATAACTACCCATCGATCTTTCATAACCTATATCCCCCCCTAATAAAAGAGACTTCTTAGACTTATCCTCTAGACCAGTAACCTAAATCCTTCGGATTGGTTTCACACGGATATCTGCTCTTGGACTGAGCTTGAAGCACCCTTCACTTGTCCCTTTTACCAATGTATTTATAATGTTTGCATTTATTATTTGTTTTACTCTATGCTCTTAGTGGTCTTGCTAGGATCTGCCTGTATATGTCACAATAAAAAATTTTTACTTAAAAAAAAAATATATACAATAATATGTCATTTTTACTGTATATAAATAATTGAATGAAACTGTCTGCTGCCCCCGGTGTTGTAATGCGAGAATTACAGCCAAAAGATTTGACTGTTAACAAAGATGCGTTTCCTTAGTAACCATGCATTACCAATTAACCAATGAAGGGCCTAAATAATTCACCAACGATGGTACAGAACAAAAAGGGTGGGGTTACATCACATGATTTAACCCCAAGCATGGAGATAGTCTGGGCTGGCTGATTTTGCTGAACTGGACTTAAAACTTGTTGCCTGGAACCCGGGCACTATAAGCAAAATTGGGCTACCCTTCCTATCCACATTGCAAAATACTTATTTTGTATTCTGAGGTGAGGTGAATTGGACCTGTTGAGAAATATTGGAAGCTGAATATCGATTTGGTTATTTTTGGTAAAGTATAAGAGGTTGCTAAATATAGGTAATATTTAAAACAAATCTATTCATTATTGCTGCAGTAAAGAAGTTTAAAAGAGCAATTTATATTTCAGCTTGCATCCATAGTCTTGCATAGTTTTAAGCTTGTCTTTTGTTTGCCAAGTAATTAATAACTGTAGCCATATAAATATATTTTTGAATTTACAGTATTGCTACTAAATAATTTGTTTCAGCTTAGATAGATTGCCATATAAACTGGCTGTTTATATTAAGAATATATATAACTCCTGATGATTTAATTAGAGTTAAATAGAATATTTTGTGAGCTAAGTTGACTAAATATATTTGTCTGCAAGTTAAGCAAACCATACCTTGGTACCTCAGTGTGGTATTTTAATGAAATTCAATTGCGAATAAGGTTAATAAATAAGGTAATTTTTATGATCTTTGTATAGCATATTATAACAGTTTAAACATGTATAGTTTTTATTCATATCTGGTTTTCTACAAATATATTTAAATGTGTCTATAAATTTTAACCAATATAAAGAACTTAGGAATTTGTATTAATGTTATGGTTTTGTATATGCATTTTATTGAGGGTTTATTTTAAAGGATAACTATTAAATATATTGTATTATAAACCGGCCATATACTGATAACATAGTCAGACTAAGAATAAGTCTCCCCAAAATGGAAACCACAGATAGGTATGAGAAAATCTTCTGGTCTCCCTTTAGGGTTAGTTTAGGGCTAGGTTTGTCTTCCTGGGCCGGTGCATCTACTACTACTTCAGTGCTTTGATTGGCACCAGCTTACTGTCACAATCCGGTGTATAACGATTCAGGATATGGACCCTTGGGGCAGTGGTAGAGAGTTAGAGACACAGACCCTTAATCTGGTAATCAGGATCCTGGAAGTAGATAGATGATTTCCTGTAGCAGAGAGCTGGATTCCAGAACTGGAAAATAAATAACTATGTAAAAGGTCAACATATTCAGACTCTATTGAAAACAAGTAGTAATGAGTCTACTATTATCTATTATTATTATATTACTGCAGACTTGACAAACAAAGCAGTAAGATCCTGGTAACGGAAAAATGCTGCAGGATTTAAAGTGCACAATATAACTGTGGTAGAAACTAGATAGTAATACTTTACTGGTAACATATATGTTGCAGGGCCAGGTTAAAAAAAGCCATTGTTACAGATGACTAAATATTCACAGTAATGCTTAACTGGTAATTAAGTTATGTTGCAGGATCAAGGTATACAATACAGTTATAGCAGATAAATGGAATACCACAGTAATACTTGACTGGTAACTAAGATATGTTTCGGAGTTCAGAGTATACAAAATAGTTGTGTTTAGGATGAATACAGCAGAAAACAAAACAGAATATAGCTAGTAACTTGCATCAGTAAAACACAGGCAGTGGATATCAGGGAGGATAGGAATAACTTGAAATACACAAAAAATGCAACATAGAATTACACAGAGTGATCTGTTAAAAGCAAAGCTGGTGCAATAACCCTAAGCCTGAGGATTTCTTAAATAGGGGGTACTGAATTCAGGTGGACGATAATAAATCAGGCAAGTAAGTTCCAGCAGTAGAAAGGATAAAAGGTTAAACAGCCTGATTGACAGTAGCAGAGGAAGCAGTCTGAGGACCCGATATTCCAAGCATCGACAGACCAATGAGAAACTGCCTTTTTGTCTTTGTCAGCCTCACAGTCCATCAGTCTGTTGATATTTTCTAATAAAAGGGGCGGACCACAAAGTTCTGGTGAGTGGCTGTGTGTCTCCCATAGGATTTAATAGGAAGGGGGGCATATTTGAAGTGTTCCTACACAGAGCAGACAGTGCACTCACTGAAACAAATAACGGATTCTGTATAGGAACACTTTCAATAATACCTGTGTGACTTTTCTTTAAAACCTACACAAATTCCCTTACACTGTAAAGTCTCACCACTGCAAAAACTGGTGAGAAAAACATGGCTGACAACCTACTTGTAACCTATACTTCAGAGATTGGAATATATAGCACTGCTGGTGATGTATCCCAATCAAAGTACATGTTACTCCCCCTGGCTAACTTCTACAGAACACCTACAGCTATGTCATACTTTAGTTATACTCCCTTTGGAATGCCCAGCTAACTCCCTTATACTGCCCACACCTACATCATACTTAAGCGACACTCTCCTGAAATTCAAAACTGACTCCCGCAGACCACCTACACCTATGTAATGTTTTCCCTATACTCCCCCTTGAACGCCCAGCTAACTCTGAGAGAATGCCTACACCTACATCATTTCTGCAATCTACCTGAATAATAAAGTATACAAAAAAATTAAAAAATGCTTCCTATTATAACTATAGGAGTGATGTCTCTACATTTATATACAATGCATAATGCATTTTATTTTAAGTACTGTATATAATTAAAAATGTAGTTATCTTTAATTGTTAATTTTATACATAAATATATCATTTTAATTATATTTATGCTTAAAATAATAGAAACAATAAAACATTATATACAATACTTCAAATAATATGCATTATACATGACAATGCATATCATTTTAACACTGTATATAAATTCAATACTAAAATAAACTAGTAACACCTTATATGCCCTCACCCCCAGCACAACCTACACTATTAACTCCAATCTGCCATAACCTAAAGACTTAAACACCCACTTAACCTATTAACCCCTACACCGCCACATACCCCAATGCAATAAACCCCCTAACTTATTAAACCCTTATCTACCACAACGAAAATTATTCCTGCACTACTTCTACCTAACACCAAACCCCCCAGCTCTAAGCAAACGCCCCCTAAGTTACAAAAAAAAAAAAACTAACAACATTACAGAAAAACAAAACACTACTAAAAATAAAAAACCCATAGTTATGCATAAACTAAAACTAAGGCCCCCTTTTAAAAGAAAACACAGAGAACCTAAAAAAACCACTATAACTTACTATAACAACCATAAGAACCAACACTAAATGTGCTTGAAGTCCAGTATCTCAGTAGATTAACTGTTGAACTCTGAATATACAAAGAAAAGTTAAATCCACACACATAAAAGGGTATCCCAAAAGTAAAAGTTCAGTGGATAGTGAATGAGAGATAAAATGACAGATTAGCACTCACAAAACACTGTGTCATAAAAATTAAACACACACACAGTACTTGGTTATGGTAATAATATAGTCTTCAATAGAACAAACTCTGCAGTAAAAAGTTGCTAGGTAAGTGCTGCTCCCAGTATAACAGAAACAATCTGGACACTTTTATTAGTATCACTGAAACAAAGACAAGAGAAAAAGAGAGCACACCGTACTTTAAGTGTAATAATTTATTACAAATGAACAAAAGCAAGTGATATAGATGTAGAGTCTAACCCTGGTCCCCCAGCAAATTCCATTCCTAGCCTTCCAGCTAAAAAAGGCCTCTCCTTTGTGCACTGTAATATACGCAGCTTATTTCCAAAAATCGATGCACTGCAAGCTTGGGCCTAGATTTAGAGTTCGGCGGTAGCCGTCAAAACCAGCGTTAGAGGCTCCTAACGCTGGTTTTGGGCGCCCGCTGGTATTTGGAGTCAGTGATTAAAGGGTCTAACGCTCACTTTTCAGCCGCGACTTTTCCATACCGCAGATCCCCCTACGCCATTTGCGTAGCCTATCTTTTCAATGGGATCTTTCTAACGCTGGTATTTAGAGTCGTTTCTGCAGTGAGCGTTAGAGCTCTAACGACAAGATTCCAGCCGCCTGAAAATAGCAGGAGTTAAGAGCTTTCTGGCTAACGCCGGTTTATAAAGCTCTTAACTACTGTACCCTAAAGTACACTAACACCCATAAACTACCTATGTACCCCTAAACCGAGGTCCCCCCACATCGCCGCCACTCGATTAAAATTTTTAACCCCTAATCTGCCGACCGCCACCTACGTTATACTTATGTACCCCTAATCTGCTGCCCCTAACACCGCCGACCCCTGTATTATATCTATTAACCCCTAACTTGCCCCCCACAACGTCGCCGCAAGCTACTTAAAATAATTAACCCCTAATCTTCCGACCGCAAATCGCCGCCACCTACGTTATCCCTATGTACCCCTAATCTGCTACCCCTAACATCGCCGACCCCTATGTTATATTTATTAACCCCTAATCTGCCCCCCACAACGTCGCCGACACCTACCTACACTTATTAACCCCTAATCTGCCGAGCGGACCTGAGCGCTACTATAATAAAGTTATTAACCCCTAATCCGCCTCACTAACCCTATCATAAATAGTATTAACCCCTAATCTGCCCTTCCTAACATCGCCGACACCTACCTTCAATTATTAACCCCTAATCTTCCGACCGGAGCTCACCGCTATTCTAATAAATGTATTAACCCCTAAAGCTAAGTCTAACCCTAACACTAACACCCCCCTAAGTTAAATATAATTTTTATCTAACGAAATAAATTAACTCTTATTAAATAAATAATTCCTATTTAAAGCTAAATACTTACCTGTAAAATAAATCCTAATATAGCTACAATATAAATTATAATTATATTATACCTATTTTAGGATTAATATTTATTTTACAGGCAACTTTGTAATTATTTTAACCAGGTACAATAGCTATTAAATAGTTAAGAACTATTTAATAGTTACCTAGTTAAAATAATTACAAATTTACCTGTAAAATAAATCCTAACCTAAGATATAATTAAACCTAACACTACCCTATCAATAAAATAATTAAATAAACTACCTACAATTACCTACAATTAACCTAACAATACACTATCAATAAATTAATTAAACACAATTGCTACAAATAAATAAAATTAAATAAACTATCTAAAGTACAAAAAATAAAAAAGAACTAAGTTACAGAAAATAATAAAATATTTACAAACATAAGAAAAATATTACAACAATTTTAAACTAATTACACCTACTCTAAGCCCCCTAATAAAATAACAAAGCCCCCCAAAATAAAAAATTCCCTACCCTATTCTAAAATACAAATATTACAAGCTCTTTTACCTTACCAGCCCTGAACAGGGCCCTTTGCGGGGCATGCCCCAAGAATTTCAGCTCTTTTGCCTGTAAAAATAAACATACTATACCCCCCCCCCAACATTACAACCCACCACCCACATACCCCTAATCTAACCCAAACCCCCCTTAAATAAACCTAACACTACCCCCCTGATGATCTTCCTACCTTGTCTTCACCATGCCAGGTTCACCGATCCGTCCTGGCTCCAAGATCTTCATCCAACCCAAGCGGGGGCTAGACATCCACTGAAGAAGTCCAGAAGAGGGTCCAAAGTCTTCCTCCTATCCGGCAAGAAGAGGACATCCGGACCGGCAAACATCTTCTCCAAGCGGCATCTTCTATCTTCTTCCATCCGATGACGACCGGCTCCATCTTGAAGACCTCCAGCGCGGATCCATCCTCTTCTTCCGACGACTAGACGACGAATGACGGTTCCTTTAAGGGACGTCATCCAAGATGGCGTCCCTCGAATTCCGATTGGCTGATAGGATTCTATCAGCCAATCGGAATTAAGGTAGGAATTTTCTGATTGGCTGATGGAATCAGCCAATCAGAATCAAGTTCAATCCGATTGGCTGATCCAATCAGCCAATCAGATTGAGCTCGCATTCTATTGGCTGATCGGAACAGCCAATAGAATGCGAGCTCAATCTGATTGGCTGATTGGATCAGCCAATCGGATTGAACTATATTCTGATTGGCTGATTCCATCAGCCAATCAGAAAATTCCTACCTTAATTCCGATTGGCTGATAGAATCCTATCAGCCAATCGGAATTCGAGGGACGCCATCTTGGATGACGTCCCTTAAAGGAACCGTCATTCGTCGTCTAGTCGTCGGAAGAAGAGGATGGATCCGCGCTGGAGGTCTTCAAGATGGAGCCGGTCGTCATCGGATGGAAGAAGATAGAAGATGCCGCTTGGAGAAGATGTTTGCCGGTCCGGATGTCCTCTTCTTGCCGGATAGGAGGAAGACTTTGGACCCTCTTCTGGACTTCTTCAGTGGATGTCTAGCCCCCGCTTGGGTTGGATGAAGATCTTGGAGCCAGGACGGATCGGTGAACCTGGCATGGTGAAGACAAGGTAGGAAGATCATCAGGGGGGTAGTGTTAGGTTTATTTAAGGGGGGTTTGGGTTAGATTAGGGGTATGTGGGTGGTGGGTTGTAATGTTGGGGGGGGGGTATAGTATGTTTATTTTTACAGGCAAAAGAGCTGAAATTCTTGGGGCATGCCCCGCAAAGGGCCCTGTTCAGGGCTGGTAAGGTAAAAGAGCTTGTAATATTTGTATTTTAGAATAGGGTAGGGAATTTTTTATTTTGGGGGGCTTTGTTATTTTATTAGGGGGCTTAGAGTAGGTGTAATTAGTTTAAAATTGTTGTAATATTTTTCTTATGTTTGTAAATATTTTATTATTTTCTGTAACTTAGTTCTTTTTTATTTTTTGTACTTTAGATAGTTTATTTAATTTTATTTATTTGTAGCAATTGTGTTTAATTAATTTATTGATAGTGTATTGTTAGGTTAATTGTAGGTAATTGTAGGTAGTTTATTTAATTATTTTATTGATAGGGTAGTGTTAGGTTTAATTATATCTTAGGTTAGGATTTATTTTACAGGTAAATTTGTAATTATTTTAACTAGGTAACTATTAAATAGTTCTTAACTATTTAATAGCTATTGTACCTGGTTAAAATAATTACAAAGTTGCCTGTAAAATAAATATTAATCCTAAAATAGGTATAATATAATTATAATTTATATTGTAGCTATATTAGGATTTATTTTACAGGTAAGTATTTAGCTTTAAATAGGAATTATTTATTTAATAAGAGTTAATTTATTTCGTTAGATAAAAATTATATTTAACTTAGGGGGGTGTTAGTGTTAGGGTTAGACTTAGCTTTAGGGGTTAATACATTTATTAGAATAGCGGTGAGCTCCGGTCGGAAGATTAGGGGTTAATAATTGAAGGTAGGTGTCGGCGATGTTAGGGAGGGCAGATTAGGGGTTAATACTATTTATGATAGGGTTAGTGAGGCGGATTAGGGGTTAATAACTTTATTATAGTAGCGCTCAGGTCCGCTCGGCAGATTAGGGGTTAATAAGTGTAGGTAGGTGTCGGCGACGTTGTGGGGGGCAGATTAGGGGTTAATAAATATAACATAGGGGTCGGCGATGTTAGGGCAGCAGATTAGGGGTACATAGGGATAACGTAGGTGGCGGCGGTTTACGGAGCGGCAGATTAGGGGTTAAAAGTGTAATGCAGGGGTCAGCGATAGCGGGGGGCGGCAGATTAGGGGTTAATAAGTGTAAGGTTAGGGGTGTTTAGACTCGGGGTACATGTTAGGGTGTTAGGTGCAGACTTAGGAGGTGTTTCCCCATAGGAAACAATGGGGCTGCGTTAGGAGCTGAACGCTGCTTTTTTGCAGGTGTTAGGTTTTTTTTCAGCTCAAACAGCCCCATTGTTTCCTATGGGAGAATCGTGCACGAGCACGTTTTTGATGCCGGCCGCGTCCGTAAGCAACTCTGGTATCGAGAGTTGCATTTGCGGTAAAAATGCTCTACGCTCCTTTTTTGGAGCCTAACGCAGCATTTGTTTGAACTCTCGATACCAGAGTTAAATTTATGGTGCGGCCAGAAAAAAACCCGCGGAGCGTTAACAGCCCTTTTACCGCCGAACTCTAAATCTAGGCCTTGGTGTTTACAATACAAGCCAAAAATCATTGTTATCTCTGAATCATGGCTAACTGCAAAAATACCTGACTCTGCCATTGCAATACCTGGGTATTCATGCCATAGAATTGACAGAGCAAAGAGAGGAGGCGGCATTGTAATCTATATTGACAACTCCACAAAGTTCAGCCCCATACAAAAATCTAGCTCTCCTGCCACCTTTGATTTCCTTTCTGGCAAAATTGAGATCCCGTGCAGTAAATCAATCATTGTTGCAGGAATCTAATGCCCACCAAGCTCCCCTGTGCATTCCATTTCAGACATAGCACAGCTCCTTAGTGAATCCATAACTCAAAACCCAAAAAGTGAAATTTTGGTTTTTGGAGAAAATTTGGTTTTTGAATTCAAAAAATAACAGTTGTCGCTCGCTGTTTAAATCTTTGCAGCTAACACAATTAATCTCCTCCCCAACTCGCATAAACATCAAAAGCCATAATCATACCCTGCTCGACTGGATTCTCTCCTCTTCTCCCGACTGAATCCAGGAGTTAGGTGTTCTCCCTAACAATTTCAGTGACCACTGCTTAGTGTACTGTGTGCGCAAAATAAAGGCTATTAAATCCTCTCCCAAGGTTAAAATCACCAGGTCCTTCAAAAAATTCAATCTTCAATCATTTCTAAATGACATCAAGAACCTCCCCTGGCACAGATTAAACCTAATCCCAGATCTAGACTCTGCAGTTGAATTCTTTCAGTCTGAACTCCTACAAGTTTGGAATTTACATGCACCGCTGCGTAAGGTGAGAGTAAAAGGAGCACACTTGAATTGGATCACAGCTGACCTCATTCAAATGTACCAATTTCGGGATTCATTGTGGTCAAAATTCAAGCATACTGGCTCTATGAATGATCACTTTGTATATAGACAATGGCAAAATATATGTACTAAACAAACAAAATTGGCTAAGGCGCAATATTTCTGTGAAAATCTGAACAATAATATATGTAACCTTAGAAAGTTTTGGAAACTCATAAATAACCTACAAAATCCACCAATCCACTCCCAACCCTCCACTGTCAATGTGGATAACCAAAACCTGCAACTCCCCTTAGAAGTCGCAAATGCCTTTAACAATTATTTTATAGGATGCTCCACCACCCTGATTGACAAACTAATAAATGACACTCGTCCTGAAGCTACAAATGTGGATCAGGCCCCACTAAAACAGCAAAGACCCAATATAGAAAAGTTCAATTTTAGACCTGTACCCTTCAATGTCATTAAGAAACACCTCAATAATCTAAAAATGAAAAACCAGTCAGGACCTGATCAAATCCCAGCAATGCTGTTGAAGCTCAGTGCACCAGCAATTGCTAAGCCTGTCGCAACCCTAATTGACGAATCCTTGATGTCTGGATACATACCCAAACTCTAGAAAACTGCAAGAGTAGTGCCTATTCATAAAAGTGTATAGTTAACCTTGGTTTCTAACTATCGTCCTATATCATTGCTCCCTGTATTGTCAAAAATCTTAGAAAAATGCGTCCATACGCAATTATGCGAATATTATCAACTTTCAAACTATCTGACCCCTGATCAATAAGGTTTCAGACCGAATCACTCCACTACAACTGCCCTCCTAAAAGTTTGCAACGACATCCAAACTGGCATGGAACAAGGAGACCTAACTGGAGCTATTTTCCTTGATTTTGCAAAGGCTTTTGACACAGTGGACCATGACCTACTACTTCTCAAACTAAAAAACTCTGGTATTGCTGATCACCCGTTAACCTGGTTTAAATCATATGTATCGGATCGATCACAATATGTCTCTGTCTCTAACAGTGACTCCCTCCCTCTCTCAGTCACATGCGGTGTTCCCCAAGGTTCCATTCTCGGCCCCCTACTATTCACATTATTTATAAATGATTTGCCTAATGTCTGCAAATCCTCAACTGTACACATGTACGCAGACGACACAGTAATCTATACAAACAAATCTGATCTGCTGCAGCTTGAAGCAGTGCTCCAAGACCAGTTCACAGAGGTAGAAAAGTGGATCTCGAAAAACAAACTCTTCCTAAACACTGACAAAACGGTCACAATGATCTTTGGAACGGGACCTAAAATACAAAAATTACAAAATTCCCATCTTCGCATCAAAACAAAATCCAATTGCACGCTGACCGCAGTCCACTGTTTTAAATACTTAGGTATGTTGTTAGACCCCAATCTATCTTTTGGACTCCACATAGAAAAACTTGCCTCTAAACTTTATCCAAAACTAGGTGCCCTGTACAGAAACAAATCTTGCCTCAGCCCTACAGTAAAGGAAAAGATTGTACAGCAAATGCTGATGCCTATCTTGGATTATGGGGACATAGTATATGCACCTGCTCCGCAAACTCACCTTAATAAACTAAATACGTTATATAACTCGTTCTGCCGCTTTGTGCTACAATGTAACTACAGGACCCACCACTGTGACATGCTAAAAGAACTAAACTGGCTGTCGCTGGAATCCAGACGCACCCTCCATCTTTCCTGCCTTGTCTTTAAGAGCCTTTCTGGGAAGCTCCCACCCTACCTGAGCAGAATGCTCTCCCCTGCTATTCCCACCGATCCAATAACAGCACATTATTTAGTCTGCCTCCATACAAAAAGAAAGCAGCTCGATCCTCCTTTTCCTACAGAGCACCACAGTTATGGAATGACCTCCCTCACACTTTAAAAAGTTCCCCAAGCCTAAAATCCCTTAAGAGATCCCTCTATACATATCTCAAAACAGAATGCTCCTGTCATGGTTGATTAAATATTTCGTACCTGCTCTATGTTAAATGTTTGCATATATTGTGTATTATTATTATTGTTTTTGTATTTTATTGTACCCTATTGTATCAATGCAATGTTTTGTGATCCCAGGACATACTTGAAAACGAGAGAAATCTCAATGTATCCTTCCTGGTAAAATATTTTATAAATAAATAAATATAAAACCTGCTCAAATCATATAAACCTGCTAAAAATCAAGAAACAATCCATAAAAACATCCTTCAACAAGTACCTCCATAGTATCATTCCAGGAAACTCCATCCTTACTGTACTACAAACATTCAATGGAACGCAAGTCTCCTGCTTCTGGTCCCTTGGGCTCTGGGTACTGACTTGACTACAATCCTCAATGCGTTTCATTTGGTCCCGCCCAGACTTTCTCAAGAGGGGTTAATTAGTGTAGGGTTAGTTTGCAGTGATAGGTTCTGTTGGTTTAGGGGTACAGAGGTATAGTTGTTAGGCTTGGTACTATTTTTTCCAAAGGGATCCTTAAATAAATGTCAGTGGTGATGCTAACTGTACTATATTGCCATCATAGCCGCCCATTGGGATTTATAGTAAATCGCCTCTTGGCGATGCTGCCTATTACTATAGATGTCAGCAGCTTGGAATATTTCACTAGCTCTTTCAACATTACTGTGCATCCATTTGAATATATTGCTGCATTGCAGCACTTTTGATCATTGGGGCCTTAACTTGACAGCAACAGCAGGTGGACAGGCATTAGAATAATAAAGATATATAATTCTACTCCCCCCAAATAATAAGACGAGTAAGAGTGCTCAGTTTTTACAATGACCTCACCTACCACAATTCTGATTGGTTAATTGGATTAACTAACATTCTCAATACATACGATAGGAAACTGATGAAGGCCCAAACAGTGAGACACATGGAACAAAGGGGCATATATTGCTTGTGTCCAGAAGAGGGAAAAAAAATATTCTTCTGATAGATCCTATGTAAAGGGATTTTAGGTACTACTAACAACTAGGTCAAAAAAGATCCACCATACGAAGCACATCTACTTTGCCACAATACACATTTTTACAAATTAGGCATGTGTATTCAGAGGTTACGAAGGTGGCCGCTCACTGCGTTCGGTTCTTTTTGGAGCCAGATTTCTATTTGTGAATGTGCAACATTCTAAGATCTGTGCAAATGTATATCTTTGTGTGTTGCACTTTCACAGGAATAAATATGGCTCTGAAAAGAGCTGAACACTCGAGTGTCAGCCTTCATCCTTATTGAATACACACAATATTATTTACAGGCATACTGCCTCTTGTAATTTCATGTGAGCTTATACAATCTCTCTGAACAACAAAACTAACTATTTATGGGTTAATAATAAACTGACTGCTCATTAGTTTGTTGAAAAGTTGATTACATTTGCAAATTGCGAGCAATGTTTCTGCTATGGTAGTTATTCATAATTCCAAATGCACATACCTAATACAGATACTCTCATATTTATTCAGAAACAAATGCAAAATATTACTACAACTGTCATTCTTTTTGCCATCTAATGGAAAACTTTGTGCTTCATGTAAAAACCATGTAAAAAATTGTACAGTAGCAATAAAACTATACAAATAATTATATCTGTGCTGAAAACACAAGAAAATCTACTATGTAGCAGTTCCTTTGTATGGCTTGATGGAGATCTAGTTATGTTTATTAGTAATGATTTATATTAAAGGAGCAAATGATTCAACAAATACTGTTAGAGAAAAGACCATCGTTTAATTAGAAAATATATACATACTTATGGTTAAAGTGAATGTAAAGTTTCATCAAGTAGTGCCTGGTTTTTAAAAATACTAATACTAGGAAAATTGCAGCTAAACACAAACACTGCGGAAATGTAAAAATAGCCTTGGTCCTTAAGGGAAAGAAATTGAAAAATGGCCTTGTCCTTAAGGGGTTAAACTTAAAGTGAAGGTAAAGTTTAATCAAGTAGTGCCCGGTTTTTAAAAATACTATTAAAAACAGGGGCACTTTCATTGATGAAACTTTACATTGCACCATAGTTGTAGAAATACTTACCTCTTCTTGAAAGCCGCTCCAGCGCTTCGCCAGCCCGTCGCAAGCCTCTTCCTACGTCAGAAATGACGATTCCGGCCTTCCTCCAATCACAGCGTTGCTTTTGGCAATGCTTCCCTTGGGGGGGAAGCCGTGATTGGAGGATGCCGGTATCGTCATTTCTGACGTAGGAAGAGGCTTGCGACGGGCTGGCAAAGCGCTGGAGCTGCTTGCAAGACGAAGAGGTAAGTATTTTGACAAATATGGTGCAATGTAAAGTTTCATCAATGAAAGTGCCCCTGTTTTTAATAGTATTTTTAAAAACCGGGCACTACTTGATTAAACTTTACCTTCACTTTAAGTTTAACCCCTTAAGGACAAGGCCATTTTTCAATTTCTTTCCCTTAAGGACCAAGGCTATTTTTACATTTCCGCAGTGTTTGTGTTTAGCTGCAATTTTCCTCTTACTCATTTACTGTACCCACACATATTATATACCGTTTTTCTCGCCATTAAATGGACTTTCTAAAGACATCATTATTTTCATCATATTTTATAATTTACCATAAATTTTTTTTATAAAATATGATGAAAAAATGGAAAAAAACACACGTTTTCTAACTTTGACCCCCAAAATCTGTTGCACATCTACAACCACCAAAAAACACTCATGCTAAATAGTTTCAAAATTTTGTCCCAAGTTTAGAAATACCCAATATTTACATGTTCTTTGCTTTTTTTGTAAGTTATAGGGCAATAAGTACAAATAGCACTTTGCTATTTCCAAACCATTTTTTTTCAAAATAAGCGATAGTTATATTGGAACACTGATATCTGTCTGGAATCCCTGAATATCCCTTGACATGTATATTTTTTTTTTTAGTAAACATCCCAAAGTATTGATCTAGGCCCATTTTGGTCTATTTCATGCCACCATTTCACCGCCAAATGCGATCAAATAAATAAAATTGTTCATTTTTTCACAAACTTTTTCACAAATATCAGGTTTCTCACTGAAATTGTTTACAAACAACTTGTGCAATTATGGCACAAATGGTTGTAAATGCTTCTCTGGGATCCCCTTTGTTTAAAAATAGCAGACATATATGGCTTTGGCGTTGCTTTTTGGTAATTAGAAGGCCGCTAAATGCCGCTGCGCACCACATTTGTATTAGGCCCAGCAGTGAAGGGGTTAATTAGGTAGCTTGTATGGAGCTTGTAGGGTTAATTTTAGCTTTAGGGTAGTGTAGTAGACAACCCAAAGTATTGATCTAGGCCAATTTTGATATATTTCATGCCACCATTTCACCGCTGAATGCGATCAAATAAAAAAAAATTGTTCACTTTTTCACTAACTTTGGGTTTCTCACTGGAATTATTTACAAACAGCTTGTGCAATTATGGCACAAATGGTTGTAAATGCTTCTCTGGGATCCCCTTTGTTCAGAAATAGCAGACATATATGGCTTTGGCATTGCTTTTTGGTAATTAGAAGGCCGCTAAATGCCGCTGCGGACCAAACTTGTATTATGCCCAACAGTGACAGGGTTAATTAGGTAGCTTGTAGGGAGCTTGAAGGGTTAATTTTAGCTTTAGTGTAGAAATCAGCCTCCCACCTGACACATCCCACCCCCTGATCCCTCCCAAACAGCTCTCTTCCCTCCCCCACCCCACAATTTTCCCCGCCATCTTAAGTACTGGCAGAAAGTCTGCCAGTACTAAAATAAAAGTTGTAATTTGTTTTTTTTTATTATTTAAAAAAATAATAATCATATTCTGCTGTGTAGGATCCCCCCCTTAGCCCCCAACCTGCCTGATCCCCCCCAAAGAGCTCTCTAACCCTCCCCCCACTAACTATTAGTCACCATTTTGGGTACTGGCAGCTGTCTGCCAGTACCCACTTTGCAAAATAACTTTTTTTTTTTTTTTTAAAAACCTAACATTTTCTGTAGTGTAGCTGCCCCTTCCATACCCTACACCCTCCCCATCCCAGATCACCCCCAGATCACTCCTTGATCACCCCTCCTCTGACCCACCACCCTCTTCCAGCAAAAAAAATCACAACAAAATTGCCTCAGATCGCGCACGCGCCCCTCACCTCCAGCGTGTGCTCCCGCGCACACCCGGCATAATAAACAGCCGGAAGGAAGTTCTCCAGTGATGGGCCACCCACCCACCTCCCGGCAAAGGCTCCCACCCACCAACGATCGGCACCATCACTGGCCGATGCAGAGAGGGCCACAGAGTGGCTCTCTCTGCATCGGTGTGCCTAAAAAGGTATTGCAGTGATGCCTCAATATCGAGGCATCACTGCAATACCTTGAAAGCGGCTGGAAGCAATCAGGATCGCTTCCAGTCGCTTGAAACCCTTAACGACGTACAGGGTACGTCGCTGGTCTTTAAAGACCAGCTTGTGTAAGACGTACCCTGTAGGACACGCGTCGTTAAGGGGTTAATGGGACATGAAACTCAAATATTTTCCTTACAATTCAGATAGAGCACTGGTTTTCAAACCTCTCCTCAGACCTCCCTAACAGACGACATTTTGAGGATATCTGAACTGGAGCACAGGTAAAATAATCAGCTGATTAATAAACATGGTTTGTTTTACCTGCTCTCATCCAAGGTAATACTGAAAACCTGGCCTGTTGGGGAGGCCTGAGGACAGGCTTAAAAACCAACGAGACAGAGAATGCAATTTTAATTTAATTCTATTATCAAATTTTCCTCCTTCTCTTGATATTCTTTGTTTAAAAGATATCTAGATTGGTAGTGTGCACATGTAACAGTGCTGCCATCTAGTGGTCTTGCTAATCTATAACATTGTTGCAAAACGGCTGCCATATAGTTGAGACATGTGCACACTCCTGAGCTTACCTTTCTGCTTTTAAACAAAGGATAACAAGAAAACAAAGACAATTTTATAATAGACGTAAAATGGTTTAAAACTGTATACTGTATGTTTAATGTCCCTTTAAGATGTACATCCTTATGTTTACAGGGTCAAAAACTCTTGCGCTGGCACTAGATGCCCGGGAACAGAGGGGTTAATATAATTGTTATGCCCATCTGGCTAATACTTTCTAAATTGATTACAAGAAAAATAAATCAGGAAATTCAATAATGCAAAAGATTTTATAAGACTTAAAAAAAATCTGAAAGTTAAGTTATTTTTTTTTTCTTCTTTTCACAACTGCAATGGTTCATGAGCATGGGGAAAATGATAGTGCATTAATCAAGACATCTAGGAAACTAATGAAACATTTTCTTCTGAGAACAAGACAATGTGTTGCAGCAGGTGGTGGACATTTAAATGAAATTATATATCATAAGCAGACTGGAAGTGGAATCTCTTGAGCTGCAGAATGGGAAAGTATCTGCCAATCTGTCAAAAAGCAATGCTTTTATATAGAAAACAAGACAGACACTTTTCAACAAAAATATTACATTAATCTGCATTTTTTTCCCCATGAACATTTTAAACATAAAGAAACGGTTATTGATAAACAAATATGGGCCAGATTACAAGTGACACGCTATTTAGCACTTTCACTCGCCCGCTAACACCGCCATAAGTAGACTTATAGGGGCCTATCTATCAAGCTCCGAATGGAGCTTGAGGCTCCGTGTTTCTGACGAACCTGCAGGCTCGCCAGAAACACCAGTTATGAAGCAGTGGTCTAAAGACCGCTGCTCCATAACCGTGTCTGCCTGCTCTGATGAGGCGGACAGGAATCGCTGCAATTCAACCTGATCGAGTACGATCGGGTTGATTGACACCCCCTGCTGGTGGTCGATTGGCCGCGAGTCTGCAGGGAGTGGCGTTGCACCAGCAGCTCTTGTGAGCTGCTGGTGCAATGCTGAATACGGAGAGCGTATTGCTCTCCGCATTCAGCGATGTCTGTCGGACCTGATCCGCACTGTCGGATCAGGTCCGACAGACATTTGATAAATAGGCCTCTTAATGTGCTCGGATTAGTGTACGTATTACAAGTTGAAAGTAAAATGTTTGCGCATGAGCGAAAGGACATCATGCGCTAACTTCCAGATTTCGGATATCATGACCGCATTAACTTATTCTTCCCATGGACTAAAAGGGAGTGTGCAAACTGTAAGAAAACCTAACACTTATAGCTCGCATTAACCTGGCACCGCACTAGACCAACTGTGCTAACTCGAAGGTAGTTATGAGTATTTTACATTCTTTTTTTTTTTAAATCTTCTTTTTATTAGTTTTTCGGATAAAAAAATAAAATATATTCAAATATGATAACAAAAGATAACACCGGCACTGGTGGGATCTTAAAACTCTAGAAAAATATTTAGAAATCAAACAGATTCCCAGAGGTTTGCGGATTTTAAAACATTGTTCTTTTAAAGAAGATAAGGACCTCCTAGAAAGTTGGTACAAAGCCCTAGATGATTGCTCCTTTAGTCTAATTAAAATCTTAATAGATCATAGAAAAAAACTCACTGATGAGTGTAGTCACAACATAGAAAAAATTCAGAAAGACTTACAGGTACATGTCAATAATCCAGAATATTCAAATACTTTAAAAGAAATCAATGACCGCACTGATAAATACCAAGATGAGATTGTTTCAAACAAAAGCAAAAAACTACAAAGGGACCAATTAGATTATAACAATGATCAAGTATATACTTTCAATAGAATAGAGAAAGACAAGTATATACCTCCACCTAAAGATAACAGTAGGGGACATCAGAACTCTTATGTTCCTAGAAAAACAGAAGGTCAGAACTGGACTACAGTCCAAAACAAAAGTTATCAAAGAGAACATTTTAGAAATCAGAGTAACACACATCATACAAATGGAAATTATAGATATGATCAACATGACAATTACAGACCAAATCACGCAGCAAATCAGAGCAATTATGGACCAAGAATCCACCAATCAAACACACATCATACCATCACCATGGGACCTATAAAAGTCAATTCCATGGGAATAAGAATAACACCTACAAACCACGTTATAACTCTCCATACCAAGGCCCTATGCCCTATTCACATCCAAACACACACACAAATACCTTCAATCAGGGCTCAAAAGATGAGTATTTACAACAGAATCATAGAACTCTTTTAGAAAGACCACATGACCAGACACCAAAATCAAACATTTCTTTCGAACATCAGAATAGATTTGGCATTTTAGCATCGATTTCTGATGGAGAAAATATGCCCAGCACTTCACATGAATACTCTTCATCTTTTTTAGAGAACGGCCACAACCAAAACAGATTATTTTTTCCGCACACCAATTTAGAAAATCAAAGAAAAAGACCATTCCCTTTAGACCAAGAGGTGCAAGAGGAAGATGTCTTTCAGCCCAAAAAGAGAAACTTTCCAAATTAGAACATGGTATATTTAATTTGTCATCACATACTTTAACCACCAATGAAAAAAGAGTCCTTCACAAGGGTCTCTCCTATTGCCCACCCAATCCCCACAACTTATATCATCTGTTTGTTGATGTCAACAAATTTACAAGAAAATAATCTTTGCAAAAATGTTTTGCACAGAAAAAACTCAAACAACAAAAACATACACACGGATAATACACAGCCTATTTTAGTGAACAGTATGAACCCCAACAGAAATATGCAAGTGATATATTCAGAAACAGAGGGCCTAACTACTCATCTGTTTGAAGATTACATCCACACAGACATAAAGGTTAAATCCCAATTTATACAATCACTATCAACTAATCATTATATTGAACTATTTCAAAGATCAGTCATTGAAGATCTAGAGAAATTATCCAAAAATCAAAAGAAACAATATTATTTTCATAAAAGTGAACAAATAGCTTTACATACTTTGGCCAATAACAGAAATTTGATAATCAGGGATGCCGACAAGGGCGGTGGTATTGTCTTACAAGACATTGGTGACTATTTAAAAGAGGCAAATAACATTTTAACAGATACAAACTATTACAGAGAAATCATGTTCAATCCCACTAATACCTTTATAAAGGGATATAATGATCTGATACAGAAAGGAATTGCAACAGGCATTTTGAACAAAGAAGAAAAATAATTTCTAAAAGTAACCAATCCTAGTGTAGCACACTATTATCACCTGCCCAAAATACATAAAAACCAAGCTAATCCACCTGGGCGCCCTATTATAGCAGGTATAGGCAATCTCACCTATAACCTATCTTTTTATATAGACCAATTTCTACAAAAATAAGTGGTCAACTTACCTTCTTATATCAAAGACAGTACTCACCTTTTATACCAACTCAGAAATGTTTGCAATAACAATAACCTAATATGGATCACTTGTGATGTTGGTTCCCTCTATTCCAATATTTGTCACAACATGGGAATCAATGAGATTTCAGTTTTCCTAGAGAAAGATCTATACATGCCAGATCTTCAAAAGGAATTCATTTTGGAAGGGATAGAGTATATACTCAAACATAATTATTTTATCTTTCAGGACAAATTTTTTCTGCAAGTCAAGGGTACGGCCATGGGTACCAGGTTCGCCCCAAGTTTTGCCAATCTCTTTATGGGAATTTTTGAAGATCAATACATTTACTCTGCAAACTTTTGGGCGAACCTGGTATTCTATGGCCGTTACATTGACAATCTCATTTTTATTTTAAAAGGGGATATTGCTCTAGCCAATTCAATAGTAGAACATTTAAATAACAACCATATGGGTCTTACTTTCACAGCTAATATCCAAAATTCCTCAATAGAATACTTGGATTTATTGTTGAGCTGGGGTAGTACAGGGAATGTTGTCTCCAAAACCTTTTTCAAAAAGGTGGATAGCAACAGTTACCTTGATTATTCCAGTAACCACCACATTGGGTGGAAAAGAAATATCCCTTTTAGTCAATTCCAAAGAATTCGTCGGAATTGTTCAGAGTTAGATACCTTTGACTCACAAAGCATGATTTTGTATCAATGTTTTTTGGACAAAGGTTACCCAGCTGATTTACTTGATCGATGTTTAGAAAAAGCACGAGACTTGGATAGAGATCTCTTTTTTGAAAAGTTTGAAAATAACACAACCAATCCAAACAAAACAATTAATAGGGATGCCAATAGTGAACCTCTCTTTATAACACAATACAACAGCAATCATAAAAAAATTTGCAATATACTCAACAAACATTGGAACATTATTCAAAAGGATCCTTTTTTAAAAAATATAGTTAAGGAGAGACCTAAAATTGTTTACAGACGGGCACCAACCCTTAGGAACAAACTAGCACCTAGCAAAAGGGTAAAACACAGCCAATCATCTATAAGTAATTTAAAAAAAACACAGAGTTTTTTGAGATTATATGGTTCATATAAATGTGGCAAAAGAGGATGTAATATGTGTAAATTTATATGTTCTCAAAAAACATTTAAATCTAACACTACTGGTTTGTCTTATCAGATATCACATCGCCTCAATTGCGAATCTAAGTATATTATATATCTTTTAAATTGTGTTTGTGGGGTCCAATACATTGGGCGTACCATTAGGAACGTACGCACCCGTTGGGGTGAACACTATCGGAATTGTAAAAACTGTAAAAAAAGTAAGATTAATCACAGTGTTCCAAATCACTGTGAAACAATACATGATGGTAGAGCAGATATTTTTAAAATAATTCGGATAGACCATGTACCTCCATCCACTGATTATGATCGTCTAATTAAACTTAGACAATTCGAAACTTACTGGATACATAAACTCAAAACTTTGTATCCACTGGGTTTGAATGACAATGTTGATTTGGCTGCTTTCATATAAATCCGTCCTTTGCAGAGATCACATTACATACTACATTCAGTTTACAACAACAGATTTCCAATGATATTTTTCATACATTCATTATTACGACATTTTCTCAGATACACATATCATATTTAGATCTCATATACATATCCAGTTTACATCAATAGATTCTCTACAACATTTTCTTATACATTTATTAATCAAGACTAAATATAGGGGGTGTGAGAGAGTAGGTAATATTGCTAATTTGCTTTAAATGGTGCCACCCTTATAGTAAATATAAAGTATAAAAGAAAGATAGAAAAAAATACCAGGGTATATAAGATTACCCTAGAACAGCAAGGGAATAAACGGCACACATAGAAGACTTTCAAAAATTTATTTATAATAATTTCCCAAAAATACACTTAAGTATATAGCGATATCTTATCTGTCAATATCAGTTACCACTAAAGACAGCAAAATCTAAAACATTTTAAGTGCACTTAGACCTAATACTTTCCCTATGCTATAAATTACAAAAAGACATCATAAACAATAAGGGGTTAACCAGAAAACTCATGTTTATAACGAATGTTACATAGAATCTAATGTTTATAGGACATTTATAGTAAGTAGGCAAAATACATGTTAAACATATGGCTGCAGTCCAAACAGAGGTGAACTATATTATGTATCAAAAAGCGCTTGTTTTTCCTCTTAATATATACCAGGGAATCTTCTCTTAAGGCAAATAAATGTGCCGCAAGTAGTACTGCTGGATAAAGAGTCTCTAGCAAGTGTAATAATTCAGTTGGAAAACACAGCATATACTTAGCTTAAGTCCTCCGGTTTTTGTTGTTTCCACTTGTCTTCTGCTTGCAAGCACCTGTGATGATTACTTGGCGTGTGACATCAGCAATAGTGGGAGTGGTCTCTCGTCACCAGGGACTATGAGTGGCTATAGACAGAAGGATCCATTTGAATCAATTTTGCATTGTAAGTTTTGCCAAGAACTTTGACAAATGACTGTATCGCAAAGTTATGTATATGTTCACCTATCGTATAGGCACATCTTCCATTGCACTCCAATAGCACACTCCTCAAAACCACTTACTCCACTGTCGGAGTCACACCTGAAAGATTCGTAGCTCACTTTAAAGGTACAGCTGCATGTATAGAGCCAAAATGTCTCTGAAGAAACAAAAGATTCAGGGAATAGGCCTGGACAGGTGCACTAGAAATCCTGGCCCACGGTACATTCGACAGGTACCTGGGTTCTCATAAACACATAGTGCCAACGCACGTTTCTCCCCCACCTCCAGTATGTGTTACAGGGGATCATCAGGGCATGTAGAGTCCTCAGTGGACTTCCTCTTTTATGCAGATACCTAATTGCTTACAGGTGTTTTTTCCCAAGTATCCTTGCAACACCTTAAAGCTGTATCACTTTTAACCCTGTATTTCAAAAAAGCCTCTCAAAACTCAAAATTGTGTTAGAAAGTAATAGGTAAATATGTTTTGGTTCAACCTAATTCCTGGTTACCCCCAATACTTTCAAATACACAACAGAAGAGATAGAAATTACCCTCTAAACTGGCGCACACTTGAAACAGATGTTTATTATATTTAAAAAAAAAATGAAAATTTATAAAAAGTGGACAAATTCAAGCTTATCGTTTAAACCTTTTGGGAATCTAGTTCCCAGTCTGTAGATCCATTTCGCCTCTTTTTGCAGGAGGACCCTATCATTATTTCCACCACGTCCATTTGTGATGCCTTTATCTATTATGATAAATTTCAATGAATCTACATTTTTATTGTGTACATTACAAAAATGCCTGGCAACATTAGTTTCTCTGGAGTGGAGAATATCGTCCCTGTGCTCCTGTACTCGGTCCTTCACCAATCTTTTCGTTTTTCCAACATAGAAAGCCGGACAGGAGCACCGCAGAAGATATATCACCCCCTCCGATTTGCAGTTAAAGAAGAATCTTATATCAAAGATCTTTCCATCCTGGACAGAGAATTGTTTAGTGCTATCCATGTGGGCACAGTATACACAGTGCCCACATGGAAAGCTACCCTTAATACCTCTGTCCTTTCTCAGCCAATCAGAGGCCGAAGGGCCCCTTGAGAATTGGCTCCTCACCAGTTTGTCCTTTAAACTTTGTGCTTTTCTAGCTGTTAGCAAAGGTGTATCCCCCATCACACTGTTCACTTTTTCATCAAGGGATAGGATGTGCCAATTTTTCTTGAAAACTGGGGCATGCAGCCCTAATGAAAGAGAGATTCCTAAAAAGAGGTTATTCTAACAAGTGCCTCAAGAAATCTCTCTGGAAAGCAAGAAATATGTCCAGGGATGACTTACTATATCGCAATAATTCTAAAAATGAAACTAATAAAATTAGATTTATCTCTAATTTTAATAATCAATGGGAGAGTCTAAGGTCAGTTTTCAAGAAAAATTGGCACATCCTATCCCTTGATGAAAAAGTGAACAGTGTGATGGGGGATACACCTTTGCTAACAGCTAGAAAAGCACAAAGTTTAAAGGACAAACTGGTGAGGAGCCAATTCTCAAGGGGCCCTTCGGCCTCTGATTGGCTGAGAAAGGACAGAGGTATTAAGGGTAGCTTTCCATGTGGGCACTGTGTATACTGTGCCCACATGGATAGCACTAAACAATTCTCTGTCCAGGATGGAAAGATCTTTGATATAAGATTCTTCTTTAACTGCAAATCGGAGGGGGTGATATATCTTCTGCGGTGCTCCTGTCCGGCTTTCTATGTTGGAAAAACGAAAAGATTGGTGAAGGACCGAGTACAGGAGCACAGGGACGATATTCTCCACTCCAGAGAAACTAATGTTGCCAGGCATTTTTGTAATGTACACAATAAAAATGTAGATTCATTGAAATTTATCATAATAGATAAAGGCATCACAAATGGACGTGGTGGAAATAATGATAGGGTCCTCCTGCAAAAAGAGGCGAAATGGATCTACAGACTGGGAACTAGATTCCCAAAAGGTTTAAACGATAAGCTTGAATTTGTCCACTTTTTATAAATTTTCATTTTTTTTTAAATATAATAAACATCTGTTTCAAGTGTGCGCCAGTTTAGAGGGTAATTTCTATCTCTTCTGTTGTGTATTTGAAAGTATTGGGGGTAACCAGGAATTAGGTTGAACCAAAACATATTTACCTATTACTTTCTAACACAATTTTGAGTTTTGAGAGGCTTTTTTGAAATACAGGGTTAAAAGTGATACAGCTTTAAGGTGTTGCAAGGATACTTGGGAAAAAACACCTGTAAGCAATTAGGTATCTGCATAAAAGAGGAAGTCCACTGAGGACTCTACATGCCCTGATGATCCCCTGTAACACATACTGGAGGTGGGGGAGAAACGTGCGTTGGCACTATGTGTTTATGAGAACCCAGGTACCTGTCGAATGTACCGTGGGCCAGGATTTCTAGTGCACCTGTCCAGGCCTATTCCCTGAATCTTTTGTTTCTTCAGAGACATTTTGGCTCTATACATGCAGCTGTACCTTTAAAGTGAGCTACGAATCTTTCAGGTGTGACTCCGACAGTGGAGTAAGTGGTTTTGAGGAGTGTGCTATTGGAGTGCAATGGAAGATGTGCCTATACGATAGGTGAACATATACATAACTTTGCGATACAGTCATTTGTCAAAGTTCTTGGCAAAACTTACAATGCAAAATTGATTCAAATGGATCCTTCTGTCTATAGCCACTCATAGTCCCTGGTGACGAGAGACCACTCCCACTATTGCTGATGTCACACGCCAAGTAATCATCACAGGTGCTTGCAAGCAGAAGACAAGTGGAAACAACAAAAACCGGAGGACTTAAGCTAAGTATATGCTGTGTTTTCCAACTGAATTATTACACTTGCTAGAGACTCTTTATCCAGCAGTACTACTTGCGGCACATTTATTTGCCTTAAGAGAAGATTCCCTGGTATATATTAAGAGGAAAAACAAGCGCTTTTTGATACATAATATAGTTCACCTCTGTTTGGACTGCAGCCATATGTTTAACATGTATTTTGCCTACTTACTATAAATGTCCTATAAACATTAGATTCTATGTAACATTCGTTATAAACATGAGTTTTCTGGTTAACCCCTTATTGTTTATGATGTCTTTTTGTAATTTATAGCATAGGGAAAGTATTAGGTCTAAGTGCACTTAAAATGTTTTAGATTTTGCTGTCTTTAGTGGTAACTGATATTGACAGATAAGATATCGCTATATACTTAAGTGTATTTTTGGGAAATTATTATAAATAAATTTTTGAAAGTCTTCTATGTGTGCCGTTTATTCCCTTGCTGTTCTAGGGTAATCTTATATACCCTGGTATTTTTTTCTATCTTTCTTTTATACTTTTTATTAATCAAGACATCACCATCAGAGATACACACAAACACTAAGAATCAATGAGTTGAATCACTCCTATTAGTGTACAGCATTTTTAATGTTATATCGATTAGTTTAGAGTCAACCACACTAAGATTCCTATATACTTTGCTATTTCCAGATAGCTCATCGGACTAAACATAGGGTCCTTACATATATAGACACGGGTTCGTATCCCACCCAAAATATTTGAAACAATTCATTATCAATATGAGTTTAGAAAAAGAATATCATGAGCAGTATCACTAGAACCTTCACAGCTAGCATTTAGTAAAAATATATGCTTTAAACTTTTTAGCAGTATATCATTAGATTTTTTAATATATACAATTTTCTAATATTTCTCAATAGGTTTTTTCCATGAGCCATTTTTTACCATTTTTACATCACTTTTTTACCAGTATTACAACAGCTAGCATATAGCGTATTTATATCTCTCCAAACAAGGATTGATATATTCTTTCATTTAATCTTCATCCAACATCTTCAACATTTACATAGACATTTAATTTATATTTGGGACCGCTAGTTTGAGATAGTGTTCCTTAAATCATTATCTACATAAAAGACCATTTTTCTTGTTCTATCTAGAATCTATCGACCATAACCATCTTATTTTTGTTTCTAGAATATAAGATATGAGGGCTCTTTACAAGAACAATGTTTTCTGCAAACTCATATTTCTAATACATCCATATTATCTACTATTGTTTGGTATATTGCGAGTGATATCAATCTCATTTGTTGTCATATCTGAATATCTCTTTTAGATCAGTAAAAGCCTAGCATACACAAGGTCAAGGGTTCAAGCCCAACCCAGAGGAAAACATATATATATTTTTTCTAGTTTATATATATTCTTTATTGATTATATACAGATTTGTTTTGCACACTAAACAATAGTCACCATTGGGATCTTATTTTCATATAACCCAATAGTCTTTTGAGGTGACAACATGTTTATCTATAGGATAGGATACATACAAAGGTTTAGCTTTTTTTTTTTCTTTCAGAAACACTATCACAGGTGTTACTCATCAATGCAAATACATGCTGTTTTTATGTTTGTTCTCTTTGTTTTTTGTTTTTTCATGATATGAATATATTATCTGATTGCTGCTCAAACACAATTTTGATACATGTTCCATTTTTTATTGTATTTTTGTTTTTTAACATTTTATTGTCAATTCTTTGGAGATGACCTCCCCATTTTGATTCCGGGTCACTGTCAGGTATAAATGGTAGCCTGTTGAACACCTTTGTATATGCCTGAGGAAACGGTCCTTTACGGACTGAGAAACGCGTAGCAATTAAATACTTGTTTTTAGACAGACCCGGTTTTCTGTGCCTTTTTAATATTACCACATTTTGCAGTGGTTATACCCAGTTTGGTTTTTATCCCTTTGTTCCATACACTGACATTGGAAACTCGTTTGGAAACAAGGCTGATCGTGTGAGCAGCTACCCTTTTGGGATAAACAACACAGCCCTTTGGACTTCCACAGTGGCGATCCGGCTCACCAGACGACACACAGCCGACTCCATCTACCTCATCTGACCCACCCACAGGTCTCCCGGGTGAGACCCCCAGCGTACTGACTGCTGGTCCTGAATGTCAGCCTGCCTGTATGCACCCAGTTGGTTCTAGGTGCAACTCCACTTGTGAGTAGATTTTATTATAACTACTGTTTTCCAGTTTTCCAAACTGATTCACACTATGTTGGCGCCCCTTGTTTTTCTATCCTCCAACAAAAGATAACAGTAATAACCACGAATAACAAGAAAAAAACCCAATAAAAATGTAACAGATACCTTGATTATTACCTTTAACACAGAGGCTAAACATGACTTAGCATGGAGTATCTCATACTTAATGTCTCTTGAGAGATCACTACTTTCCTTTATCTTCGCAGGTTTAATTTTGTTAATATGATCAATGAAAAAAAATGTCATAACATATATTACTAAAAATTGCATCATCATCAACGCAACATGGTGAAAACACTGAAGTAAATACATCTGCGAAAACAATAAAAAGCATTATATAATAAGCATGCTTATAAGCCATAACTTGGCTCTATTCTTACATCATCTGACAAAAATAAAATATATACTATACTAAGGAACAAAGGAAAAAAAAAAAAGGGAGGGAGTGATAAAGTAAAAATGTACCTCTCCTATCTCCTCCCCCTCCCCATCTCGGGTAGATACTGTGCTCCTCCCCCTAACCTACCTCCCTGGCATTAGATACCCATAATGGCGGGAACAGGCCATGTACAACTAAATCTGCAAAGCTCTGAGAGCTTAGGAACGGTGTTAAAATATTTTTCTGGACTGCCAACGAATAGGACTTAATAACTGGGAGCCAGCTGTGAATAAATTTACCTATTCGTTTATCTAAAGTAAATTGAGCATGAAAAGCTTCAAAAATAATTTGTGCCTGTATCTCCTTAAGAAAAAGAGTGAAAGGCGGCGCCCTTCGCATTCGCCAATTTTTAAATATAAGAAACCTCGCTGTAAGTATAATAGTTGTGAGGGAATATAAAAAAGTGGTTTTTATCTGTTTCTGTATTCCTAGAAAAATTACAACATCAGGAGAAAATTGGACAGATTGAATAACTGATTAACCCAATACTGAATTTTCAACCAGAATTGCCATATTTTGGGACAGGTCCATAACATATGCATTAAATTAGCGTTGATATAAGAGCAACGAGGACAGGCAAAAACTTGAGTAGGATAAAAATGTGCCATTCTGGACGGTGGCAAATAATATTTATTAATAAGCTTAAAGTGAGACTCTTTTGAGGACATAGCAATCACACATTTTTTCACTATAAAAAAACTCTGACTGATCAGATCTGGGTTTATCATAGGAAAAACACCCTCCCATCTTTTAAAGATTTTCTCTACCACTAATGTACCTTGTTTCTCTAGCATTATGTCATATATAAGGGATACTGAGGTATTGCCGCTTCTAAACTTATTTATACACATATTGATCTCATCCCACTTAGACACCCAATCCTCAGCGGGGGAATATTTATACAGGAAATGCCAAAATTGAAAATAGGCAAGCATATTATCCCTAGCTAAGTTAAATTGTTGAAAAAGACTACTTGACGGCAATATTTGCAAATTGTATTTTACATTCTAATATGCATTACATAAAAGAACATGTTCTATTTAAATATATCTATATATATTCCAGGGCAGAGGAGGATATGCACAAACACCAACCAGATCAGTTGCCAGGGTGCTCTTTAGTATATCACATACAAAGTTCTAGAAAAAAAGGCACTCACTGTACTTTGCATTAAACTTAACATTTATTAGGCACAAATAAAAAGTATCATAATGTTTTGTTACCATTACGGCACCTTTGTCAATGCTTCAAATGATTCAAAGATAGAATCTAATAACAATTCATGGTGATGCGTCATACAGGGCGTTCCTTGGTTACCGTTACCAAGATAAACATAAATACACGGACAGTGTATCTGTATATGATAGTAGGAGATGCGTTATATCAAGCAGACACTTTATTATCACATCATTTGTAACAACACACATTAAAACAGGATAAGCTTCACAGTAAATATAATCTGGAATAGTCTCATTGGTATAAGGCCAATAGAGCACATGCCAAGAAATATTATGTGGGTCAAAGGTGGTTACAAAATGTAATTGTGGACACTCATTGATAGACTTATAGAGAGCATCCAAACCGACTTCTCCAATAGCTTAACCTTAATGGTTACCATACTCCCACTGGCATCTAAGAAGAACGTAGTATTGTTTGGTGACTTTAACCTTTGGAGTTTTTTACCACCAAGTTATTTGATGATGCTTGACAAAAAATTGGGCTTATACCAATCAGACCATACATGATTATATTTACTGTGAAACTGTTCCTGTTTTACTGTGTGTCATTACAGTAATCAAGGAATGCCCTGTATGATGGGTCACGGTGAGTCCTGTACTGATGACATCAATACATATATATATACGTAGGTTGTGGGAAACGGCACACGCCAATTTAACATCCACCTGGTGCTCAGCAAAAGACAGTACATTCAGTGAAATGGAACTGGATCCAACTGACGGCCTCCGTTGTCTAGTAAGATCCAAGAACAGCCGGCACACAGGAATTTTTCAATAATCCGATTTATTCAATAAGTAAAAAAAACAGACGTTTCGGCTCTACCGTGAGCCTTTCTCAATGGTATTCAGACCGGTCTGAATACCATTGAGAAAGGCTCACGGTAGAGCCGAAACATCTGGTTTTTTTGCTTATTGAATAAATCGAATTATTGAAAAATTCCTGTGTGCCGGCTGTTCTTGGATCTTACTAGACAACGGAGGCCGTCCGTTGGATCCAGTTCCATTTCACTATATATATATATATATATATATATACATACACTGTATATACACACACACACACACACAAGGTAATGGTGTGCATAATTGTTTTCAGATTCTACTTTTTAATTGTACATAATAAATGTTGTTTTATGCAAAAAACAGTAAGTGCTGTTTCATTTATATGTACTATTTCTGCACCCTGGTACTATTCTTCAAGGCGAGTGGGAGTGCGCAACCTACAATACATACACATAAATATATATTTAAAAAACACACAGATATATATTTAAAAATACGTAGAACATTTTCCCCTACGGGAAGAACATTAGAATTTAAAATATTACCAGTACATACACACTAAAACAGAATATTAAATTATAAAGGGATAGTCTACTTTTGAATATTTATTGTAAAAAAGATAGATAATCCATTTATTACCCATTCAGTAGTTTTGCATAACCAACACTTATTTTATTACACTTTTTACCTCTGTGATTACCTGGTATCTAAGCCCCCTTATCTTAGTTCTTTTGACAGGCTTGCATTTTAGCCAGTCAGTGCTGAGTCATAAATAACTCCATGGGAGTGAGCACACTGTTGTCTATATGGCACACATGAACTAGCGCTGTCTAGCTGTGAAAAACTGTCAAAATGCAGTGACATAAGAGGTGGCCTTCAAGGGCTTAGAAATTAGTATATGAGCCTACCCAGGTTTAACACTTAGAACTGTTTTTAAAATTCCAGCCCACAGTTGGAAGGTACCACTGGGAGGGAAGGAGAAGGCTATCATCCCAAAGTCCAGCACACGGTTGGAAGGTACTACGGGGAGGGAAGGTGAAGGGAATCCCGCAATGGGGGTAAACCATGTATAGGTTCCCAACAGCAGTTGCGGCGCCCGGGATCGCTCTGTTCCAATACCTGCCCCAGGCACCGCAACCGCCTCTGGGAACCTATACATGCCCCCCCCCCCCCACTCATGTTGTACCATTCTGAAGTAATTTCGCAAAATAACATTTTTAACTAAAATATAACGTTTAAAAAAATATAACATGGTGAAATAAAATATAACATGTTTAAACAAAATATAACATGGTTACATAATTTGGGATGCTAAACTCCACATTTAACGTATTTTTAAATGTATTTATGTTGTGTTTGGTGCAACTTTCTATTTAGCCCTAACCCTTCATATGCGGACTTCAGTTGGGCTAACCTGACAAGTGCAAATTTGTTTTGCAACTGTAAAGGTCGTGTTTACTTTTAACTTCTAATATCATGTGCATTAACTTTAGGGCACCACTTGTAATCTAGCCCTATATGCATTGCACAAGTTATTCAATAATACTTGTGTTACATAAAACATTAAAAGTGTCTGGGTTCTGCATTTTTTCTATTACAATGAGTAAATAACATCCTCTTAAAGGGATATTAAAACGGTAAAAAGAAATATGTTAAGTCAAAGTAAACCTAAAAAGAAACAGGATTGTGTAAAAAACAGCAAACAACTTACTTGTTTTCTTGCATGATGAGCACTTGAAAATTCTCAGTGTAGCCCTACCCCCAGTGTGATATGGAAGTTGATATCTTTCAAACTTAGGTGTAATCTGTCCTTGATTTTGTTATGAACCTCAATTGCAGTTATGGTTCCTTGTGACCTTTTGTGAAATAATGCAATAAGTAGGTAAAATTCATATCCTGAAATATATGTGCTTAACTCAATTCAAGCAGACGGGGTTATATGCCTTTAAATTTAAGATGAGTCTAATTTCAACATTATACCCAGTGCTAGAGCATGGAAACAGTTGTGAGTTTAATATAAACATTGGAATCAGTATACAATATACCTCTGCTGTAGGATATGTTGCTGTGACACAGCTTAGTGCTTTTTTATTAGAATAGTAAAACAGTCTGTTTTTTTTTTAATAAATACCATTTTAGTAATATTCTTTTTTTTAATAAGATGTGTGGAAATTATATATTACCTTAAAAATATATAAATACATTATTATAAAACGTGTGTTAAAGCATTTTTTAATTATTGAAATACTTTTTTTTATGCCTGAGTGTCATCTTAAAAAAGGTAAATGAATAAAATAATGTAATGTTTCTTGTCTTTAAATTTCCTCAAACACATAAGACTTTATATTGCTACTTTTGGGCATGAAGAACTCAAGGTGATCCAGTAAACTAGGTAATGTAATCCTATCTATATCATTTAGAAAATAAATGGACAGACAACCCCAAATTCAAAAATTCCAGAATTCCAAATTCACTATCTTGGCTCGTATCCATAAACAATACTCACACCAGTAACAAAGTTAGCCTCACAAAAGAGGATGGACAAAACCAAACTCTTCCCTACCTGTGTAAAGGTGACACCCTATAAGCAAACCCTTTTTATTACCTACTGGAAATGTGCAAGACAAACAGGACCCAGGAAAGAACCTGGAGTGAATATTGTCTGGGTACATGAATCAAGAAAGTTAGCTTCTGATTTTTATCTAGCAGGAAATGAGTAAGGAAAGTATGTGATGTTTTCTAGATTGCTGCTTTACATTTTTCAGAAGGAGTAGCATCCAATTCAGATGCTAAGTTTCCAGAAAATGCCCTCGTAAAATGATTCCTGAACTCTTCAATCTTCAAGAATCTGCAACTTCTTGTTATCACATGCTATAACAATGCATGGAACTGGAAGTATTGAACTTAGAAATTCCTTTCTTATATGTTTGGAGAGTAATGGATAGTTTGTCAGAAAGCCTAATATCCTGTGTATTTGTAAGGCTAATATATAGACACCTCATATGATTCAAAGTATACAAAAGTTTATACTTCACAAACTGATGATCTTGACTGAAAGTTGATAGCAATGTCCTGACAATAAATCAAAGCTAGCAATCACTTTAGATAAAACTGTAGAACAATGTGAAGAACTAGCTTGTCCTTGTACATATTTAATTTGCTTCATGTATAGGGTATAGTGAGTGTCTGTAATCTAGAAAATTGTCTTACAGATGTTATTGCCACAATATATATTTTTTTTTAAACATTGTATACAGAAGTAAAACAACAAGCAATGGTTCAAATGGAGAGGTCATGAGTGCATCCAGAATATGAGGTAAGTCCAATGGTGGCATAAAGACAAAAATAAAGCCTCCACAAAAATCCCAATTTAAATGAGCTGATATTTATTTAACTTTTAGAACCAGTTTGAATTTAATGTTTATTGAACAGCTTAGACTTTAGGTAAGTGCTTCTCCCACTTGTAATATCCAATTAGGTGCTAATATTAGCTCGGTCCGGCGATATTGCTTATCACTACCCACTCTATCAATAGGGTGTCACTTGTAATCTGGCCCATAGTAAAGTGTTACCTCTTAAATATATGCATAACAAAACACATTTATAATATATTCAAATAAAGTGTTTCACTTATATTTATACATATTAAATGTAAAATCAAGTTTTATTATCTGAAATATTTTTTATTTTTTTAAAGGAATTTGGTCTTTGGTCAGGTGCTGGATTGGGAGGTGTTTGAAGGTGTTTGTGTGAGGAGGTTAGGGTGTGTGAGGAGGTTAGGGTGTGTGGAACACAGAATGCAGGAACAGATACTCTGAACAACAGTAGTCTCTTTAAAGCTTTACTGAATGTTAAGTAAAAGAACAGTTGGTAAATTAAATTTAAGATCACAGGAACAAGTTTGAACATAGGCTGATACTTGAATTCTGCTATACACCCAATGGTATAGAGGATGAGATAGTCAGGGGATACCATGTAAGTACAGCAGGCACATCTGACTTGAGGAAGCTGTCACTGGTATAGCAGACACAGGAGACTCAGCGGGTACGGGATACCCAGTGGGTACTGTTGGTGAAAATGTCCCAGGATACCCTGTAAGTAAAGCAGGTACAGCTATCACTGATATAGCAGACACCTGATACTCAGCAGGCCCAGGATACCCAGCAGGTACTGTTGGTAAGACTGACACAGATACCAGCTAGAAACAGTAGTCACAGCTGGTTTAAGGAAAGCTGTCACAAAACAAGAAGGTCAGCAGGCACAGGATACCCAGCGAGTACTGTTGGTGAGACTGTCATGGTATACTAGGTATGTACAGCAGGAACAGCTGGTTTGAGGAAAGCTGTCATTAGTATAGCAGACACAGGATTCTCAGCAGCCACAGGGTACCCAGTGTAGGTACAGATACAGGAACAAGGTAAGCATACGCAGTTACAAGATAGGTATGCTTGGTCTCTGGAACAAAGTGAGCACACACAGGTATCAGGTAAGTATGCTCGACTTTTAGGAACCAGGAGAGCACTTACTGGATTGGCTGGTTATAAACAAAAGGGATTTCAGCATCACAAATTTAAAGAGACTATCAACCGATTGCATTATGATCCAGAACTTCATTCCTCTTGAGAAAGTTTGCTTAGGGGCAAACTAAATGCGTTGAGGGCGGAGCTTTGTTTGTTTTCTCCTGGTGAAAACAAGCTATCACGGAGATAGATACCAGTATACATACATTGGACTACAAAGAAATGGAATGAGATCTTCTCCCTGATTGTGATATATACCTTTTTTACACATCTATCCTGTTAGTCTTTTTTTTAATGAAATAATTTTTTATTTATTAAAAGAAAAGTAAACAAACACAAAAAACATTGCACAATTGTACAGACAATATTGCATAGTTTTAACACGTTACCATATTCAGATCCTGTTATATTAGTTTAGCTATTAACACCTCTTATTCTTATTTCGCTATATTAAATGCATTGGATATCTCAATCATGTGTTTCCACTTCTCCCCCCCTAGATTTTCTTCTTGTTTTCTCATAGAACATAATGTAAGGTTCCCATTCTGCTATAACTTACTTAAAACATATGTGTAAGATGGAGGTACCAATTTCAAAATTTTGTGATGCTCAACCTAGTTATAGTGCATATCATTTCTGTTAGTTTGTGATGGTGTTTGAGGATATCCTCATTTGGGAAGTGTAAGAGGGCTTGTTTGGGCTTAAGAGTTATTTGCTTGGAGAATATTTTTACCTAGAACTTAGAAGTTTCTTCCCATATTTCCCTGATTTTAGGGCAACTCCACCACATGTGCAGATATGTGCCTTGTTCTCCACAACCTCTATAACATAGTTGATTCCCTGTTTCTGTTGTGTTGTGAAATCTTGTCAGGTATATATATCATTTGAAGGCAACTTTCATGAAGTTCTCCTTTAAGAAACCATTCACTTAGAAGGCCATGCCCCTAAACAAGTATGTTTCCCTTTGGTCTAGTGACCAGGTGGCGTTCAGCTCTCTCTCTCATATTACCATATATGCTGGCTTATCGAATCTACTAGAGGCATTGAATATTGAATAAAGTTTGGAAATTTAGGCCTAGATTTAAAGTTGGGCGGTAGCCGTCAAAACCAGCGTTAGAGGCTCCTAACGCTGGTTTTTACCGCCCTCTGGTATTTGGAGCCAGTCATTAAAGGGTCTAACGCTCACTTTGCAGCCGCAACTTTTCCATACCGCAGATCCCCTTACGTCAATTGCGTAACCTATCTTTTCAATGGGATCTTTCTAATGCCGGTATTTAGAGTCGTGTCTGAAGTGAGCGTTAGAATTCTAACGACAAGACTCCAGCCGCAGAAAAAAGTCAGTAGTTAAGAGCTTTCTGGGCTAATGCCGGTTTATAAAGCTCTTAACTACTGTGCTCTAAAGTACACTAACACCCATAAACTACCTATGTACCCCTAAACCGAGGTCCCCCCACATCGCCGCCACTCTATTAAAAATGTTTTAACCCCTAATCTGCTGACTGCACGCCGCTGCCACCTACATTATCCCTATGAACCCCTAATCTGCTGCTCCTAACACCGCCGACCCCTATATTATATTTATTAACCCCTAATCTGCCGCCCCCGCTATCGCTGACCCCTGCATATTATTATTAACCCCTAATCTGCCGCTCCGTACACCGCTGCCACCTACATTATAGCTATGTACCCCTAATCTGCTGCGCCTAACACCGCCGACCCCTATATTATATTTATTAACCCATAATCTGCCCCCCTCACCGTCGCCTCCACCTGCCTACACTTATTAACCCCTAATCTGCCGAGCGGACCGCACCGCTACTATAATAAAGTTATTAACCCCTAATCCGCCTCACTCCGCATCAATAACCCTATAATAAATAGTATTAACCCCTAATCTGCCCTCCCTAACATCGCCGACACCTAACTTCAAGTATTAACCCCTAATCTGCCGATCGGAGCTCACCGCTATTCTAATAAATTTTTTAACCCCTAAAGCTAAGTCTAACCCTAACCCTAACACCCCCCTAAATTAAATATAATTTAAATCTAGCAAAATAAATTAACTATTATTAAATAAATTATTCCTATTTAAAGCTAAATACTTACCTGTAAAATAAACCCTAATATAGCTACAATATAAATTATAATTATATTGTAGCTATTTTAGGATTAATATTTATTTTACAGGTAACTTTGTAATTATTTTAACCAGGTACAATAGCTATTAAATAGTTAATAACTATTTAATAGTTACCTAGTTAAAATAATTACAAAATTACCTGTAAAATAAATCCTAACCTAAGTTACAATTAAACCTAACACTACACTATCAATAAATAAATTAAATAAACTACCTACAATTATCTACAATTAAACCTAACACTACACTATCAATATATAAATTAAATACAATTCCTACAAATAAATACAATTAAATAAACTAACTAAAGTACAAAAAATAAAAAAGAACTGTTACAAAAAATAAAAAAATATTTACAAACATTAAAAAAAATTTACAACAATTTTAAACTAATTACACCTACTCTAAGCCCCCTAATAAAATAAAAAAGACCCCCAAAATAAAAAAATGCCCTACCCTATTCTAAATTACAAAAGTTCAAAGCTCTTTTACCTTACCAGCCCTTAAAAGGGCCATTTGTGGGGCATGCCCCAAAGAATTCAGCTCTTTTGCCTGTAACAAAAACATACAATACCCCCCCCCAACATTACAACCCACCACCCACATACCCCTAATCTAAAGCAAACCCCCCTTAAATAAACCTAACACTAAGCCCCTGAAGATCTTCCTACCTTGTCTTCACCATGCCAGGTATCACCGATCGTTCCAGGCTCCAAAATCTTCATCCAAGCCCAAGCGGGGGCTGGCGATCCATAATCCGGCGGCTGAAGAGGTCCAGAAGAGGCTCCAAAGTCTTCATCCTATCTGGGAAGAAGAGGCGATCCGGACCGGCAACCATCTTGATCCAAGCGGCATCTTCTATCTTCATCCGATGACAACCGGCTCCATCTTGAAGACCTCCACTGCGGACCCATCTACCTTCTTCCGACGACTTCCCGACGAATGACGGTTCCTTTAAGGGACGTCACCCAAGATGGCGTCCCTCGAATTCCGATTGGCTGATAGGATTCTATCAGCCAATCGGAATTAAGGTAGGAAAATTCTGATTGGCTGATGGAATCAGCCAATCAGAATCAAGTTCAATCCAATTGGCTGATCTGATCAGCCAATCAGATTGAGCTCGCATTCTATTGGCTGATCGGAACAGCCAATAGAATGCGAGCTCAATCTGATTGGCTGATTAAATCAGCCAATCGGATTGAATTTGATTCTGATTGGCTGATTCCATCAGCCAATCAGAATTTTCCTACCTTAATTCTGATTGGCTGATAGAATCCTATCAGCCAATCGGAATTCGAGGGACGCCATCTTGAATGACGTCCCTTAAAGGAACCGTCATTCGTCGGGAAGTCGTCAGAAGAAGAAGATGCGTCCGCGGTGGAGGTCTTCAAGATGGAGCTGGTCGTCATCGGATGAAGATAGAAGATGCCGCTTGGATCAAGATGGTTGCCGGTCCGGATCGCCTCTTCTTCCCGGATAGGATGAAGACTTTGGAGCCTCTTCTGGACCTCTTCAGCCGCCGGATTATGGATCGCCAGCCCCCGCTTCGGCTTGGATGAAGATTTTGGAGCCTGGAACGATCGGTGATACCTGGCATGGTGAAGACAAGGTAGGGAGATCTTCAGGGGCTTAATGTTAGGTTTATTTAAGGGGGGTTTGCTTTAGATTAGGGGTATGTGGGTGGTGGGTTGTAATGTTGGGGGGGTATTGTATGTTTTTTTTTACAGGCAAAAGAGCTGAATTCTTTGGGGCATGCCCCGCAAAGGGCCCTTTTAAGGGCTGGTAAGGTAAAAGAGCTTTGAACTTTTGTAATTTAGAATAGGGTAGGGCATTTTTTTATTTTGGGGGTGTTTATTATTTTATTAGGGGGCTTAGAGAAGGTGTAATTACTTTAAAATTGTTGTAATTTTTTTCTAATGTTTGTAAATATTTTTTTATTTTTTGTAACTTAGTTCTTTTTTATTTTTTGTACTTTAGTTAGTTTATTTAATTGTATTTATTTGTAGGAATTGTATTTAATTAATTTATTGATAGTGTAGTGTTAGGTTTAATTGTAGATAATTGTAGGTATTTTATTTAATTAATTTATTGATAGTGTAGTGTTAGGTTTAATTGTAGATAATTGTAGGTAGTTTATTTAATTTATTTATTTATTGATAGTGTAGTGTTAGGTTTAATTGTAACTTAGGTTAGGATTTATTTTACAGGTACTTTTGTAATACAATACTGAGAGTAAATAGTAGAGGGGATAAGGGACACTACTGAGAGTAAATAGTAGAGGGGATAAGGGACACCCCTGTCTTGTACCTGTCTTGTACCATTTCAAATCTTTATGTTTTTGGACTGGTATCCCGCTAACCAGATAAATGCTTCAGGGTTTGAGTATAAAGTTGAGATTGCTTTATGAAATGGACCTATTATTCCAAATTTGTTTAGGGTGGCAAGCAAGTAGTCCCGACTGATTCTATCAAATGCCTTCTCTGCGTCCAGGGCAAGGAACAGAGAAGGCATATCTTTACTTTGGGTATAATTTAAAAGGTCTATGATTTTACGAGTATTATCTGGGGCTTATCTTTGTTTGATAAATCCCACCTGATCTGAATTAATTAATTTCGCTATAACAGAATTTAGTCTGTTTGCTAGTATTTTGGTGACAAGTTTGATATCTTGGTTAATAAGTGATATGGGTCTATAGTTTTGGCGATATTGAAGACTTTTGTCGGGTTTAGGCACTAATGCAATTCGGGCTAGTGACATGTCTGAGGGTATCTCATTTCCCTGCATAATAAGGTTAAACAATGTAACCAGTTGTGGGACAAGGACCCATTGGAGATCCTTATAGAAGGAGCCTGTAAAACCACCTGGGCCCGGGGTTTTGTTTCTCTTAATTTACTCAATGACTATACAAACTTCCTGAGACGTTATCGGTGCATTTAAAAATTCTCTATCTTTTGTAGTTGGGATGTTTCTAAAAAGTTATCTAATTCCATTGTTTTGCTAACATTACCTTTAGAGGTTGTGAGATTATATAATTTATTATAAAAATCTGTAAACAAGTTAGCTATTTTTAGAGGGTCATTCATAGTAGTGCCATCATCCTGTTGTATTTGCAGGATTGAAGAGTGTCGGGTTATATCTTTCAATTTGTTTGCAAGCATTTTATCTGGCTTATTGCTATATAGATAGTATTGTGTATCTACCAGTTAATGCCTCTTTATCAAGTAATTGATTTAGCTCTTCGTTCTTTTCCCTATGTGTTTTAATTATGGTTTTCTATGTATTTTGTATGGATTCCCTACGTAATGATGAGGTCTCTGCCTTGAGTTCAGCTATTCTAGCTTTATCCCGCCTTTTCAGCTTATTAGATTCTGAAATTAGGATACCTCTTACATACAGTTTAAGAGCTCCCCAAGAGTAAATTGGGTTTGAGGTCGAACCCTCATTAATCTATATAAATTTGGTGATATCTTGATGGAGTTTCTGTAAGAGAATGATATCCTTCAGTAGGCTAGGGTGTAGAGACCAGGATTGAACTCTATTGGGTTTATTAATCCCTTGAGGGTCATTTCCACCATAGAATGGTCTGGCCATGAACAATTAATGATGTCCGCTGAAATAAGTAGTGGCATCATAATTTGGCTAATTAGGATATAATCGATCCTTGAGTATGTCTTATGGACCGAATTAAAATATGTATAATCTCTAAAATTTTTATTGAGAGATCTCCAACCATCTATTAAATTCTGATCTAAAAGAAAATCATTAAGAATTTGTTGTAACGGTCTATGCCCCATCATTTCGACGTTACTTTCTATTGATCTATCTAGCTTGTTATTGAGGGTCAAATTGAAGTCTCCTTCCATTATGGTTTTATATTTTTGCCATTCCGTAAGATGTTTATTAAGCTTCAAGATAAAAGAGGCTTGGTTAATATTAGGTGCATAGACATTAACTAAAAGTATTGGGGCATTTTGGATTTGTCCTCTTACAATAAGAAACCTACCTTCATTAGCCCTAACAACCTCTTCCTCCTTAAAATTTAGTGATGTGTGTAGCAACAGGGATACCCCACATTTCTTCTTTTTAGTAATTGCATGATATTGTATAGCAAATACTTTATCCCAATATTTCGGTGGTAAAATGCGTCTACTGGAGCATAACAATCTGAGTTTTCAGTGCTTTATATTCAAGTATGGCTTTGTGTGAGACTATTTTAATCCCCATAGTGTGTTACTAAATTATATGCCTTTCTGAATCGACTAAAGTATAGTGGTAGTGGTAGGTGTTTCATAGCTAATATCCATCTAATGGTTGTTAACCACTGGTGTTCTAATGCAGGATGAGACAAACCCCCTGCAACACAAAACCCCAAACAGTTTTGCACCATTTCATCTCTGAATTTTTTACAATCTGTGAAAACAAGATAAACATGTGTTGGATAACCAACAAACTTTGATAACATAACATGAACAAAGCAACAATAAACTGATTGAAATAGGTCACAGGTTTCATCTGTAACTTCATTGGACATAGTGACCAGAAAATACTGGCCTTTCATTTCGACCTGATGTGGGGTAAAGGTTGGGGATGCAGGGAAGGGGGAAGGATAGAGTACAGGTACTATGCAATAGATAAGGAGTTTGAGTGGGAAAGGGGGAGGGTGGGCCTTGGGAGGGGGTAGGATGAATTAGAACATGACCTCTAAATAATACATTCTGAAAGTATTTTAACAAACACTCATATCTCAAAGGATAATAGAGACTTTTGACTCTCTTGGATATAGGTCCAGCTGGCAACACTTCACAGTAGCCCGCTCCTTACGGGTCTGGGGAAAAAGAGGAAAGTCACTTGGCCTCCCTGTGTATGGACTCATAGTGGGGTAGCATTGTTCCTGCTTGATAGACCCTGGTCCAATTCATGATTGAGACCTGTCTTAGTTCTTTTAGGTTTGCCATTTCTTCCCACTTGTGTCCAGTCCTTCTGTGGGGTCTTTCTCTGGAGTTTCAGAGAAATAGCAATTTCTTATGAGTCAGAGAGTAAGTTCAGCTGTCTTAGTAGCATGATTCCTTCCTCATTTGTGGCGCAGGAATGGGTGCCATTCTGATGTGCAAAGGTGAGTTTGAAGGGGAAGTTCCACCTGTATTTGATGTTTTCTTTAATGAGAATTTTTACTACAGGCTTCATCTCCCTCCTTCTCCTCAGTGTTGTCGGAGATAGATCTGTATAGATCTGGATCTCGTTTCCTTCATAAGTAAGTTTACGGGCTGTTCTAGCTGCTTTTATTAGTTCATCTTTGATGTGGAAATAGTGCATCTTAATGATGATATCTCTCGTAACTGATTGAGTGGGCTTGGTTAGAGCCCGATGGATGCTATCCATAAGGAGCATAGCAATCTCTATCTCAGGAGCAAGCCAATGGAATAGATTAGTAACATCTTCTGGTAAGTTCTTAAAGCTCTCTGGTAGATTTCTGATTCTTAAATTGGAGCGTTGGGATCTATTTTCTAGATTCTCCACTTGATCTTCAAGCTTTCTAATATATATGGAGTGATCCAATAGAGTAGATTGTAGTTGTGGGATTTCTCCAGATAGATCATCCAACTTTTCTTCTATGTCTGATGTTCTATGTCCAATTTCGTGGATGTCTCTAAAAGATGACTTTTATTTGTGTGAGTAATTCTTTGTTTGGAGTATCCTTGGAGCTATTATCCTCCATTTCAAGTTGATCTTGACCAGCAAGTTCTTTGACTGGGGATATATTTTTTCCTGTTAATTGTTGTTTGGGTTGTGTTTTTGTTAAGTAATCTTTAACTAAGTGGCTTCTGCTTTTCATGTTGATGATATTTTTCTTAACCACAGTATGAAGGGTCTGTGATATGAAGCTGAGAGATATTTGGTGAAATGAGACCCAGGTAAACTTAGTTGTGTCACATACGTGGAGATGCTTCCATATGCTGATGTCTGGAGGTCGGTTAGTGTTTAGATTATCAGGTCATTTATGTGATTTGTCACTATGCCGTCATCTTGCGGGTTTTATATGCTCTGAATAGGCATCTCTTCCAGATGCAGGTTCTTGGATAAAGATTTCCCCATTCTCACTGTTGAGGGTTGGTCAGAACGTGTTTGTTGTAATACTTTATAATCTCAGATATGAACTCCACACGTTTCCTGGCTCTGTACATCTTTGTATTGTGGGTCAGGGTGTGGAATACTCTAAAAGTTCCTTTAATAGCCTCCCACCTATCTAAGATGCTCTTACTTCCTCAAGGTGTCTCACATCTAGAACCCTAGATTACCATCTGTAGTTTATTTTATTGTGTTTTCTGTAATTTTCCTGATGTTACACCTCACTTCTGCCACACTCTACCCCCCAGGGATGTTGTCCTCACAGGACGGTCATGGGAAATTGTGTTGGGGTATGACCTGGCAGCCTAAAGAGCAGCAGGAAAGGGGAGGGGGAGTGTATGACTGTATCAGACTTGTATGGTATGGTAAATGACTAATTTGAATATTTGGTAGAAGAGAAGAGAGCAATACCAGTTGTGGATCAGATTGTTGATCTAATCTCAAACTTTGTGTTTAAACTATTCCTCTCAGAATTTGTCCCACTCTGTTCTTCTCATTTAGCAGTTTTCTCAGCTGCAGGTTTGCAGGCAAAGTGTCTTATGGTAAGATACACAATAAATAATCAGTGAAGCTTCCCTGCTATTGATAAGGTCAGATTCAGCCTCTTACCCTTATTTATGTGGCACTCAATGTCCCTAGGCAACTTTTGGTCGTGTGATGTAGCTGCGCGTTCTGTTGGGCCGTTAGTAGGCCGTGATTACAATTATGGCCTAATGATGACTGTTTGGCATTGATTGTCGGGCACAAAGCAGTCCACGGGCCATGATGGCAGCTATATATTTGCTGTGTTTGACTCCCTTGCCTCTCTGAACTGATTCCCCTCTGGTGGGGTCAACAAAAGCCTCTGTGTTTCCTACTCAAGGATGGCGGTCGGCGGATGCGCACGTCGCGGGCATGCATAATAAGGCCTCCAGGCATAGCGAGTATGAACCTGACTAAACAGGGCACAAAATTAGGCAGGTCAGGGTAACATAGCCTAAATTAGTGTCTTAATAGCAGGGATTGCAGCTGGAGCTTTGCAAAACACACCTTCCTTGCTCTGCTGCTGGCTCCGCCTCATCTGTAAGTGTTTTTAACCGTAAGCAGTGTGCAAAATAAAGTTAATCTTCTACCTTGATGTGGGGTTGCACTTTTCCTCTTTTGTTTTGCTACAGGATTGTCTAATAGAAATGATTTAAAAAAAAAATATTTCACAAAATAGTTATAAGGGCTATAAGATGTGAGATCTTGGAGTATAGATTTGAGATCTTGGGTATTAGAGAGAAAAAATGCAGGGAAATAACTTTAACATAGAGATACAGTACATACATACACATACATACATACACATACATGTATTTATATGTGTATATATGCATTTACAGACATATACACATATAAACACGTAAATATATATATTGGCAAACAAATGGGATTGAGGATCCCTGAAAGAATAATGCACTAATAGCACTCTGTGCCCAGACTATTGGTAGGGGCAAAAAAAAAGGATTTTAAAATTTAACTTTTATTATTTATTTAAAATATGGGTAAACACACACATTTAAAATTGTAGTTTAACCTTGGTAGCTGTATCTCAAGAGCACTATTATCAATTAATCTGGCCTTTAAACCATTATTATTTTCTAGTCTCTTCAGTGTAAATGGTACTATTGATCTCGGTTGCTCTATACCTTGGTAAGTGTGATTTTGCTGAATTCACACCTTACCCGGACAGTAAATTAATGTGTTATCTGGTCTCTAGGGTGTCAATATAGTAGAGTGGATATATGTGCTTTTATTTGAATACTTCTGGCTGACGTCACTTGTTACCAAACATAATATAATATGCTTCCCGGATTATTGGACTGTAGGATATGATTTAAGATATAATTCTGATTGTGATTCAATATTAAAAAGGCCTATCTCCAACCTAGGTTGTGGTTGCTTTAAGGGATATGCGCTATTATAATCAGTGTTCTGGGGTAATCATGCAGTTCTGCACAACTGTCCTTATTTTGTCATAGACTCCTGTGATTTTAAATCACTCGTAACATCAGTTGCTAGGTTTACTATACCCTCATTCGTATGCACATCATCCTGTATTTTATGTTACTTGAACCACTTCATTTATTATTTGTTCTACACTCAGTAGTTGCAGTTCTCTTATTGGCTGTATATATCATTCTTTTATGTAATCGTGTGTTTTGCATATACGTTCTTTATTTGTTATCTTAACTTTGTTTTTGAGCCCCCTCAAGCATTTGCCTTTAAATGTGTTTTGCGTTCATTAGATATGCGCACCATTCATTTTCTTGTTTTGTGATAACTATCGATCTGAATCTATGATATCTCTTATGTGATCGATATAATTCTATCTCTTTATTTGGCAAGTATGTTCTATTTGGGTTGACTCTTAATCAATTTCAATGTTAAGATAAAATGGAACATTGAAATGTGATTTGAATAGTATTACTAAGTAATCTGTTTTGGTATCCACAGAAAAACCGATACTGTTCTTAGTCTTGTAACTGTGATTCTATATTAAGTTACAACGTATCATGCACTCAATTCATACACACCTCATTCGTTTTTCTTACATACTGAATTATAAAATATATATACAGCTGTCTATATTTCTATAAGCATATATATTTAAGTATTATTGAGCTTTTTTATTTTTTATTTTTTATTTTTCCTGTTTGGTTTATATCAAGTGGTTTCAGTCGAGTTTGTCACTCTTTATATCCACAGTTTGTCTATCTCTGTATGGAATTGAAGCTGTGAGGTTTATATCAAGTGGTTTCAGTCGAGTTTGTCACTCTTTATATTCACAGTTTGTCTATCTCTGTATAGAATTGAAGCTACGAGCTATATATTTATACTTTCTTTCTATAATTAAATCTTTAGCTCGCTTCAATTAGTTGTGACAAACTGTGCTGTTTGTTATCGTAATCGTCAGCACATTGTTTATCAGGCTGAGTCTTTATGCTTGGCTCCTATATCCCATCACAGTTCTCCACTATTTACCGCTATTGCCGTCAAACATTATTCAGTATTATTATCTTAGTACACTTAGCTAGGTTAAACTTTTTTTAAAAAACATAACAATTGAGGGACCCCATTGTCCCACACAACCCCCCTGACGCGTTTCGCCTGTTTAGGCTTTATCAAAGGCGGCGGGCCGCCGTGGTTTAACCTATTTATACGCATTTGAGCCGGATATCCCGCCCCTACTGCTTTCTGATTGGTTGTATTGTCATGGTTACAGCCAATCGGGACTCGATTAGTTCCGTGAATATTTCTGAAGTTTTTAAGGAGGACTGCATCATTTCTCCTCCGTATTGTTAAGGTGGATTATTATGTCCAGTTACTTGATATTTCACTCTATTACTGATATATTCTCATAATGTACATTAAGCGGAGAGTGAGATTTTCTGCATCATTTTTCCTCCGTACTGTTGAGGTGGATTATTATATTCAATTACCTGAAATTTTTATGTTTTTGATGTATATTACAGTATTGGTATTGAACAGAAAGTAAGATTTTCCTACATATATGAGGTTGAGGTTTGCATTTAGGGAAAATAGGAATCAAATGCTCTTGCTTATGGTTGATATGTTTTGCCACTTGTAGTTTGTGATATACTTTTTTAAATACTGTTGCTTGGTTCTAAAACCATATGTGTACAATCCTGTGATATGATTATGTGTCAATGTGATATGATTTTATATCAATATTTGGTGTTTATATAAAAATGTGGTGGTGCTCATTTTGCCTAAAGATATTCTTTTGTGCTTATATACAAATGCGCTTTAGTCTAAGGGTGTGTGAAGGAGTGTTTCATTCAAAGGGAAGTGTTGAGTGATGAAAAATGAAAACTTTAATTCTAAATTATATTGTGCTTTAATCTAAGTCCTATTAAAGTTCTATAGTCAATGAAGAAATAAAAACTCTATAAATTCGTGATAATTTTGGAATATATTTGAGAAACTTCATAATTTATTGCGTAGTTCTGAAGAGGTTCGAATTGCTTTTATTTGTTTTGTAATTCCTTAAGAAAAACTCACTATTGTCAAATATTTACTCTTATAATTTCTCATATATTTGTACCTATTTGCATAGTTCATTTGTTTGTCTACTTAAATTTGCAATTTTAGGATTATCTGTTCTTTTTCTTGATCTTCTTAGGGATCCTTGCTTCAAATGACCCCCATTTTTAATCCTAACTCCAGAACTATTGTATTATCATATATATCTTGATTTTGTATGTCCATATACATTGGTGTTAGTAGTTTTCTCAATTCATATCTAATTCTCTACTATTATGTTAATAGCACTTACTTGACATTTTAAAAGAAGGGGGGGTGTTGCAAACTATAAGTGCTTGTGAAATTGAAACCATTTCCCTATTTCTACAATGTGAATGTGTCATTTAATTTTAGTGCTCCTGATATGTGTTCGAATGGTCCTTATTGTGTGAATAATTACTGGTGCTAATCAACTCTTATTTAACCTATTCTTAAATTCCCACTACAAGTTCCTATTTCGACTTCCCTATCATTGTAGTCATTTTTTGTTGTCAATCTCATGTCTCCTTTATTTACATCTTTCTTGTTATTCTAATGTTTATAAAAACACATAATAGTTGTTATTTTCATTTATACCATTGGGGTGTACTGTGTTTAGTAAATATATCCATTTACTCTCTGCTTTTAATAGGGATTTCTCAAGGTCTCCCCCTCTGATTCCTAGTTTTATCTGTTCTATTCCCCAACATTGTAAATTTCTGGTATCTGAATTGTGTTTGTGTAGAAAATGGAACGCCACACTTGTTATGGTTTTACCATCCTCCACATCTTTCTTGGCATTTCTGATATTTCTTAAATGTTCCATTAATCTCACTCTCAACATACGTGTGGTCATGCCCACATAGTACAAGTGGCACGAGCATTGTAGTACATAGATCACCCCTTGTGTATTGCAACTGATATAGTTGTTTATACGGTGAGTGAAACCAAATCTGTCGGTGATCGTACTTGTCTTCTTGATGTAATGACATGTAGAACAAGTGCCACACTTGAAGGACCCAGGGGTAAATGATGTCATAGTTTTTTTCTTTGTATAATGACTCCTAGTTAACAAGTCTTTCATATTTCTTGATCGTCTATATCCTATCTCTGGTTTTTCTCCTAGATGGGCTTTTAATATTGGATCAGAAGTTAAAACGTGCCAGTGTTTATTAATGACATTTTTGATTTGAGTCATTTGTGAAGAGTATGTTAAAATCAATCTGGTTTTGTTGTCCTGTTTTTTACACTTTTTTGTTAGTAGTTCTTTTCGATTAGTTCTCATAGCTTTATTTTTTGCCTTTTTTATGCTTGTCTTACTGTATCCTCTCTTGATTAACCTTTCCTCCAGTTCTTTTGCTCTGATTTTAAATGTGCTCAGGTCTGTGCAGTTTCTTCTAGTTCTCAAAAATTCACCAGTTGGCAATCCCCGTATTGTTCCTGGTGCGTGGGCACTTGCTTTATGCAACAAGCTATTGGTTGCCGTTTTCTTCCTGAAGAGGTCAGTTGTTACTCTTCCATCTTCCTCTTTTTTGATTTTTAAATCAAGGAATGCAATTTCTGTTTGACTTGCTTCAGTGGTTAGCTTAATATTTAAGTCATTCGAATTCAGTATATTTAAGAATTCGAGTAAGATGTCATATGGCCCTTCCCATATAAACAGAATATCATCTATAAATCTGAGCCATAGAGGTATATACTCTGTGTACTTCGAGTTGTTCTCCGTGAATACGTATTCAGCCTCCCACCATCCCATAAACAGATTTGCATATGTGGGGGCACATGCTGTCCCCATCGCAGTCCCCCGAGTTTGTAAGTAAAAATTATTATCAAAGGTGAAAAAGTTGTATTGTAAGACAAATTTTAACAGGTTTATAACAAATTGATTGTGATTCTCATTCTCTTCAGATTTTTGGTTTAGAAAATATCTTACTGCATGAATTCCTTTGTCATGGTCAATAGAGGTGTATAACGCCTCCACGTCTGAAGTCACAAGCCATGTGTTTTTCTCAATGTGTACACTGTCTAGTTTTTGCAGAACCTCCATCGTATCCTGTACGTATGAAGGTAACTCATGCACAAAGGATCGTAATCTATAATCGATATACTGGCTCGCTTTTTCTGTAAGGCATCCTATGCCAGACAAGATAGGTCTTCCAGGAGGGCTTACTAAGTTCTTGTGAACTTTTGGGATAAGATATAGCGTGGCAACTTTTGGATTTTGTACATTTAGGAATGTTCTTTCTTTAGGTGTGATGATAGCGTTCTGATATGCTTTATGGATCATAGAATTGTATATCTGATGGTATCCATTAATTGGGTTAAATAATAATTTTGAATAGCATCTTTTGTCATTCAGTTGCTTGTTTACTTCACGTAGATACATGTTCAATGGCCATATCACGATGTTGCCTCCTTTATCGGAGTTGCGAATCACCACATCTTCCCAGCTTTGAATTTCCCTTAGTGCCATTCTTTCCTTATATGATAAATTTTGCATTTTAGGGTCAAGTTTTAATTCAGTGATTTCCTGACATACCAGGTTATTAAAGACCTGTATTTGAGCTGCATGAATGCTTTTGGGTACATATGTAGATTTATTTTTCATTTTTGTTCTCCATCTGTGTTCAGATGGATTAGTATTTTCTTCCAATAGGTCTTCTAGATCTTTCAGACTGTCTAATTCTTCTCTGCTCCATCCTTCTGTGGGGGGTTCATTATTGAAATGCTTTTTTAATGCTATTTTCCTCAAAAATAGCTGAATATCCTTAATTATTTCAAATTTATTGGCATCCTGGGATGGGCAAAAGGATAAGCCCTTAGATAAAATGGAGATATGCTCTTTATTTAACGATTTTTGTGATAAATTAATTACTCTCATTGCTTCGTCCCCATGTTGGAGAAGGGGCTCGGCGCTCTCTGGGGTCTCCTGGGTTCTCTCCAGTTCTTGTGTCCTGCTCCTTTGTGGTTGTAATCTCTGGTTCTTCTTTTGTTTGAACCTCCCTCCCCTTCTGATTGGCCTCCCCCTTCTCCCTGTTCTAAAAAAGTCTGTTTCCTTTTATTTCTGGTATTAATTCTTGTATTTGGGGTGATAGTAGACGTACTTGGTGTTTCTTCATTTGCTGATTCAGCTTCATCTCCATCTGTATCCGAAATGTCACTTTGGACTATGTTGACTTTTGGATTTTTATTTGGATTTTTATAGAATCCCCTCTGTCTCCATCTGTATACTTTCTGGTTAGAGAAATCCTGGATGTCCCTATTGAGTTTTCCAATTTTCGTGTTTTTAAGTTCTTCTTCATAATTATCCAGCTCTTTCTGATATAATTTGTACAATTTCTCAAAATTTGAGTTACTTTCAAATTTCTTTAAAACATCATTTTGTTCTTGTATAATTGTCTCAAATCTATCATATTCCAGTTGGTCATGTTTTATTAGGATCTTCATCAATTTTGTTGAGCATTCACTTAGTGCTTCCTCCCATTCAGTAGTTAATGATGGTTCTTTAAATTGGAATGCAGGAAACAGCTGAATTCTTAAACCTCTTGGAATTAAGTTTTTTTCTATGTACTTCTCAAAAAAATGTTTGTTCCACCAAGATTTATCTTGTTTGAACATGGTCTTATGAATTTCTTTAAGTGCACCTTCCAATGTGTTACTCCCTGTATTTCCACTAGGGGTAACATTGTTAATATCAAAGACTTCATTGAAGTCTGCTGTTCTTTTCAGTTGTCTTGCTTTCCTATCTTGGTCCCAATTGTAACTCATTTTGTGTTTTTTGTATTATTTAATATATGTTTTAGTCTGTGTGCTCCTTGTTTGGAAAACCTGTTTTAACAGGTGTTGAGACTGTATACTACCCACACAAAGTAACAAGGGCACTATTCTGGCAAACTTCCCACCAATTCAAATTTGTCTTTGGATACTCTTTATATCAGCATCTCTATTCAGTTTCTCCTGTGAGAAGTGGTGCTAGCATTAATTTACACACACATTGGCAAACAAATGGGATTGAGGATCCCTGAAAGAATAATGCACTAATAGCACTCTGTGCCCAGACTATTGGTAGGGGCAAAAAAAAGGATTTTAAAATTTAACTTTTATTATTTATTTAAAATATGGGTAAACACACACATTTAAAATTGTAGTTTAACCTTGGTAGCTGTATCTCAAGAGCACTATTATCAATTAATCTGGCCTTTAAACCATTATTATTTTCTAGTCTCTTCAGTGTAAATGGTACTATTGATCTCGGTTGCTCTATACCTTGGTAAGTGTGATTTTGCTGAATTCACACCTTACCCGGACAGTAAATTAATGTGTTATCTGGTCTCTAGGGTGTCAATATAGTAGAGTGGATATATGTGCTTTTATTTGAATACTTCTGGCTGACGTCACTTGTTACCAAACATAATATAATATGCTTCCCGGATTATTGGACTGTAGGATATGATTTAAGATATAATTCTGATTGTGATTCAATATTAAAAAGGCCTATCTCCAACCTAGGTTGTGGTTGCTTTAAGGGATATGCGCTATTATAATCAGTGTTCTGGGGTAATCATGCAGTTCTGCACAACTGTCCTTATTTTGTCATAGACTCCTGTGATTTTAAATCACTCGTAACATCAGTTGCTAGGTTTACTATACCCTCATTCGTATGCACATCATCCTGTATTTTATGTTACTTGAACCACTTCATTTATTATTTGTTCTACACTCAGTAGTTGCAGTTCTCTTATTGGCTGTATATATCATTCTTTTATGTAATCGTGTGTTTTGCATATACGTTCTTTATTTGTTATCTTAACTTTGTTTTTGAGCCCCCTCAAGCATTTGCCTTTAAATGTGTTTTGCGTTCATTAGATATGCGCACCATTCATTTTCTTGTTTTGTGATAACTATCGATCTGAATCTATGATATCTCTTATGTGATCGATATAATTCTATCTCTTTATTTGGCAAGTATGTTCTATTTGGGTTGACTCTTAATCAATTTCAATGTTAAGATAAAATGGAACATTGAAATGTGATTTGAATAGTATTACTAAGTAATCTGTTTTGGTATCCACAGAAAAACCGATACTGTTCTTAGTCTTGTAACTGTGATTCTATATTAAGTTACAACGTATCATGCACTCAATTCATACACACCTCATTCGTTTTTCTTACATACTGAATTATAAAATATATATACAGCTGTCTATATTTCTATAAGCATATATATTTAAGTATTATTGAGCTTTTTTATTTTTTATTTTTTATTTTTCCTGTTTGGTTTATATCAAGTGGTTTCAGTCGAGTTTGTCACTCTTTATATCCACAGTTTGTCTATCTCTGTATGGAATTGAAGCTGTGAGGTTTATATCAAGTGGTTTCAGTCGAGTTTGTCACTCTTTATATTCACAGTTTGTCTATCTCTGTATAGAATTGAAGCTACGAGCTATATATTTATACTTTCTTTCTATAATTAAATCTTTAGCTCGCTTCAATTAGTTGTGACAAACTGTGCTGTTTGTTATCGTAATCGTCAGCACATTGTTTATCAGGCTGAGTCTTTATGCTTGGCTCCTATATCCCATCACAGTTCTCCACTATTTACCGCTATTGCCGTCAAACATTATTCAGTATTATTATCTTAGTACACTTAGCTAGGTTAAACTTTTTTTAAAAAACATAACAATTGAGGGACCCCATTGTCCCACACAACCCCCCTGACGCGTTTCGCCTGTTTAGGCTTTATCAAAGGCGGCGGGCCGCCGTGGTTTAACCTATTTATACGCATTTGAGCCGGATATCCCGCCCCTACTGCTTTCTGATTGGTTGTATTGTCATGGTTACAGCCAATCGGGACTCGATTAGTTCCGTGAATATTTCTGAAGTTTTTAAGGAGGACTGCATCATTTCTCCTCCGTATTGTTAAGGTGGATTATTATGTCCAGTTACTTGATATTTCACTCTATTACTGATATATTCTCATAATGTACATTAAGCGGAGAGTGAGATTTTCTGCATCATTTTTCCTCCGTACTGTTGAGGTGGATTATTATATTCAATTACCTGAAATTTTTATGTTTTTGATGTATATTACAGTATTGGTATTGAACAGAAAGTAAGATTTTCCTACATATATGAGGTTGAGGTTTGCATTTAGGGAAAATAGGAATCAAATGCTCTTGCTTATGGTTGATATGTTTTGCCACTTGTAGTTTGTGATATACTTTTTTAAATACTGTTGCTTGGTTCTAAAACCATATGTGTACAATCCTGTGATATGATTATGTGTCAATGTGATATGATTTTATATCAATATTTGGTGTTTATATAAAAATGTGGTGGTGCTCATTTTGCCTAAAGATATTCTTTTGTGCTTATATACAAATGCGCTTTAGTCTAAGGGTGTGTGAAGGAGTGTTTCATTCAAAGGGAAGTGTTGAGTGATGAAAAATGAAAACTTTAATTCTAAATTATATTGTGCTTTAATCTAAGTCCTATTAAAGTTCTATAGTCAATGAAGAAATAAAAACTCTATAAATTCGTGATAATTTTGGAATATATTTGAGAAACTTCATAATTTATTGCGTAGTTCTGAAGAGGTTCGAATTGCTTTTATTTGTTTTGTAATTCCTTAAGAAAAACTCACTATTGTCAAATATTTACTCTTATAATTTCTCATATATTTGTACCTATTTGCATAGTTCATTTGTTTGTCTACTTAAATTTGCAATTTTAGGATTATCTGTTCTTTTTCTTGATCTTCTTAGGGATCCTTGCTTCAAATGACCCCCATTTTTAATCCTAACTCCAGAACTATTGTATTATCATATATATCTTGATTTTGTATGTCCATATACATTGGTGTTAGTAGTTTTCTCAATTCATATCTAATTCTCTACTATTATGTTAATAGCACTTACTTGACATTTTAAAAGAAGGGGGGGTGTTGCAAACAAGAACTTAGTAAGCCCTCCTGGAAGACCTATCTTGTCTGGCATAGGATGCCTTACAGAAAAAGCGAGCCAGTATATCGATTATAGATTACGATCCTTTGTGCATGAGTTACCTTCATACGTACAGGATACGATGGAGGTTCTGCAAAAACTAGACAGTGTACACATTGAGAAAAACACATGGCTTGTGACTTCAGACGTGGAGGCGTTATACACCTCTATTGACCATGACAAAGGAATTCATGCAGTAAGATATTTTCTAAACCAAAAATCTGAAGAGAATGAGAATCACAATCAATTTGTTATAAACCTGTTAAAATTTGTCTTACAATACAACTTTTTCACCTTTGATAATAATTTTTACTTACAAACTCGGGGGACTGCGATGGGGACAGCATGTGCCCCCACATATGCAAATCTGTTTATGGGATGGTGGGAGGCTGAATACGTATTCACGGAGAACAACTCGAAGTACACAGAGTATATACCTCTATGGCTCAGATTTATAGATGATATTCTGTTTATATGGGAAGGGCCATATGACATCTTACTCGAATTCTTAAATATACTGAATTCGAATGACTTAAATATTAAGCTAACCACTGAAGCAAGTCAAACAGAAATTGCATTCCTTGATTTAAAAATCAAAAAAGAGGAAGATGGAAGAGTAACAACTGACCTCTTCAGGAAGAAAACGGCAACCAATAGCTTGTTGCATAAAGCAAGTGCCCACGCACCAGGAACAATACGGGGATTGCCAACTGGTGAATTTTTGAGAACTAGAAGAAACTGCACAGACCTGAGCACATTTAAAATCAGAGCAAAAGAACTGGAGGAAAGGTTAATCAAGAGAGGATACAGTAAGACAAGCATAAAAAAGGCAAAAAATAAAGCTATGAGAACTAATCGAAAAGAACTACTAACAAAAAAGTGTAAAAAACAGGACAACAAAACCAGATTGATTTTAACATACTCTTCACAAATGACTCAAATCAAAAATGTCATTAATAAACACTGGCACGTTTTAACTTCTGATCCAATATTAAAAGCCCATCTAGGAGAAAAACCAGAGATAGGATATAGACGATCAAGAAATATGAAAGACTTGTTAACTAGGAGTCATTATACAAAGAAAAAAACTATGACATCATTTACCCCTGGGTCCTTCAAGTGTGGCACTTGTTCTACATGTCATTACATCAAGAAGACAAGTACGATCACCGACAGATTTGGTTTCACTCACCGTATAAACAACTATATCAGTTGCAATACACAAGGGGTGATCTATGTACTACAATGCTCGTGCCACTTGTACTATGTGGGCATGACCACACGTATGTTGAGAGTGAGATTAATGGAACATTTAAGAAATATCAGAAATGCCAAGAAAGATGTGGAGGATGGTAAAACCATAACAAGTGTGGCGTTCCATTTTCTACACAAACACAATTCAGATACCAGAAATTTACAATGTTGGGGAATAGAACAGATAAAACTAGGAATCAGAGGGGGAGACCTTGAGAAATCCCTATTAAAAGCAGAGAGTAAATGGATATATTTACTAAACACAGTACACCCCAATGGTATAAATGAAAATAACAACTATTATGTGTTTTTATAAACATTAGAATAACAAGAAAGATGTAAATAAAGGAGACATGAGATTGACAACAAAAAATGACTACAATGATAGGGAAGTCGAAATAGGAACTTGTAGTGGGAATTTAAGAATAGGTTAAATAAGAGTTGATTAGCACCAGTAATTATTCACACAATAAGGACCATTCGAACACATATCAGGAGCACTAAAATTAAATGACACATTCACATTGTAGAAATAGGGAAATGGTTTCAATTTCACAAGCACTTATAGTTTGCAACACCCCCCCTTCTTTTAAAATGTCAAGTAAGTGCTATTAACATAATAGTAGAGAATTAGATATGAATTGAGAAAACTACTAACACCAATGTATATGGACATACAAAATCAAGATATATATGATAATACAATAGTTCTGGAGTTAGGATTAAAAATGGGGGTCATTTGAAGCAAGGATCCCTAAGAAGATCAAGAAAAAGAACAGATAATCCTAAAATTGCAAATTTAAGTAGACAAACAAATGAACTATGCAAATAGGTACAAATATATGAGAAATTATAAGAGTAAATATTTGACAATAGTGAGTTTTTCTTAAGGAATTACAAAACAAATAAAAGCAATTCGAACCTCTTCAGAACTACGCAATAAATTATGAAGTTTCTCAAATATATTCCAAAATTATCACGAATTTATAGAGTTTTTATTTCTTCATTGACTATAGAACTTTAATAGGACTTAGATTAAAGCACAATATAATTTAGAATTAAAGTTTTCATTTTTCATCACTCAACACTTCCCTTTGAATGAAACACTCCTTCACACACCCTTAGACTAAAGCGCATTTGTATATAAGCACAAAAGAATATCTTTAGGCAAAATGAGCACCACCACATTTTTATATAAACACCAAATATTGATATAAAATCATATCACATTGACACATAATCATATCACAGGATTGTACACATATGGTTTTAGAACCAAGCAACAGTATTTAAAAAAGTATATCACAAACTACAAGTGGCAAAACATATCAACCATAAGCAAGAGCATTTGATTCCTATTTTCCCTAAATGCAAACCTCAACCTCATATATGTAGGAAAATCTTACTTTCTGTTCAATACCAATACTGTAATATACATCAAAAACATAAAAATTTCAGGTAATTGAATATAATAATCCACCTCAACAGTACGGAGGAAAAATGATGCAGAAAATCTCACTCTCCGCTTAATGTACATTATGAGAATATATCAGTAATAGAGTGAAATATCAGGTAACTGGACATAATAATCCACCTTAACAATACGGAGGAGAAATGATGCAGTCCTCCTTAAAAACTTCAGAAATATTCACGGAACTAATCGAGTCCCGATTGGCTGTAACCATGACAATACAACCAATCAGAAAGCAGTAGGGGCGGGATATCCGGCTCAAATGCGTATAAATAGGTTAAACCACGGCGGCCCGCCGCCTTTGATAAAGCCTAAACAGGCGAAACGCGTCAGGGGGGTTGTGTGGGACAATGGGGTCCCTCAATTGTTATGTTTTTTAAAAAAAGTTTAACCTAGCTAAGTGTACTAAGATAATAATACTGAATAATGTTTGACGGCAATAGCGGTAAATAGTGGAGAACTGTGATGGGATATAGGAGCCAAGCATAAAGACTCAGCCTGATAAACAATGTGCTGACGATTACGATAACAAACAGCACAGTTTGTCACAACTAATTGAAGCGAGCTAAAGATTTAATTATAGAAAGAAAGTATAAATATATAGCTCGTAGCTTCAATTCTATACAGAGATAGACAAACTGTGAATATAAAGAGTGACAAACTCGACTGAAACCACTTGATATAAACCTCACAGCTTCAATTCCATACAGAGATAGACAAACTGTGGATATAAAGAGTGACAAACTCGACTGAAACCACTTGATATAAACCAAACAGGAAAAATAAAAAATAAAAAATAAAAAAGCTCAATAATACTTAAATATATATGCTTATAGAAATATAGACAGCTGTATATATATTTTATAATTCAGTATGTAAGAAAAACGAATGAGGTGTGTATGAATTGAGTGCATGATACGTTGTAACTTAATATAGAATCACAGTTACAAGACTAAGAACAGTATCGGTTTTTCTGTGGATACCAAAACAGATTACTTAGTAATACTATTCAAATCACATTTCAATGTTCCATTTTATCTTAACATTGAAATTGATTAAGAGTCAACCCAAATAGAACATACTTGCCAAATAAAGAGATAGAATTATATCGATCACATAAGAGATATCATAGATTCAGATCGATAGTTATCACAAAACAAGAAAATGAATGGTGCGCATATCTAATGAACGCAAAACACATTTAAAGGCAAATGCTTGAGGGGGCTCAAAAACAAAGTTAAGATAACAAATAAAGAACGTATATGCAAAACACACGATTACATAAAAGAATGATATATACAGCCAATAAGAGAACTGCAACTACTGAGTGTAGAACAAATAATAAATGAAGTGGTTCAAGTAACATAAAATACAGGATGATGTGCATACGAATGAGGGTATAGTAAACCTAGCAACTGATGTTACGAGTGATTTAAAATCACAGGAGTCTATGACAAAATAAGGACAGTTGTGCAGAACTGCATGATTACCCCAGAACACTGATTATAATAGCGCATATCCCTTAAAGCAACCACAACCTAGGTTGGAGATAGGCCTTTTTAATATTGAATCACAATCAGAATTATATCTTAAATCATATCCTACAGTCCAATAATCCGGGAAGCATATTATATTATGTTTGGTAACAAGTGACGTCAGCCAGAAGTATTCAAATAAAAGCACATATATCCACTCTACTATATTGACACCCTAGAGACCAGATAACACATTAATTTACTGTCCGGGTAAGGTGTGAATTCAGCAAAATCACACTTACCAAGGTATAGAGCAACCGAGATCAATAGTACCATTTACACTGAAGAGACTAGAAAATAATAATGGTTTAAAGGCCAGATTAATTGATAATAGTGCTCTTGAGATACAGCTACCAAGGTTAAACTACAATTTTAAATGTGTGTGTTTACCCATATTTTAAATAAATAATAAAAGTTAAATTTTAAAATCCTTTTTTTTGCCCCTACCAATAGTCTGGGCACAGAGTGCTATTAGTGCATTATTCTTTCAGGGATCCTCAATCCCATTTGTTTGCCAATGTGTGTGTAAATTAATGCTAGCACCACTTCTCACAGGAGAAACTGAATAGAGATGCTGATATAAAGAGTATCCAAAGACAAATTTGAATTGGTGGGAAGTTTGCCAGAATAGTGCCCTTGTTACTTTGTGTGGGACGTAAATATATATGTACACACACACACACACACATATATATATATATATATATATATATATATATATATATATATATATATATATATATATATATATATATATGGGGATTAGAGTCTATATTTATGCAATATTCATATGTATTACATTTTTTATCTATGTATTTACTGTACATAGCAGATAGGTATAAATATATATTTGTTTTAAAAAACATCAGATATATGTAGAAATATTTATTTATGAATAAATAGAACATATTCTGTTACGTAAATAACATTGGAATATGAAATATTCATATTTTCATGTCCGGTTATCGCTAATGAGAATATGTGATGGTGTTTGCGTGAGCGTGGGGTGTTTTTTTCTCACCATTGACTTCTAATAGGGAATACGTGAACGAGCATGCAATATTCTTAGTTCCAATTTTTGTGCTAGTCGGGTTACCGCTAAACCAAAAAATGTTTATTTTCAAATCTTAATTCTAGCTGAGTTTTCTCTTTGAAATGCTTTTGTTTTTGAAATAGCTTGTTTTTGCTAATTGAATTCACAACCCAATGTTCTCAACAACATGTCAATTCAAATGGACTGATCCTACTGAAAGTGTAGACCTGCTTATCTTACCAATATCTCTATAACCTCTAGGTATTAACATTTTCGTTGTGTGTGCTAGTTTCAAAAAAACAACTATTTCAATTCACAGATACTGATATAAAAATCCAGTATAAAACTGTTTAAAAACTTACTTGGAAGCTCTCAGTTTAGCTCTGTTGAAAAGGTAGCTGGAAAGACCACTGCAAGGGGGAAATAAGACCCTCCCCCTTCTTTTGCATATGAAAAGATTCTTTACACAAACAGGAGCAAGCTGGAGTAGGTATCTGACGGTATTTTCCTAAAACTTTGGGGCTTGGTTAGGAGTCAGAAAATCAGAGCAAAACTATACATTTTTTTAAAAAAACTTTGTGGGCTATATAAATAGATCATCTGCAAAACATTTATGCAAAGAAAAAAATAAGTGTATAATGCCCCTTTAATATTTTGGTTTGAAAGGTGTAGCTCTGGACAGCAAAACAATGTAAACATTGATTTTAAAAAATAATAGTTTAAAGGGACACAATTCAAAATAGACTTTTATGATTCAGCTAGAACATGCAGTTTTAAGACACTTTCTAATATACCTCCATTATCATATTGTGCACAATCTTTGTATATACACAGTTTCTGGGGAATAAGCTTCTACTGAGCATGTGTACAAACTCATTGGGTATACATATAATAATCTTTTATTTGCTGATGTCTGTCACATGATACAGGGGGCCGGAAAAAGGAAGAAAAATAAATTTGCCATAAAACAAACTACTACTTATATGAAATTCAGAGGAGGTGATATTGCATTGTCTTTTATTATGCATGTTTTAATTATTCAATTCTACTACATTTAGTAATTAGTAAATGTGTTCAAGACATTAATTATTACGTCGTTTTTTTTACTGCATTTGATCAATACATATCCACTTTTGCAGTGTGAATGAATTGATGAAATAAATAGTGATACATAATACATGTATTAATTTAATTTAAACTGAAATCTTTTTATGATATACCTGTTAATACCGATAACTGTGAGTTATTGTTAAAGATTTTATTTTAATTCAAAACAGCAACTTTACCCATACTGCAAGATTATGTATGCAGGGATATTTGTCATATAAAATATTAATACAAACATTTGTTTTTTTTAAAACAATGACAAAATGTACAAGGTTGCTTTTAATGTTTTATGATCCAATCATAAATTTACATAAAAGAGTTAAGAAAACAAAATACAGTGAAAACCAAGCAAAGTAGAAAACTATTAGAGTATATAAGCCAAATAATATTTTACTTTTTCTCCAACCTTTTATATCAAATAATTAAAAAAAAAAAATGACACAATAGTTTAATTTCTTTGGTCTGCATTGGTCTCAATGGACACTTCCGGCTTGGGATTGTGTTTAATGTAAATATCAACATCAAATTTGGTGTGATAACAAGGATGTATTTCAGATTTGGTTAAACCATCATCAGATTTACTTACATTACAGGATCATATAAAAACAAAGAAAATACATTGCATTTTTTAGTCAACTAGTTCCTCAATCCCAAGGGCCCCAAAAAAACACAACTGCAAACGCAGCCCTAAACAAACTGACCTCGTACTCATCTGCGCACACCTCTGGGAGCACTGCCAATAAAGCTGCTAGCCTTTGTACAGTAATTGGCTCGCACCTATCTGTGGGCCAGGCCTCAATCCTACCCCAGCCCTTCATTACCTGCCGAACCAAGAAGGTACTCGTACCATGTGGGAGGCCCCACCATTTACTGAAAAAGGACAAAGCTGCAAGCTTCCCCTGCATCGTTCCTTTCTTGCATCCACCCTCCTTCAGATGCATCATCCATTCGAGCAACAATGCTGGAGAGCCAGTCTCTATAGGAATACCCTTACCCTTCAAGAAGACTTCTCACTCTGCCCAGTGCTTAAAGTAGGCCTTCCAAGTAGCAGGCACCAGCGACGCCCTTACCATTGAAGTCAGCACGTCCCCCCTTCAACCACCTGCCAAAGAAATGACAAGGAGCACCAACTGCATCCGCCCCTGGAACCAGCCTCCTAAGCATATCTCACTGGCCTCGTGACAGCGCATCTGCCACCACATTATTAACCCATTGCAATTGCCGCTCCAAATGCCCGCCTGGCCTGAATCGCGCCTGCAACCGGAAATGACGCCACCGCCGCGACCACCGGAAGTGATGTCATAACCACGCCACACCGCCCGGAAGTCACCACCGGATGAAGACGCACCGCCCGCCGCTCTAGGAGAAGGCCCGACTCCCGTGATGGACCCACCAGAACACCACCCACTGGACCTACCTGGACGCCGCAGAGGAATCGGACCCACACCACCATGATACTGGGAAGGAGGGGGGAAGCCACTAGGCCACCAGGTGAAAATACGGGGTGTAGGCCCAAAGGCTCCCCGCTCGCGCCCACAGCTCCCGGATCCCCAGGAGAATCCCAAAGTGAACCCGCAGGCCCCAAATTAGGTCCATCGGCCCGCACCAGCCCAGAATCACCCTCCCCATCACTCAAGGCCCCTGGGAGGCTGACTGAGCCATCCAGTGCCCTACACCCCCTTACCCCACCCCGGAATCATAAAGATCCCCATCCTGGGTAAGAGGGAAAATGGAGGGGGTGAATGACAGGCCCGAAGGCGGAACCACATCCTGAGACGTATTGAGGCCTTCCTCCCCAGTACCAGGACTGACTCCTCTCTCCCTAACAGATACTCGCCGTGTCACCGGTGAACACTCCCGCAGTCGCTTTGGAGGAACCGATTGATGTCTAGAAGGAACCATCACACCAAGTGTGACAAGAAAGAAGGAGTGTTCCAGCATCCATGCATTTTTATATCAAGTAAGAGTCCCCACCCCAACATTTGCAACAATGTTGCACACTCACACACTGCACAGCTTCATGTCTCAGTCAGGCAGCATAACCCTTAAGATGTTACAAGCACAAATATGCTCTCCACTACCATTATTTTACAGGATTTACTGAACAGAATCATATTGATATAGACAAATACATTATATGTTTTATTGTAACATGCATACCATTTTTATATATAAAGCAACTTGTCTCTAGAAAAATAATTAATTGTTTTTTAACCCCTTCACTACCGGGACTTTCAGAGAAGAACTTGCCCAAATTACCGGAGAATTTTTTGCCTTTTTGCTATCATACAATTTAAATGAAATAGGCCCTTGTTTTTTTTTTTTATTTACCTGTATATATTTTTTTTAAAGTAGACAACCCAAGTTATTGATCTAGGCTCATTTTGTTATATTTTATGCCACCATTTCATAAAATATAACAAATGTTAACTTTTTCACGTATTTACATAAAAAAGCTTCTCTGGGATCCCCTTTGTTTAGAAATAGCAGACATGGCTGTGCCATTGGTTTTTAGTAATTAGAATGCTGCTAATTGCAGCTGCATACAACACTTCTATTATCCCCAAAATTGAAGGGGTTAATCAGGTAAGGTGTAAGGTTAATTTTAGCTTTACTGTAGAGATTACACTCCCACCTTACACTACCCACCCCCTAATCCCTACCAAACAGCTCTCTTCCCTCCCTCATCCCATACTGGTAACACCCCCTCATCCCACACTGGCCACCCCATCTTAGGTACTGGCACAGTCTGCCAATATGAAGTTTTAAGTACATTTTTTGAAACAATTATTTTTCTATTTTCTGCCCTGTTGGATCCCCCCTTATCCTCCAACCTCGCTGATCCCTCCCAAAACAGCTCTCTAACCCTCCCCACTCTAACTGGTATCCGCCATTTGCCAGATGCCTGGAGTGCAGGAACTCCAGCCCTCTGCTGTAACTTAATAGCTGAGATTGCTGAAACTTCCTGCAGCTCTGACATATATATAAGTCATGCGGTTCGATAAGCAAAGTACCGTACAACATATATATACATAGCATTGACTTAAGGGGTAATATCAACTATATGATATCTAAAGGGTTGCATGACATGCTGTAATATGAGATCATATATGTGTTTATTGTATAGGGTGCAGTTTCCTTTTTTTCTTTGAATTTAGTGTATAGTAGATAAAATATTCTTCATTTCCCAAGAATCATATTTGAAAAGGTTATGACAAACAACATAAATAAAATTGAGAAGAGCTCAACCTGGGAACGAACAATAGCATAATAGCTTGTTCTAAGTCCCATTGAAAATATAGGATACGCAATTGATGTAAGTGGATTTGCGGTATTTTCGAGTCTGACCAAAAAAGTGAGTGATACACCTGCACCTGCAAGACTCGTAATACCAGCGTTAGGTACAGGGATAGGCAAGGTGTCCATACACGGACACTGGTGTCCGTGACTAGCCCTTGCAGTGTCCGCCACAACCTTAGTATATCTTTTCTTTCTGATTAAATAATAGGAATAAGAAAAATGTATGTAGTGTGAATAAAGTTAGTGGCTTGTCAAGAGACTGCAAGCGATATTGGGTGATAAGTTATGGAATAAATAAAGCCTGAGTGAAATACTGGATAATAAACATATTAACCCCTAAACCGCCGTACTCCTGCATCGCAAACACTAGTTAAATATTATTAACTCCTAATCTTCCATCCCTAACATCGCCGCCACCTACCTACATTTATTAACCCCTAATCTGCCGTCCCCCAATGTCGCCGCCAATATATTAAAGTTATTAACCCCTAAATCTAAGTCTAACCCTAACCCTAACACCCGCTAACTTAAATATAATTTAAATAAATCTAAATAAATATTACTATCATTAACTAAATTATTCCTATTTAAAAATAAATACTTACCTATAAAATAAACCCTAAGCTAGCTACAATATAACTAATAGTTACTTTGTAACTAGTTTAGGATTTATTTTTATTTTACAGGCAAGTTTGTATTTATTTTAACTAGGTAGAATAGTTACTAAATAGTTATTAACTATTTAATAACGTCCTAGTTAAAATAAATACAAAAGTACCTGTAAAATAAAACCTAACCTAAGTTACAATTACACCTAACACTACACTATAATTAAATTAATTCTCTAAATTAAATACAATTAAATAAAATTATCTAAAGTACAAAAAACAAACAAACACTAAATTACAGAAAATAATAAAGAAATTACAAGATTTTTAAACTAATTACACCTAATCTAATCCCCTAACAAAATAACCCCCCCCCCCAAAAAAATAAAATAAAAAAAGCCCTACCCTACACTAAATTACAAATAGGCCTTAAAAGGGCCTTTTGCGGGGCATTACCCCAAAGTAATCAGCTCTTTTACCTGTAAAAAAAAATATAAATCTCCCCCAACATTAAAACCCACCACCCACACAACCAACCCTACTCTAAAACCCACCCAATACCCCCTTAAAAAAAACTAACACTAACCCCTTGAAGATCACCTTACCGGGAGAAGTCTTCACCCAACCAGGCCGAAGTCCTCAACGAATTCGGCAGAAGTGGTCCTCCAGACGGGCAGAAGTGGTCCTTCAGATGGGCAGAAGTCTTCAGCATCCTCTTCTGACGATGGCTAACACTGAATGAAGGTTCATTTAAATTATGTCATCCAAGATGCCGTCCCTTCAATTCCGATTCGCTGACAGAATTCTATCAGCCAATTGGAATTAAGGTAGTAAAAATCCTATTGGATGATGCAATCAGCCAAGAGGATTGAAGTTCAATCCTATTGGCTGATCCAATCAGCCAATAGGATTGAGCTGGCATTCTATTGGCTGATTGGATGAAGAATTCTGCCCGTCTGGAGGACCACTTCTCCCGGCTTCGTTGAGGACTTTGGCCCGGTTGGGTGAAGACTTTTCCCGGTAAGGTAATCTTCAAGGGGTTAGTGTTAGGTTTTTTTAAGGGGGTATTGGGTGGGTTTTAGAGTAGGGTTGGTTGTGTGGGTGGTGGGTTTTAATGTTGGGGGGGATTTGTACTTTTTTTTACAGGTAAAAGAGCTGATTACTTTCGGGCAATGCCCCACAAAAGGTTTTTTTATGGGCTATTTGTAATTTAGTGTAGGGTAGGGCTTTTTTATTTTGGGGGGCTTTAATTGTATTTAATTTAGGAAATTTATTTAACTATAGTGTAGTGTAGGTGTAATTGTAACTTAGGTTAGGTTTTATTTTACAGGTAAATTTGTCTTTATTTTAACTAGGTAGTTATTAAATAGTTAATTATAATTAATAATTAGTTATATTGTAGCTATCTTAGGGATTATTTTATAGGTAAGTATTTAGTTTTAAATAGGAATTATTTAGGTAATAATAGTTATTTTATTTAGATTTATTTAAATTATATTTAAGTTAGGGGGTGTTAGGGTTAGAGCTAGACTTAGATTTAGGGGTTAATAACTTTAATATTGTGGCGGTGACATTGGGGGCGGCAGATTAGGGGTTAATAAATGTAGGTAGGTTGCGGCGATATTAGGAACGGCAGATTAGAGGTTAATAAAATTTAACTAGTGTTTACGAGGTGGGAGTGCGGCGGTTTAGGGGTTAAAATGTTTTTTATAGTGGTGGCGATGTCCGGTTTGGCAGATTTGGGGTTAAAAATTGTATTATAGTGTTTGCGTTATGGGAGGGCCTCGGTTTAGGGGTTAATAGGTAGTTTATGGGTGTTAGTGTACTTTTTAGCACTTTAGTTAAGAGTTTTATGCTACGGCGTTGTAGTGTAAAACTCTTACCTCTTAACTACTAACTTTTAAATGCGGTACCAGTCTTGACAGGAGAGGGTCTACCACTCATTTTTTGTCAGACTCGTAATTCTGGCGCTATGCAAGTCCCATTGAAAAAAGAGGATACGCAATTTACGTAAGTGGATTTGCGTTATTTCCAAGTCTGGCCAAAAAAGTGAGTGGTACACCTGTACTTGCAAGACTCGTAATACCAGCGGGCATTAAAAAGCAGCGTTAGGACCGGCCAACGCTGCTTTTTAAGCCTAACGCACAACTCATAATCTAACCGCATGTTTTTTGCATCTGTCGTGTTTTTTTTCTTTTTTTTTAGGAAAATGATTTAATGTTCAGGATATTAATGTTGCATTAATGTTGCATAGGAGTCCTTCTAGTTTTACAAAAGTAAATGTTTTTAACTTTGCACTATGTAAAATATGTTTTTTTTATTTACATTTTGTTTACATTCTATTTTTATTGCCGTTACACTCACTGCTCTCACTGTACTGAATGTGTTATAATATTGTGACTGCACTGTAACACAGACAACACAAACTTCGCCCTCCAGAGGTTGTGGAACTACATTTCCCATGATGCTTAGCTAGCTGATATGCTTAAAGATTATTCATACTTTATACATTGGCATCTATTTATCAATGTCTGTTGGACCTGATCCAACAGTGCGGATCAGGTCCGACACACATCGCTGAATACAGCGAGCAATATGCTTGCCGTATTCAGCATTGCACCAGCAGCTCACAAGAGCTACTGGTGCAACACCGCCCCCTGCAGACTCGCGGCCAATGGGCCGCCAGCTGGGGGGTGTCAATCAACCCGATCGTACTCGATCGGGTTGATTTCTGGCGATGTCTGTCCGACTGCTCAGAGCAGGCGGACAGGTTATGGAGCAGCGGTCTTTGTGACCGCTGCTTCATAACTGCTGTTTCTGGCAAGTCTGAAGACTCGCCAGAAACAGGGGCCATCAAGCTCCTTACGGAGCTTGATAACTAGAGGCCATTGTTTTTAATTTGTAATGTTTAAGAATTTATATGTAAATGTGATAAAATAACAACAAGATTCATAGCCAATTTGGGCAGGTGGGAGTTGGCGTGGCCAAGAGCGCAACAGATGGGGAGAAAGAGCAAAAAAGGGGGAGAGAGAGCAAAAGAGGAGGGGAGAGAGAGCAAAAGAGGGAGAAAGAAAGCAAAAGAGGGGGGAAAGAGAGCAAAAGATGGGGAAAAAAACAAAAGAGGGGGGAGAGAGCAAAAAAGAGAGGGAAGAGAGAGCAAAAGAGAGGGTGGAGGGAGAGAAGGGGAGAGAGAGAGAGCAAAAGAGAGGGGGGAGAGAGAGAGCTCAAAAGAGAAGGGGGCAGAGAGCGCAAAGAGAGGGGGAGAGAGAGAGAGAGAGAGCAAAAGAGAGGGGGAGAGAGATAGAACAAAAGAGAGGGGGAGGGAGAGAGCAAAAAAGAGGGTGAGAGAGATAGCAAAAGAGAGGGGGGAGAGAGAGAGCACAAAAGAGAGGGGGAAGAAAGAGCAAAAGAGAGGGGAGAGAGAGCACAAAAGAGAGGGGGGGAGAGAGAGCAAATGAGAGAGGGAGAGAAAGCAAAAGAGGGGGAGAGCAAAAGAGGGGGAGTGAGAGCTAAAGAGGGTGGAGAGAGAGCAAAAGAGGGGGAGAGAGCAAAAGAGGGGGGGGAGAGAGAGCAAAAAAGGGGAGAGAGAGCAAAAGAGGGGGAGAGAGAGAGCAAAATAGAGGGGGAGAGAGAGAAAGCAAAAGAAAGAGGGAAGAGAGAGTGCAAAAGAAAGGGGAAGAGAGTGTACAAAAGAGAGGGGGGAGAGAGAGCTCAAAAGAGAGCAGGAGAGAGAGAGCAAAAGAGAGGTGGAGAGAGAGGGCACAAAAGAGAGGGGAGAGAGAGAGAGCAAAAGAGAGAGTGGGGAGAGAGAAAGCAAAAGGGAAGGGGAGAGAGAGCAAAAGAGAGGGGAGAGAGAGCACAAAAGAGAGGGGGAGAGAGCGCAAAAGAGAGGGGGGCATAAATGTTGCTCAATGCTCACTTTTCTGAGGCTAACGCCGGTTTGCAGAAAACCTGTAATACCAGCGTTGGCTTAAGTTAGTGGTAAGAAAAAAAGGCTTGTTAGTCCCGCACAGCTTTACCGACAAAAACTCATAATCTAGGCGTCAGTTTCTGCACATTTTGATAAAAAACACAATATAAATATCAAAGATTTGGAATTCATAGGTATCCGTAAGGTTGATAACAATTGCAGAGGGGGGGGGTGATACTCCCTGTGCCACTTTGCCACTTTCTACAATTCAAAATGGCCTCAATAAGTATTGCATCAGCCAACAGGATTTTTCCTACCTTAATTCCAATTGGCTGATAGGATTCTATCAGCCAATCGGAATTCAAGGGACGCCATCTTGGATGATGTCACTTAAAGTACCAGTCATTCAGTCGTCGGCCGTCGGATGAAGAGGATGCTCCACGTCGAATGTCTTGAAGATGGACCCTCTCCGCTCTGGAAGGATGAAGATAGAAGATGCCGCCTGGATGAAACCTTCTGCCGGTCTGGATGTCCTCTTCTGGCCAGATAGGTTGAAGACTTCGGACCCTCTGGATATCCACTTGTGCCCGACTGGGTGAAGACGTCTCAAGGTAGGGTGATCTTCAAGGGGGTAGTGTTAGGTTTTTTTAAGGGGGGATTGGGTGGGTTTTAGAGCAGGGTTGGGTGTGTGGGTGGTGGGTTTTAATGTTGGGGGGGTATTGTATTTTTGTTTACAGGTGAAAGAGCTGATTACTTTGGGGCAATGCCCCACAAAAAACCCTTTTAAGGGCTATTTGTAATTTAGTATAGGGTAGGGAATTTTATTATTTTGGGGGGCTTTTTTATTTTATTAGGGGGATTAGATTAGGTGTAATTAGTTTAAAATTCTTGTAATTCTTTTTTTTATTTTCTGTAATTTAGTGTTTTTTTCCGTAATTAATTTATTTTATTTAATTGTAATTAATTGTAAGTAGTTTAGGTAATTAGTTTAATCAGGGGTGGAACAATCAGTGATGCAGAAGTCGCGATTGCGACCAGGCCCAAGAGGTCCCGCCCTCAGGGTAGCCCAATTTCAGGCTGTGATATGTATGTTGTTTTAAAATTATTTTTTTTACTAAACTTCCCTGCACAATTTTAAGAGTCTTTGACCTGCCTTCTGCCGCCCAGAACTTCCTCCTCCTGACTGACTGCATGTGTAGTCTAGTCAGTGAGAGTCGGCTGGGAGTCTGCAGCGCGGCAGTGAGAGTGGAGTGGCAGCCACAGAGAGGAGGCTCAGGCAAGGCAAGCACAACAATGGTGAGTGGTTACTGAGCTTAGGCTGAGGGGGGGCCGGTCAGGTCGGCTCTGGCTGGAGGGATAGCCATGCTGTGCTGAATGGACCCAGTACAATTCTGAGCACCATCACTGTCTCAACCCAACCTTAGCATATATTTAACCTCATGGCTGCCAGTCAAATACCATTAGCGTTGTAGTCACAGTAGCCCTATCACAACAAAAAATGCAATATTTATATATCCTTGTCAGAATGAAAAATATAGTTTGCTTTAAAGTTTCAAGTAAACAAAAAATGCTTATAATTAATTATAAAGATCATGTTCACACTAGCAGCGTTTTCTTATCCGGTGCAGCAGCAAGCAGAGCAGCTCCCTACCATCATGAATAGAAAGCTGGCCAGCAGGATGCACGGTCCGACTGTGTCCAAATACTCCATTCAGACCGTGCATCTTGCTTGCCAGCTTTCTGTTCATGATGGTAGGGAGCTGCTCTGCTTTCTGCTGCACCGTTTATAAAAAACGCTGCTTGGGGGGCCAGCAATTGGTATTTAGTAGTGGGACTCAGTCACTCGGTTGGCATAGGTGACAACTGTAAAACCTGCAGAGGAAAGTATGCAGCAGTTAGCAGTAAGAAAATCCTGGCCAGATGAAAAATAGAGCCTTTTTAATGAGCCCAGTTTGCATGAGTCATGACTTATATATGTTTCCTGACTCCTGAGCTGTGATAAAACTTTAGACACTATGGCTGGGGAGAAGTGCAGGGATTACAGCTGCTACACTTCTAGTGATGTCCAGTTCCTGAACGAATCATTATTTTGAACTGGTTCTTTTCAGTGAACTGTGTGAATCGGTTCACCAGACTGAGCTGATTCATTTGCAAACAGTTCACTTCCTGAGTCTGCAGCAGCACTGTTAATAGGATCCTAGAGTGAGTTCTGCTTCTGCTAACTCCTTCTTTGCAATGAATCAGACAGCCTCACTCTAGGATCATATTACCAGTGCAGCTACTGGGGGGTAGTTATCAAGCCAATAGTGAAAAAGGGGTAGTGTACAAGCGCTAAGGTAATCCCCAAGCTGTATCCAAACAGAGATACTAACCAACCTCCAAAAAATATGCACAAGTAGTAAGAAGTGAATACAGCGCCAATAAGAGGCCAAGGGATAAATATATTCACAGAGAGATAAAAGAAGATTATTTAATGAACCATGTTAAAAAGCATCAGTAATAAAAGACTATATATAAAAAATGTAAAAAGCACATATAAATAAAATTACAAATACAGGAATATCTTACAGAAGCTGCTCAAAGGGCCAAAGCTGATAATTACAATAAAAACAGAGGTAATAACCGGTGATCAGTGTGAGTGGTACACCAGACTAAGGCCTAGATTTAGAGTTCGGCGGTAGCCGTCAAAACCAGCGTTAGAGGCTCCTAACGCTGGTTTTGGCCGCCCGCTGGTATTTGGAGTCAGTGATTAAAGGGTCTAACGCTCACTTTACAGCCGCGACTTTTCCATACCGCAGATCCCCCTACGCCATTTGCGTAGCCTATCTTTTCAATGGGATCTTTCTAACGCTGGTATTTAGAGTCGTTTCTGCAGTGAGCGTTAGAGCTCTAACGACAAGATTCCAGCCGCCTGAAAAAAGCAGGAGTTAAGAGCTTTCTGGCTAACGCCGGTTCATAAAGCTCTTAACTACTGTACCCTAAACTACACTAACACCCATAAACTACCTATGTACCCCTAAACCGAGGTCTCCCCACATCGCCGCCACTCGATTAAAATTTTTAACCCCTAATCTGCCGACCGCCACCTACGTTATACTTATGTACCCCTAATCTGCTGCCCCTAACCCCGCCGACCCCTATATTATATTTATTAACCCCTAACTTGCCCCACACAACGTCGCCGCAAGCTACTTAAAATAATTAACCCCTAATATTCCGACCGCAAATCGCCGCCACCTACGTTATCCCTATGTACCCCTAATCTTCTGCCCCTAACATCGCCGACCCCTATGTTATATTTATTAACCCCTAATCTGCCCCCCACAACGTCGCCGACACCTGCCTACACTTATTAACCCCTAATCTGCCGAGCGGACCTGAGCGCTACTATAATAAAGTTATTAACCCCTAATCCGCCTCACTAACCCTATCATAAATAGTATTAACCCCTAATCTGCCCTCCCTAACATCACCGACACCTACCTTCAATTATTAACCCCTAATCTGCCGACCGGAGCTCACCGCTATTCTAATAAATGTATTAACCCCTAAAGCTAAGTCTAACCCTAACACTAACACCCCCCTACGTTAAATATAATTTTTATCTAACGAAATAAATTAACTCTTATTAAATAAATGATTCCTATTTAAAGCTAAATACTTACCTGTAAAATAAATCCTAATATAGCTACAATATAAATTACATTTATATTATAGCTATTTTAGGATTAATATTTATTTTACAGGTAACTTTGTATTTATTTTAACCAGGTACAATAGCTATTAAATAGTTAAGAACTATTTAATAGTTACCTAGTTAAAATAATTACAAATTTACCTGTAAAATAAATCCTAACCTAAGATATAATTAAACCTAACACTACCCTATCAATAAAATAATTAAATAAACTACCTACAATTACCTACAATTAACCTAACACTACACTATCAATAAATTAATTAAACACAATTGCTACAAATAAATACAATTAAATAAACTATCTAAAGTACAAAAAATAAAAAAGAACTAAGTTACAGAAAATAAAAAAATATTTACAAACATAAGAAAAATATTACAACAATTTTAAACTAATTACACCTACTCTAAGCCCCCTAATAAAATAACAAAGACCCCCAAAATAAAAAATTCCCTACCCTATTCTAAATTAAAAAAGTTACAAGCTCTTTTACCTTACCAGCCCTGAACAGGGCCCTTTGCGGGGCATGCCCCAAGAAGTTCAGCTCTTTTGCCTGTAAAAGAAAACATACAATACCCCCCCCCCAACATTACAACCCACCACCCACATACCCCTAATCTAACCCAAACCCCCCTTAAATAAACCTAACACTAAGCCCCTGATGATCTTCCTACCTTGTCTTCACCATGCCAGGTTCACCGATCTGTCCTGGCTCCAAGATCTTCATCCAACCCAAGCGGGGGTTGGCGATCCATAATCCGGTGCTCCAAAGTCTTCCTCCTATCCGGCAAGAAGAGGACATCCGGACCGGCAAACATCTTCTCCAAGCGGCATCTTCTATGTTCTTCCATCCGATGACGACCGGCTCCATCTTGAAGACCTCCAGCGCGGATCCATCCTCTTCTTCCGACGACTAGACGACGAATGACGGTTCCTTTAAGGGACGTCATCCAAGATGGCGTCCCTCGAATTCCGATTGGCTGATAGGATTCTATCAGCCAATCGGAATTAAGGTAGGAATTTTCTGATTGGCTGATGGAATCAGCCAATCAGAATCAAGTTCAATCCGATTGGCTGATCCAATCAGCCAATCAGATTGAGCTCGCATTCTATTGGCTGTTCCGATCAGCCAATAGAATGCGAGCTCAATCTGATTGGCTGATTGGATCAGCCAATCGGATTGAACTTGATTCTGATTGGCTGATTCCATCAGCCAATCAGAAAATTCCTACCTTAATTCCGATTGGCTGATAGAATCCTATCAGCCAATCGGAATTCGAGGGACGCCATCTTGGATGACGTCCCTTAAAGGAACCGTCATTCGTCGTCTAGTCGTCGGAAGAAGAGGATGGATCCGCGCTGGAGGTCTTCAAGATGGAGCCGGTCGTCATCGGATGGAAGAACATAGAAGATGCCGCTTGGAGAAGATGTTTGCCGGTCCGGATGTCCTCTTCTTGCCGGATAGGAGGAAGACTTTGGAGCACCGGATTATGGATCGCCAACCCCCGCTTGGGTTGGATGAAGATCTTGGAGCCAGGACGGATCGGTGAACCTGGCATGGTGAAGACAAGGTAGGAAGATCATCAGGGGCTTAGTGTTAGGTTTATTTAAGGGGGGTTTGGGTTAGATTAGGGGTATGTGGGTGGTGGGTTGTAATGTTGGGGGGGGGGGTATTGTATGTTTTCTTTTACAGGCAAAAGAGCTGAACTTCTTGGGGCATGCCCCGCAAAGGGCCCTGTTCAGGGCTGGTAAGGTAAAAGAGCTTGTAACTTTTTAAATTTAGAATAGGGTAGGGAATTTTTTATTTTGGGGGTCTTTGTTATTTTATTAGGGGGCTTAGAGTAGGTGTAATTAGTTTAAAATTGTTGTAATATTTTTCTTATGTTTGTAAATATTTTTTTATTTTCTGTAACTTAGTTCTTTTTTATTTTTTGTACTTTAGATAGTTTATTTAATTGTATTTATTTGTAGCAATTGTGTTTAATTAATTTATTGATAGTGTAGTGTTAGGTTAATTGTAGGTAATTGTAGGTAGTTTATTTAATTATTTTATTGATAGGGTAGTGTTAGGTTTAATTATAACTTAGGTTAGGATTTATTTTACAGGTAAATTTGTAATTATTTTAACTAGGTAACTATTAAATAGTTCTTAACTATTTAATAGCTATTGTACCTGGTTAAAATAAATACAAAGTTACCTGTAAAATAAATATTAATCCTAAAATAGCTATAATATAAATGTAATTTATATTGTAGCTATATTAGGATTTATTTTACAGGTAAGTATTTAGCTTTAAATAGGAATCATTTATTTAATAAGAGTTAATTTATTTCGTTAGATAAAAATTATATTTAACTTAGGGGGGTGTTAGTGTTAGGGTTAGACTTAGCTTTAGGGGTTAATACATTTATTAGAATAGCGGTGAGCTCCGGTCGGCAGATTAGGGGTTAATAATTGAAGGTAGGTGTCGGCGATGTTAGGGAGGGCAGATTAGGGGTTAATACTATTTATGATAGGGTTAGTGAGGCGGATTAGGGGTTAATAACTTTATTATAGTAGCGCTCAGGTCCGGTCGGCAGATTAGGGGTTAATAAGTGTAGGTAGGTGTCGGCGACGTTGTGGGGGGCAGATTAGGGGTTAATAAATATAACATAGGGGTCGGCGATGTTAGGGCAGCAGATTAGGGGTACATAGGGATAACGTAGGTGGCGGCGGTTTACGGAGCGGCAGATTAGGGGTTAAAAGTGTAATGCAGGGGTCAGCGATAGCGGGGGCGGCAGATTAGGGGTTAATAAGTGTAAGGCTAGGGGTGTTTAGACTCGGGGTACATGTTAGAGTGTTAGGTGCAGACGTAGGAAGTGTTTCCCCATAGGAAACAATGGGGCTGCGTTAGGAGCTGAACGCTGCTTTTTTGCAGGTGTTAGGTTTTTTTTCAGCTCAAACAGCCCCATTGTTTCCTATGGGAGAATCGTGCACGAGCACGTTTTTGAGGCCGGCCGCGTCCGTAAGCAACTCTGGTATCGAGAGTTGTATTTGCGGTAAAAATGCTCTACGCTCCTTTTTTGGAGCCTAACGCAGCATTTGTTTGAACTCTCGATACCAGAGTTAAATTTATGGTGCGGCCAGAAAAAAACCCGCGGAGCGTTAACAGCCCTTTTACCGCCAAACTCCAAATCTAGCCGTAAGAGTGTATACTAATAAAACAGAATTAGCCTAAGTACAACTATAACAAGTGCATCAAGCAAAAAACTAATAAACAATAGTACAAACAATAGTGTTCAAAAAAAGTGTTCCAAAAAATAGAAAAATGCACTGCAGTGCAAAAAAAAGGGGGGTAGCAAAATAATTGTATAGATACGATCAAATAGTGAGCGAGTGCAAATGGATATAAAAATGCTAGCTACTTAATCCAGTGAGGTTAAGATATAATTAAATAAAATACACAATATGCAATAACATAAAAAATAAAATACACAATATGCAATAACATAAAAAATAAAATATAATCCAAAAAAGTGTTCAAAAAGTTGATCAACAAATGTTAGTGAAGAACAAAAATAAGTCAATCGAAACAAACTAAAAAAATGGAAAAAAGGGTGATGAAAAGCAAGGTGAAAGTGAGGAAATTAATTCCTTCCAATGTTAGTTACTTTAACAGATCCAAATTCCTGAGTGTGGTAGCTGAAGTAGCTGATTGGATCCTAGCACCTGTCAGCTGCTCCTATGGTATCCTAAAAAGTGTCCCTGTAAAAAAAGAAATTCACAACATAGTGTATCCAATATGAGAATGAAGTAAAGATTAAATTAATGCTTACCAATATGTCAACGCGTTTCTGCCCTCAAAAAAGGGCCTTTCTCAAGACTAGAATATTGGTAATGGCAGCTAGCCTTATATACAGTTTAGAAGTAGCCTATATAGTAGTTTAAGTTAGTTAATAACTATTTAATAGCTATTGTACCTAGTTAAAATAAATTGAAAGTTATCTGTAAAATAAAAATAAATCCCAAGATAGCTACAATATAATTATTATTTATATTGTAGCTATATTATGGTTTATTTTATAGGTAAGTATTTAGTTTTAAATAGGATTAATTTAGTTAATAATAGAAATATTATTTAGATTTATTTAATTAATATTTAAGTTGGGGGTTGTTAGGGTTAGGGTTAGACTTAGGTTTAGGGGTTAATAATTTTATTACAGTGGCGGCGGTGTAGGGGGGCAGGATAGGGGTTAATACATTTATTATAGGTGGCGACGGTGTAAGGGGGGCAGATTAGGGGTTAATAAGTTTAATATTGGTTGCAGCGGGGTCCGGGAGCGGCGGTTTAGGGGTCAAACTATTTATTTAGTTGGGGCGAGGTCCGGGATCAGCAGGATAGGGGTTAATAACTTTATTATAGAGGGCGACGGTATAAGGGGGGCAGGATAGGGGTTAATAGGTATAATGTAGGTGGCGGCGGTGTCCGGGAGCGGCGGTTTAGGGGTTAATACATTTATAAGAGTTGCGGCGGGGTCTAGGAGCGGCGGTTTAGGGGTTAATAACTTTTTTTAGTTGCGGGGGGCTCTGGGGGCGCCGGTATAGGGGGTAGAACAGTGTAGTTTAGTGTGGGTGCTTAGTGACAGGCTAGCAATAAAGCTGTCAAAAAGCCGAAGAGCAGCGAGATCGGATGAGTGTTAACTATCACAGTCCGCTGCTCATCGCCCCGTACTTGGTGCGCGGCTTTTTGACAGATTTATTGATAACTTAGCCGAAATTTTGCAGGTCCGCGGCAGCAATGGTAGGCGAGCTTAGGCGGGCGTATTGGGCCGGCGAAGGCAGGTAAGTTGACACGTTGATAACTAGGCCTCACTGAAGAAGTGAACTGTTTGCAAACGACTCAGTGTACTGTTAACTATGGTAACTCTTTTGCAATGAATCATTTAAATAACAGTACACTGATTCAAATATTAGGTCACACTCACAGCAGTTCTCAATAGGCAAATAGAACATAGTACATAGAACAGAGTATGCTGCAGGTTGTGTAAGACCCACACAACACACAGCATACTCTATGTACTGTGCTGCTTGTATTGTCAGACAGTGACTATTTTATTTTTTCTATATTTTCTTAATATATATGTGTTTATAGCATATATATTTTCCCTTTATTTCTGAATAAATATGTATTTATATGCCCACCCCAAACCTGATTGAGCATCCCATATATATATATATATTCTTCCTCTATATCTAAGCTAACTTTTTTCTTAGCAACAGCTACAAATATATATATATATATATATATATATATATATTTGTAGCTGTTGCTAAGTAAAAGTTAGCTTAGATGTAGAGCTTGTAGTCCCAGTACACAGGATTCAGGAGTCGGACTGTCACACAACTCACACAGTCAGTGACTCATGATTCAGGAATGAATCAGCACTGCAGGAAACGGATCTGCAATCGGAGCGTCCGTAAAGCCAGAAAATCTGCGGCTCTACCTTATGTTCAGTAGGTGAACTGGTGAATCGGTTCATGAACCGGTTCAGTTAATCGAACCATCCGAAATGAACCGATTCACCCAGAAGAACCGAACTTCCCATCTCTATACACTTCTCCCGGTAGAGCCTTTGACAGCTGGAGTGGAGCTTGTTTGTTTTTAATGCTTCTCTGCCGGAACGTAGCTGTGAAGACAGCAGCAGGGGGTTGGGCTTTCAGCACTGAGAAGACAGAGGAGGTATGTTAATTACTTAAAAAAATGCTCTGTTATGTGTGTGTGTGTAAGTGTCTTTATGTCTGTGTGTGTGTGTAAGTGTGTGTGTGTAAGTGTCTTTATGTCTGTGTGTAAGTGTCTTTATGTATGTGTGTGTGTGTAAGTCTCTTTATGTCTGTATGTGCGTGTAAGTGTCTTTATGTCTGTGTGTGTGTAAGTGTCTTTATGTCTGTGTGTGTAAGTGTCTTTATGTCTCTCTCTGTGTGTGTAAGGGTCTTTATGTCTGTGTGTGTGTAAGTGTCATTATGTCTGTGTGTGTGTAAGTGTCTTTATGTCTGTGTGTGTTTAAGTGTCTTTATGCCTGTGTGTGTAAGTATCTTTATATCTCTGTGTGTGTGTAAGGGTCTTTATGTATGTGTGTCTTTATGTGTGTGTGTGTGTGTAAGTGTCTTTATGTGTGTGTGTGTGTGTGTGTGTGTGTAAGTGTCTTTATGTCTGTGTGTGTAAGGGTCTTTGTGGTGTGTGTGTGTAAGTGTCTTTATGTCTGTGTGTGTGTGTGTAAGTGTCTTTATGTCTGTGTGTCTTTATGTGTGTGTGTGTGTAAGTGTCTTTATGTGTGTGTAAGTGTCTTTATGTGTGTGTGTGTAAGTGTCTTTATGTGTGTGTGTAAGTGTCTTTATGTGTGTGTGTGTAAGTGTCTTTATGTCTGTGTGTGTAAGGGTCTTTATGGTGTGTGTGTGTAAGTGTCTTTATGTCTGTGTGTGTGTAAGTGTCTTTATGTCTGTGTGTCTTTATGTGTGTGTGTCAGTGTGTGTAAATGTCTGTGTGTGTGTGTGCGTGTACATGTCTGTGTGTGTGTAAGTGTTTTTATGTCTGTGTGTTTTTATGTGTGTGTATGTCACTGCCTGCGTGTGAGTGTGTGTAAATGTCTGTGTGTGTGTGTGCGTGTAAATGTCTGTGTGTGTGTGTAAGTGTTTTTATGTCTGTGTGTCTTTATGTGTGTGTATGTCACTGCCTGCGTGTGAGTGTGTGTAAATGTCTGTGTATGTGTGTGTAAGTGTCTTTATGCCTGTGTGTGTAAGTGCATGTGTGTAAACTATAAAGTAAAGGGACAATAACCCATTTTTACCAAGTGTTATTTAGTACACAGCACAAAATAAAACTTTATTCGTCTTTCTCTATTCAGATAGTGCATACAATTTTAAACTATTTTTATATTATCAATTTTGCTTTTTTCTCTTTGTATCCTTTTTTTTTAAGGAGCAGCAATGCACTACTGTGAGCTTGATGAACACATTGGGGTAGCCAATAACAATAGGCATATATGCACAGCCGCCAATCAGCACATAGGTTCCAGCAGTGCACTACTGCTGCTTCTGAGCCTTTAAAATAAAGGATACCAAGAGAACAAATCAAATTAGATAATAGATTTAAACTCGAAATTTGCTTAAAATTGCATGCTCTATCTAAAACATGAAAGTTTAATTTTGACATTATTTTTCGTTGTTACACAGACACCTTTGTCAAATGTAGTACATGCTGGCAAAAAACCCTGATACCAACATTCCAAACAACTTCACAATTTTATTTTACTGTGTTAAAAGTAAAAAAAAATAAAAAATATATGTATCAAATTCAAATTTTTGGGGAGGAGTCTGTGGGGGGGGGGCCTTCTTAGATTCTTGCACCTGGGCCCTGTGGTTTCTAGTTACACCTCTGAGTTTAATTATAGTGTAGTGTTAGCTGTAATTGTAACTTAGGTTAGGGTTTATTTTACAAGTACTTTTGTACTTATTTTAGCTAGGTAGTTATTAAATAGTTAATAACTATTTAATAACTATTGTACCAAGTTAAAATAAATACAAAGTTGCCTGTAAAATAAATATAAATCCAAAGCTAGCTACAATGTAACTATTAGTTATATTGTAGCTAGCTTAGGGTTTATTTTATAGGTAAGTATTTAGTTTTAAATAGGATTAATTTATTTAATAGTAGTAAATTTATTTCATTTATTTTAATTATATTTAAGTTAGGGGGGTTAGACTTAGGTTTAGGGGTTAATAAATTTAATAAAGTAGCGGCAATGTTGGGGTCGGCAGATTAGGGGTTAATAAAATTTAACTAGTGTTTGCGAGGCAGGAGTGCAGCGTTTTCGGGGTTAATATATTTATTAAAGTGGCGGCGATGTCCGGTCGGCAGATTAGGGGTTAAACATTTTAGTTAAGTGTTTCCGATGTTGGGGGGGGGCTTGGTTTAGGGGTTAATAGGTAGTTTATGGGTGTTGGTGTACTTTTAGCACTTTAGTTAAGAGTTTTATGTTCCGGTGTCAGCCCATAAAACTCCTAACTACTGACTTTTAAATGCGGTAGGAGTCTGGACAGGAGAGGGTCTACCGCTCACTTTTTTAGGCGATTGTAATACCGGCGTTAGGAAAATTACATTAAAAAGATAGGATACGCAATTGACGTAAGGGGATTTGCGGTAAGCTAAAATCGTGGAAAAAAGTGAGGGGTAGACCCTCTCCTGCCTGACTCGTAATACCAGCGGGTGTTAAAAAGCAGCATTGGGACCCCTCAACGCTGCTTTTTAAGGCTAACGCAAGACTCGTAATCTAGGTGTGAGTGTTTGGGGAAGCCTTTCTCTATATTGTATATGTGTTCACTTAGTCGGGTTTTGAGAAGCCTATAAGTACGCCCTATGTAGATTAAATTACATGAGCAGCATAATAAATACACCACATTTTTGCTGTTGCAAGTAATACATTGGTTTATATTATATTTTTTTTGTACCATCTTTTGAGTAGAATGTTTTCGTTAATTTACCTGATTTTTTAATTTGTTTACAAGCGTTGCAATACTGACAGCGCCTGAAACCCATCTCAGTAGGTAAAAGCCAATTGTTACACGTATCTGGGTTTTTAATTATATTATCACACAGTTGATTTTTGAGGTTGGGTACTTTTTTGAAAATAATATTGGGACTATCTCCTATAATTCCAGCCACCATAGGATCCCGTGTTAAAATACCCCAATGTCTATTGACTATATTTCTCAATTCTGAGCTTTGAGTACTATGTTGAAATATTATACTATTTTGCCTCTTATTGTCATTGTATTAATTTTTCTTATTTTTATAGATAAGCAATTATTTTCTTTCTAAATTAGATATTTGTTCTATTGATACATCTAATTCCTGTTCTCTGTAAAAAATATATATAAAAAAAATCTTTTAAGAGTTTGTTCTTTATATATGTTAATATCTTTACAATTTCTTCTGATGTGAATCGGTATATTCTTAAGTCAACATTTTTGAAAACTTTGCATGTCAATGTAATTATTGACATTAATTTTTTTTAAAACAATTTTTACGTTTTAAAATGTTATTCTCAATATACATTTCTAAGTCAAGGAATTCTATTTTTGATTGACTATAATTCCAGCTCAAATTTACATTAAATTCAATATTTTTTAGATGATTCATAAATTCCAACAACTGGGATTCATTACCTGACCAGACCATAAACAGGTCATCTATATAGTTATGATAGGACACCAGATATTGTGCCCAGACTGAGCCATAAACATATTTCTCTTTCCAGTTTGCCATTTATATATTGGAATAGCTGGGCGCAAATCTGGTGCCCATTGCTGTACCTCCAATTTGTAGAAAGTACTTCCCATCGAACCAAAAATAGTTTATTTCAAGGATCAATTTGATCCCTTCAAGTATGAAATCCAATTGAATGGCATCCAATGAGTCATCTTTTGAAAGAATATTTTTCATAGATGCTATGCCTAATTGTTTATCAATAATGGTATACAAAGAAGATACAACACTGGTGACCAACCACCAAGTGTTCTTCCACTCTATGTTTTCCAACACATTAGAATTTAGTTTGATATATGTGTTAGAGTCATTTAATTGATGATAACATTCTTATAAATGCCAATATTACAGCCCCCCTTGTCAGCTGGTTTGAGGACAATATTTTAATTATTTTTTAATCCTGTAAGTGCTTTCTGTCCCTGTTCAGTAAGATTAGAATTATATTTAACTTTCATATTACTAATGTCTCTTTGAACTAATTTTAAAAAAGTTTCCATAGGTGCTGATTTATATTGAGCTGGAATAAAATTTGATTTATTTTTTACTTCTACATGTTTGTATCTAATAGGTTCAAAACAATTGTTACTCAAAATTGGATGACTGTTTTGCTGTTCCCTATTATGTCTCTGATGATTATAAAAAGAGTATTTATGGTTTATTCTTGTATGTTTTATTTTCCTTCTATTGTTTATCAGAGTCATGATTGGGTTAAGACCAATTCCTACTTTGGTGACCATTGCAATAATTTATTTTCCTCCTTTTTTTGTAATCTTCACGGTCTCTGATGTATTTTTTCCTTTTTATGTCTTTGATGTCTGATTTCACTTTTTTCTAAACTATCTTCAATTCTTTTTAAAAAACCTTCATACTCCATAACTACATAATTTTAGATTCTAAACAATTAATATCATCATTAACTTCCTCTAAAGCTCTTTATCTTTTACTAAGAATTCAATTCATAAGTCTCTTAGTTCAATCCTCTAAAATGTGATTCCATTTGGTCAGGAAAACAAGATTGTTCTGTCCAAAGGAGGGTTTTTTAAAAAAATCCTTACCCCCTAGGCATAATTTGATCCTTTAAATACAGCAAAATTATCATTCAGAACATAATTCTAGGGATTACACATGGGAACAACCTAGATATCCCATTCACAATACTAATAAACAACATATAAATGAGATAACCACTCATAATAGGTTTGCAGATTTGGATAGATATGTTAACGGCACTGAGAAGGTTTTTTAGACAGTAGAAAAAGAAAATACAACTGAACAGATTCAGACCTTTTCAACAAAAGAAGGAGAAACATGGACAAACATCAATATTAAGTAAACACAATAGGGAAACAAACAAAGATAAAAGAGTAGATAATAAAGGTATTTTTAATGTTTCCTCCACTAAGATCACAGAAACACAAGCTTCAGTATTAAATAGGGGATTAAACTTTGCCCCAAGTTTTAGGATTAATAAATTTGATTTCTACACTAAAGTACAAAAATGTATTAGAAATTTGTGCATCAAAAAACATTTTGCTATTAATCCAATTTTGAGGAACAATTGTTTAGAACCTACTAGATAAAAACATGTAGAAGTAAGAAATAAATCAAATTTTAATCCAGCTCAATATAAATCAGCACCTATGGAGACTTTTTTAGAGTTAGTTCAAAGAAACATTAGTAACATGAAAGTTAAATATGATTCTAATCTTACTGAACAGGAACAGAAAGCACTTAAAGGATTAAAAAATAATCAGATAGATTACAAGTTTGTGCGTTCGTCTTTTAACTCTGAAAATATGGTATTTTCAATGTTAACTTAGCACAGCAGCCATTACAAGTCTTGTCGTTTTATAGGTGTACCGCAAGCCTTTCAGCCTGTAACGTAACGCAACGTCAGTACCACACTCCTAAAAAATATGTTTTTTAATGGGATTCCCATAGCGCTGGTATTACGATTTTTGCATTCTGGCTAAAAAGCGAGCGTTACAGCCTAAATTGACGAGATACGTAACGCCATCTAAAGTCAGTAGTTAAGAGTTTTACACTACAAAGCTGTAGCATAAAACTCATAACTAAAGTGTTAAAAAGTACACTAACACCCATAAACTATCTCTTAACCCCTAAACCAAGGCCCTCCCGCATCATAAACACTATATTAAAGTTTTTAACACCTAATCTGTCGCTCCCGACATCACCGCTACTAAAAAAAATATATTAACCCATATTCTGTTGCTCCACAACATCGTCACCAGTATAATAAATGTATTAACCCCTAAACCGCTGCACTCCCGCATCGCCCTAAACCACAAGCCACTATAATTAACCTATTAACAACTAAACCACAAGCCCCCCACATCGCAATAAACTAATTTAAACTAGTAACCCCTAAGCCTACTCTAAAAATTACAAAGTATCTAATTGCAAAAATAATAAAATACTAAATTACAAAAATTAACAAAAACTATAATACGAAAAATAACAAACAAAATGATCCAAAATAAAAAAGAATTACACATAATCTAATAGCCCTATCAAAATAAAAAAGCACACCCAAAATAAAAATAAAACCATAGCCTACAATAAACTACCAATGGCCCCACGAAAGGCCCTTTTAAGGGCCATTGGTAGTTTATTGTATGCTATGGTTTTATTTTTATTTTGATATCAGCTATTTTACCTGTAAAATAAAATACAAAGACCCCCAACAGTAAAGCCCACCACCCAACCAACCCCCCAAAATAAAAAAACTAAATCTAAAAAAAACTAAGCTACCCATTGCCCTGAAAAGGGCATTTGTATGGGCATTGCCCTTAAAATGACATTTAGCTCTTTTACTGCCCAGACCCTAAACTAAAAAATAAAACCCACCTAATAAACCCTTAAAAAAGTCTAACACTAACCCCCGACGATCCCGCTTGAACGATCTTCATCCCGGCATTGAAGTCCTCATCCAGGCAGCAAGAAGTCTTCATCCAGGTGGCGAAGTCCTCATCCAAGCGGCGAGAAGTCTTCATCCAGGCAGCCTCTTCAATCTTCATCTAGGCGGCATCTTCTATCTTGATCCCAGAGACACGGAGGGGGTCCATCCTGAAGACATTTGAATTAGCCAATAGAATGAGAGCTGCATAAATCCTATTGGCCGATTTGAATACCAATAGTATTTTAGCAGCCCTAATTCCTATTGGCTGATTCAAATTTTTCAGCCAATAGGAATGCAAGGGACATCTTGAAATGTGTCCCTTGCATTGAAGATTCAGTGTACGGCGGCGACTGTATGAAGAGGATGCTCCGCGCCAGGATGGACCCCCTCTGGGATCAAGATAGAAGATGCCGTCTGGGTGAAGATTGAAGAGGTTGCCTGGATGAAGACTTCTCACCTCTTAGATGAGGACTTCACCGCCGGTATGAAGATTGAAGAGGCTGCCTGGATGAAGACTTCTCGCCGCTGGGTGAGGACTTCGACGCCGTTATGAAGATTGTTCAAGCGGGACTTCAAAAACTGTAAGTGGATCATCGGGGGTTAGTGTTAGGCTTTTTTAAGGGTTTATTAGGTGGGTTTTATTTTTTAGTTTAGGGTCTGGGCAGTAAAAGAGCTAAATGCCCAGCTAAATGGGTAGCTTTTTAGATAGTTTTTTTATTTTGTGGGTTTGGGGGTGGGGGTTTATAATGTTAGTGGGTCTTTGTAATTTTTTTTCAGTAAAAGAGCTGCTATCTTTAGGGCAATGCCCTACAAAAGGCCATTTTTCAGGGCCCTTGGTAGATTGGGCGGTGGGTGTTTGTATAGTGTTAGGGGGTGTTTGTATTAATTTTTTTTTAGCAAAAGAGCTGTTTAACTCAGGGCAATGCCCTACAAAAGGCCCTTTTAAGGACTCACCAAAAGGCCTTTTTAAGGGCCCTTGGTAGTTTGGAGGTGGGAATTTGTATAGTGTTAGGAGGTGTTTGTATTTTTTTTTAGCAAAAGAGCTGTTTAACTCAGGGCAATGCCCTACAAAAGGCCCTTTTAAGGGCCCCCAAAATGACATTTTATAGGCCCTTGGTAGTTTGGGGGGTGGGGTGTGTATAGTTTTAGGGGGTGTTTGTATTTTTTTTTTTTTTATTATAATTTTACAATGTTACATCCAGGGATAACATATTTGCGTACCTATACATCATTATTCTGTATACTGTACAACTTAAATATGAAGTGACTTTCTAGATCCCATCTCTTACTTCATATAACTCAAATAATGACATAAAAATACACAAAAAAATAACAACACTAAGCAAAAATAAACCAAAACCGGGGAGCATAGGCCCAAGAAGCTTAACCTAACTTCTCCCTGGTGATTAACCTTAATCATATCCCTCTTGTTGCATATAAGCCTGAGAATCATTTAATACATAAACTCTGCTACAAAACAATTAAACATATTTCTCAGAGTTACCCCATTTCTTAATATAATTCAAAAAGAAAAGAGGGGCATGTTACCTTTTGGTGCACCAGGGGGGAGGTGGGGGGAGCATGGTATGCTCCGAAGGGCCCATTTTATAGTATGATGTTCCAAGAGTTTGGTAATTTATTGGTAGCTATCCAATATTTAACCAGGTTGGATTTAACTAAGTGTTTGATCATTTGTAATTGAATCTTTATTGCCTGTGCCTCTATTACCTTTAACCATTTGTAGAAGAATCTTTTTAATAGTTTCTCTGAGTCTTGAAGTATATTATATTGTTCCATAATCATTTAATTCAACATCTCCGCAAAAAATTGTGATATACTAGATGCCTGTACTGACTTCCATTTGGATAATATTAATGCCCAACCTTGAAGGATCACCATATTAATTAAGTTAGGATTATCTCACCAATCAGTGCTCTGGTACAAGAAAAGGACCCTTCTACTATTTACTTGAAAGTTTTGATCTAACATCCTATTTAACCAATATTGAATTTTGAACCAGAACTGCATGATTTTTGGACATGCCCAAAGGCAAAGTTCTAAGTCTGCGTCTTTTGCTCCGCATTTATAACACACTATATCACCATTTCTGTACCATCTTGCTAATTTGCAGGGTGTAATATAGAGTTGGTTGATTTTTTTAAAATTAGATTCTCTCCAGGTAGTTATGTTCATTACCTTGGCTACTGTAAGTAGACTGTCTGTTATTTCTGCAGGTGTAAGGGTGGTATATACTCCCAGCCACTTACTTTGAGCTACCTGTAGCTGTACTTCTGCTTTATATGCCATCTGGATATTATAAATCACATTTACTGCATATTTCCTTTGTTGGAAGGTTCTAAAAAAAACATTTCTAGTCCTCATAATTGCCAATCTTTCCCAAACCTTCCCTGTAATTCCTCAAATAGATGTCTAATTTGAAGATATGCCAAGAAGTCTGTATTGGGTAATTGGAATTCCCTTCTTAGCGTTTCAAAGGATTTGATTGAGCGCAATTGTATCATATTAGTCAATCCCTTATTAAGCCATTTATAGAATATCCACTTTTACTACACCCTGGTTTAAAATTAGGATTTCCCATAATTGGTAAGAATCTAGAGACACATGCATTCACTCCTACCCCTTTACCGAGCTTATGCCATGCTACTATCACATTATTGATCACCATTAATTGGGAAATAGCTTTAGGCACACTTTTGTCCTCACAGTGTAAAAGTGCTTTTAAAGCATAGGGGGGCCATTTATCAGACTCTAGCTTCCAGTATGTGACATAGTCCCCTTCTATAATCCAGTCTATGGCATATTTGGCCAGCGCTGCTAGATTGTATAGTTTTATATAAGGTAGCGCTAGCCCCCCTTGCTTTAAATGGGAGTGATAACGTTTCTGCTGCACATCTAGTTCCCCCCCCCCCCATACAAACCCTGAACATATCCTGTTAAACTTAATATAATCTTTTTGTTTTAAGATTATAGGTATATTTTGTAAAAGATATAGTATGCGTGGGAAAATTATTGTTTTGATTAGCATCACTCTAGCTGAGATGGAAATAGGCAAGGCTATCCATCTTTTGCAATTGGTTGTGCATTTATCCAAACATACTGTAAAATTTTTAGCATATCATTGTCTAGGATTTTTAGTAATAATAAGTCCTAAATATTTAATTCATTCCACCTTCCTGAATGGACATTCCTTGTGTTCCTGAATTGGACCATGTAACCACATAATCTCTGATTTATCTACATTGATCTTGTAGCCTGAAAATGAGCTAAATTTATTGTATTATAGCAAGGAATTGCTTAATACTCTGTGAGGTGTTGGTTAGAAATAACAGTAAGAATCACCTTATGTTGGTGTATAGTAATACCTGATAATTCCTGTCTTAACCTAATGGCTAAAGGTTCTATTGACAGGTTGAACAGCATGGGCGATAGAGGACAGCCTTGCCTTGTTCCCTATTTAAGATGGATGTTTGGTGTAATTTCATCATTGATAATTAAGTTAGAAGTCAGATCCCTATACATTAATTTTATGAACGCTTTTACATTCCCTTGTAGTCCGAACTTATCCAGTACTGTAAATAAATGATCCCATGTATGGAATCAAATGCTTTTTCAGCATATACCGCCAACACTGCTATATCTGGGCTATGATGGCTTGTGCCTTGTTCAGAATATTGCCAGTAATAATCTAGCATCATAAATACTTTGCGGGTGTTCCTAGCTGGATTACGTCCCGTCATGAAACTAGTTTGGTCTGCGTGTATTACTTTGTGTAAGATCTTTTTAAGTCTATTTGCTATAACAGTCTATAACTTTTTTATCTTGCTGGATATTAATTTGTTTTAAAAAGAGGTCCCTCTCTTGTTTTTCTATTTTGGTAATTAAGCCAGGTCTCTATTTTTCCTCTTCCATTTACATGTGTAGGCTTTAGTTGCACCTCTTTTGGCTGCTTCCTAGTATGTCTCCCATTTCTATATGTATTCCTTATTGAAATGCTTGTATTCCTTCCAATTTTCATTAATATGATCTTTAAAATTAATATTATCTGCTAGATATCTGGGGAACCTAAATCTTCCACAGTCACCCTTAGCTTGTGCTGTGTTCTGTATCTCTAATGTGATAATAGCATGATCTGAGATACAGATATCTTTAATATCTGCCTTCATATTCAGACCCAGCATATTATCTGAAATTAGAAAGAGGTCTATTCTTGACAATGTATTGAATGTTTTTGAAGCACATGTGAAAGTATGTGTATCTGGATTTTGGGTTCTCCATTTGTCTTGTAATCTTAGTCCTTTAGTGAGGACACTCAGAGTTCTACTTTCTTTTTTAATATCTCTAGATCGACAGCATTTGAGCCTATCCACAAGGGGGACTGGTGCTAGATTAAAGTCCCCACCCACAATTATATTTTTCCCTATATATTTTATAAATTTATTATTCAGCCCCTCCCAGAACTCCTAGTCCATCTTATTAGGGCCATAAATGTTACATAGGACCATGTTCAGGTTATGAATTATTTGTAGCTTTAATATTATATACCTAGCCTGCCTGTCCACTTCTTGTGCTAGTACCTTGTAAGTTATTTTTTTATTGAAGAATATTGCTACCCCCTTTTCCCTACAACAATACGGTTTAGCTAATACTTCCCCTACCCATTTGCTTTTTAACTTCTCAGATTCAATAATGTTGAGATGTGTCTCTTGTAGGAGTACTATACTTGGTTTAAGATGGCATAATTGTTTTAATATTAGTTTCCTCTTTATGGGGGATGTAATTCCTCCTACATTCCAAGATAAAAGTTTGATCTTATTTGCCATTCATATTTATCTTTTAACCACTTTATGGTTCTCCCCACCTCTACGCCTATAAGGGTGGAGCTGCCTAAACTAGTCAGTTTTTTATCTTTCATTTTGGGCGGCATGGCAGGTGATCTGGTTTTAATACATTTTTCCATTAAAAAAACTTTGTGCTGAATATCCCGTCAAGGATAGTGAAATGTGCTTGTCACTAATAGACAGTGGAAAGGCAAATATAGGGCACAGTGGAACAAAAACGATTGTATGTAAGTGCACCAGATGGAGTACCAACGGCGCACTGTAACAAACTAGGGGGCGCCCACCAATATTCCGTGATACCAGTATGTGATACAAACACAAGGAACCTAATATATCTAAATAAATATACACATGTACATACCTAAAAATATATGCGCATATGTGAATATATGTGGATAAAATAGTGTGAAAAAAACGATTATATAACACTACAAGAAGTGTTAATATAAACTGCTACAATGTAAGATGCAACAATAAAAGGTGCAACAGGTAGTGAATATGATGTAACTGTAACAATCTAGGTAATATAGATTAGATAAAATGTGACAAAATCAATAACAAATAAAATATCAAAAATAAAAATAATAGCAATAAGGTAGTGTATAATTAATCACTACAACATTAGAAAGTGTAAAAATAAAAACACAACTGGGCACAGTTAAAGAGAGTCCACAAGTGTCAGGGAATAACATAAAATATGTCCTTATAAATGAAATGTGCAATGTAATGTTCCTTTAATCAGATGGTGATCCACAAACCAAAACCCATTGGATATACAGGCTTCAGAGTGGAAAAGTGACCCAGCAATTAGGCTCTCCAATGGTAGGGATTCTAAGTCCCAAACGATACTAGAGATATATGAGAAAGGAGAAATGGAGGTGCTTCATAGGGTGAGTATGTTAGGACAAGTGAAATGCTGCAAGAAACAGACAAATGGCAACTCACATGTTTGCAGGCATCACCAGGGGTGTGTGAGGCAAGCTGGGGCACACCGGTCCCCCCAGTGAGACAAACCTTGGTTATTTCGGGAAGCTTGAGTGGAAACAGATCCCCAACACAGCATCAACACAGTTCTGTAGAAAGGATTCCTGCAGGGTGTCAGCTCAATTAGCTGAATGTGCAAACAATTTAGCCAGGCAGGCTGGAAGGCAGTGCAAAAGAGCACTCAGGTTGCCAATTAGGCAATAAAAGGTGATAAAAAGTGCTGCTGAGATTGTATATAAAGTATACAATAAAATGATAGTTCCAGTTAAAAGGGGTTTATTTAAAAGCAACACGTTTCTCAGTGGATATACCACTGTTTCATCAGGCTGATAGGGCACGTAGAGGGTTAACTCAGTGCAGCGGAGGGAGTTGATCCAACGCCCCTTAGTGATATTTTGTGTATCAATACATATTAAGCAATGAGTGCATAAAGAAGAAAAAAAAAGTGTAAAAACCTCAGTGTTCAAATAACCAAAAGAAACTAGTCAGCAGAAGGCTGACACATGCATGTGATGTGTGATGTTAATTTTTGAAACAGTTAAAAATAGTGTGTTTTTAAGACACACTAAATTCAAAGCTGTGACGCTCGGTAAAGAGCTAAATAAGTGCAGTTTCTGGCTATGTCTGAAATTTATTTTAAAATATATATATATAGAAAACTTTTCAAAACCAATTGATACACAGTTTAAAATTGATACAGAATTTAAAATATCATGATGTGCACAAACATAATACAATTGTACATATAAAATCAATAGAACCAATGTTTAAAATAAAATATTATATGGACAATGAGCTCAAAGCGGTTTCTTGCTGAAGGTTAGAACCGTTGATTTTCAGAGAGCTGTACAAAACCGAGATTCCTGCAAAGAGACAGGGAATCCTTGTCACCAAGTATAAAGTTGCAATTTAAAGGTGTTAATAATTACTTACACCGGTTGGTGTCTTGTATCCTCATGCAGGTTGCTCGGCATAAGACAGATCAACTTTCGATGCAGTCAGTCAGGATCTTTTGTGCAATCTTTGTGGCTTTGAAAGCCAAAAAATATCCAGGCAAGAGACGTATGGGTCTGTCGCTTTTATCAAGCAGACTTTGGAAAAATCGCTACTTTGTAGCGGCTTGAACTGTTCAGTACTTTAAATCAGGTGTGTGGTCTTTGGCACAGGCTTTGCGGCTACAGAAGCAGATCGAGGACAAACTGAAGAGCAACACGTTTCGGCAGGGTGCCTTTCTCAAGCTGTACAGGTTGATAGTCTGTATTGTCAATTTATACCTTCAAAAAGTGGGCTTTTCCACTCATTTGATTTGCATATTCAGTTAACCATTTTGGCACCTTATATAACTATAGGTACTCTATATTGCATGTAAATGATAAAAAGTACGCAATTGTATGCAAAGACAACAGCATTAAAAACTGTGTTAGAAAACTATACTAAAATTATACTAAAATTCAATACGGAAACATTATGATAAAAGCACCATTAATAACTTTATGCATAAAAAAAATCATAATAGGAGTTCATAAATAGATTCAATAAAATTATGCTATTGGCTATATGCCGGATATGTATAAAATTTCTTTAAAAATTTTTCTTTGGGAAAATAAAATAAAAGACATTTTGTTTGCGCTTATTCGCATCTTTGCATTTTTTACTGAGAATAGTGCATCAAAGACAGAAGTGGGATATTTAATTTCCAAAAAATAGGATATATATTAAAAACTATAATAAATTAAAAATTAGAAAATTAAAAACTATCAGCTAGATTACGAGTTTTGTCGGTAAAGACGGTAACAAGCCTTTTTTTCCAGTGCTCACTTTAACCCTTTGAGTGCTAAGCTGGATTTAATATTTAATATATTAATATTTAATATATTTTTCAGATTTTTACTATATTTAACAAAAATATCTTTTGACTCCCCCCCCCCTAGATCCCCAAGACTCATACCATTGGAAAGGTTAGGCGATTACCTTTCCAATGGTGGGTCTTGGGGGTCTGTAGCTGCTCAGATCCCTGAGATACAGGTTTCTAAGCAGCATGCCCCCTTTCCCTATACTTTGTATTGTCAATTTTAAATAAAGTTGCGCGGTGACGTCATCACGTCATTACGCATGACGTAACCGCACGTAACGGGAAGCCCCGGCGATGCCTGTTACTATGCAGGCCTGATCACCGGGGTAGGAGCGGCTCGGAGCCCCCAGATCACCAAAAAGGTAGTTGAATGCTAGCGACGGCTCTGAGCTGTCGTTAGCACTCAAGGGGTTAAACAACGCTGGTATTACAAGTTTTCTGAATGGCTGCGTTAGCCTCAGAAAAGTGAGCGTTGAGCAAATTTAGCTCCACATCTCACTGTAAAACCAGAACTGCTTACGGCAGCGTGCTTGTGCACGATTTCCCCATAGGAAACAATGGGGCTGAGACAGCTTAAAAAAAACCTGCAAAAAAGCAGCGTCCAGCTTCTAACGCAGCCCCATTGTTTCCTATGGGAAAATAAGAAATATGTCTACACTTAACACCCTAACATGAACCCCGAGTCTAAACACCCCTAACCTTACACTTATTAACCCCTAATCTGCCACCCCCGACATCGCCGAGACCTGCATTATATTATTAACCCCTAATCTGCCGCTCCGGACACCGCCGCCACCTACATTATACCTATGAACCCCTAATATGCTGCCCCTAACATCGCCAACACCTACATTATATTTATTAACCCCTAATCTCCCGCCCCCACTGTCGCCACAACCTATCTACAATTATTAACCCCTAATCTACCGCCCCCAACATTGCCGCCACTATAACATAGTAACATAGTAACATAGTAGATAAGGTTGAAAAAAGACTGAAGTCCATCGAGTTCAACCTATACAAATCTAAAATACTTACAAAAAGCTCCAGTTAAGCTTAAATAACCCCATTAAAATGTGACCCATTTAATACTAGCAATCATATCCATGAATTTTGTTTATATACAGAAATTTATCCAGACTGTTTTTAAATGTATCTATGGTATTGGCATTCACTACCTCCTTTGGTAATGAGTTCCACAATTTTATTGCTCTTACAGTGAAAAAACGTTTCCGTTGCAGGAGATTAAATCTCCTTTCCTCCAACCTTAAATTATGACCTCTTGTCAGAACCAATTTTCTTGGAATAAAAAGAGCTTCTGCCATCTCTGTATATGGGCCTTGAATATATTTATATAAAGTAATCATGTCACCTCTCAAGCGCCTTTTTTCTAAAGAGAACAGACCCAGTTTGGCTAGCCTCTCCTCATAGGTTAATTTCTCCAATCCCCTTATTAGCTTTGTGGCCCTTCTCTGAACTTTTTCTAGTTCTGCAATATCTTTTTTAGCAATCGGTCCCCAGAACTGCACTCCAAACTCAAGGTGAGGTCTTACCAGGGCTTTATATAATGACAGAATTATGCTTTCCTCCCTTGAATCAATGCCTCTTTTAATACATGCTAGTATCTTATTAGCCTTTGAAGCCGCTGCTCTGCATTGTGCACTCATCTTTAGCTTGTTATCTATTACTATTCCCAAATCCCTTTCCTCCTGTGTTTGGCTAAGTCTTGTCCCATTTAAAAAATACATAGCCTGCTTATTTTTACTTCCAAAATGTAGAACCTTACATTTTTCCGTATTAAATCTCATTTTCCATTCACTTGCCCATAGTTCTAATTTTAGCAAATCCCTTTGCAAAGAGAGTTCATCCTGCTCTGACCTAATGACCTTACTTAACTTAGTATCATCTGCAAAAATAGAGATGTCGCTATTTAATCCTTGCTCCAAGTCATTTATAAAAATATTAAAAAGAACAGGGCCCAGTACTGATCCCTGGGGGACACCACTGATTACCTTTGTCCAATCTGAGTATGATCCATTTACTGCTACTCGTTGCTCCCTATCTTTTATCCAGTTATTTATCCATGAGCTAACATTTTCAGCTATTCACAGTCCCTTAATTTTGTGCATTAATCTCTCATGTGGCACTGTATCAAATGCCTTTGCAAAATCTAAGTATATCACATCAACTGATTCCCCTTTATCTATATTTTTACTTACTTCCTCGTAGAATCTAATTAGATTAGTTTGACATGATCTATTTCTCCTAAAGCCATGCTGATTAGAACTCATAATCTTGTTTACACGAATATGCTCATCAATATAATCCCTTATAATCCCTTCAAATATCTTCCCCACTATTGATGTCAGACTAACTGGTCTATAGCTTCCTGGATCATCCCTGCTTCCCTTTTTGAAGAGTGGCACCACATCAGCTTTACGCCAATCCTGGGGTACCATGCCTGAGGATAATGAGTCTTGAAAAATTAAGAGTAGAGGTTTGTCTATAACAGTGCTAAGTTCACTTAACACCCTTGGGTGTATTCCATCTGGGCCTGGAGTTTTATTTACCTTAATATTTTTTAGTTTTTTCCTGATATCCTCTAAACAAAACCCAGTTAGTGGTATGGACTGGCATGTTCTATTCTGTTCCAAAGTATCATTCAATGGTTCCTCTCTTGTGTATACTGAAGAAAAAAACTGGTTTAGTACCTCAGCCTTTTCCCTGTCATTATTTATCATGCTACCCTCCACACATTTTAATGTACCTATATTATCCTTCTTAGATTTTTTGCTATTTATGTACTTAAAGAACCTTTTAGGGTTAGACTTAGAATCCTTGGCAATTAATTTTTCATTTTCAATTTTGGCTAATTTGATTGCTTTTTTGCATGCTTTGTTACATTCCTTATAAATATTGTATGCTGAGTCTGTACTATTTTCTTTTAATAATTTAAATGCCCTACGTTTTTTCCTAATTTCTTTTAACACATTTTTATTTAGCCATAACGGCTTATTTTTTTTATTTTTATTTTTATAACCATATGGTATGTATTGATATGTATATTTATTTAACAAATTTTTAAATATTATCCATTTATCCTCTGTATTTTTATTAGAAAATACATTGTCCCAATTTATATTATTTAATGATTTCCTTAAATCGTTGAATTTTGCTTTCTTGAAATTAAAAGTCTTAGTTAAGCCTTTAAAACACTGCATATGAAAAGAAATTTCAAATGTGACCATGTTATGATCACTGTTACCCAAATGTTCTTTAACTTCTATGTTTGATATTATATCTGTATTGTTTGATAGCACTAAATCCAATATAGCTTTACTCCTAGTTGGCTCCTCTATTAATTGTGACAAGAAGTTATCCCTGAGAACATTTAAAAATCTATCCCCTAAATGTATTAACCCCTAAACCTAATACTAACCCTAACACCCCTAACTTAAATATAATTTAAATACATCTAAATAAAATTAATAGTATTAAATAAATTAATTCTATTTAAAACTAAATACTTACCTATAAAATAAACCCTAATATAGCTACAATATAACTAATAGTTACATTATAGCTATTTTAGGATTTATCTTTATTTTACAGGCAACTTTGTATTTATTTTAACTAGGTACAATAGTTATTAAATAGTTATTAACTATTTAATAACTACCTAGCTAAAATAAATACAAAATTACCTGTAAAATAAATCCTAACCTAAGTTACAATTACACCTAACACTACTTGATAAATAAATAAATTAACTAAATTAAACTAATTACAATTAAATTAAATAAACTAAATTACGGAAAAAAACCCCCACTAAATTACAGAAAATAAAAAAATAATTACAAGAATTTTAAACTAATTACACCTGATCTACAGGGAGTGCAGAATTATTAGGCAAGTTGTATTTTTGAGGATTAATTTTATTATTGAACAACAACCATGTTCTCAATGAACCCAAAAAACTAATTAATATCAAAGCTGAATAGTTTTGGAAGTAGTTTTTAGTTTGTTTTTAGTTATAGCTATTTTAGGGGGATATCTTTGTGCGCAGGTGACTATTACTGTGCATAATTATTAGGCAACTTAACAAAAAACAAATATATACCCATTTCAATTATTTATTTTTACAAGTGAAACCAATATAACATCTCAACATTCACAAATATACATTTCTGACATTCAAATACAAAACAAAAACAAATCAGTGACCAATATAGCCACCTTTCTTTGCAAGGACACTCAAAAGCCTGCCATCCATGGATTCTGTCAGTGTTTTGATCTGTTCACCATCAACATTGCATGCAGCAGCAACCACAGCCTCCCAGACACTGTTCAGAGAGGTGTACTGTTTTCCCTCCTTGTAAATCTCACATTTGATGATGGACCACAGGTTCTCAATGGGGTTCAGATCAGGTGAACAAGGAGGCCATGTCATTAGATTTTCTTCTTTTATACTCTTTCTTGCCAGCCACGCTGTGGAGTACTTGGACGCGTGTGATGGAGCATTGTCCTGCATGAAAATCATGTTTTTCTTGAAGGATGCAGACTTCTTCCTGTACCACTGCTTGAAGAAGGTGTCTTCCAGAAACTGGCAGTAGGACTGGGAGTTGAGCTTGACTCCATCCTCAACCCGAAAAGGCCCCACAAGCTCATCTTTGATGATACCAGCCCAAACCAGTACTCCACCTCCACCTTGCTGGCGTCTGAGTCGGATTGGAGCTCTCTGCCCTTTACCAATCCAGCCACGGGCCCATCCATCTGGCCCATCAAGACTCACTCTCATTTCATCAGTCCATAAAACCATAGAAAAATCAGTCTTGAGATATTTCTTGGCCCAGTCTTGACGTTTCAGCTTGTGTGTCTTGTTCAGTGGTGGTCGTCTTTCAGCCTTTCTTACCTTGGCCATGTCTCTGAGTATTGCACACCTTGTGCTTTTGGGCACTCCAGTGATGTTGCAGCTCTGAAATATGGCCAAACTGGTGGCAAGTGGCATCTTGGCAGCTGCACGCTTGACTTTTCTCAGTTCATGGGCAGTTATTTTGCATCTTGGTTTTTACACACGCTTCTTGCGACCCTGTTGACTATTTTGAATGAAACGCTTGATTGTTCGATGATCACGCTTCAGAAGCTTTGCAATTTTAAGAGTGCTGCATCCCTCTGCAAGATATCTCACTATTTTTGACTTTTCTGAGCCTGTCAAGTCCTTCTTTTGACCCATTTTGCCAAAGGAAGGGAAGTTGCCTAATAATTATGCACACCTGATATAGGGTGTTGATGTCATTAGACCACACCCCTTCCCATTACAGAGATGCACATCACCTAATATGCTTAATTGGTAGTAGGCTTTCGAGCCTATACAGCTTGGAGTAAGACAACATGCATAAAGAGGATGATGTGGTCAAAATACTCATTTGCCTAATAATTCTGCACTCCCTGTAATCCTCCTAATAAAATAAAAAATCCCCCCCCAAATAATACAATTCCCTACCCTATACTAAATTACAAATAGCCCTTAAAAGGGCCTTTTGCGGGGCATTGCCCCAAAGTAATCAGCTCTTTTACCTGTAAAAAAAATACAATTCCCCCCAACATTACAATCCACCCCCACACACCCCTACTCTAAAACCCACCCAATCCCCCCTTAAAAAAAACCTAACACTAACCCCCTAAAGATCACCTTACCTTGAGCCGTCTTCACCCAGCCGGGCACAAGTGGATTGAAGTTCAATCCGATTGGCTGATCCAATCAGCCAATAGGATTGACCTTGCATTCTATTGGCTGATTGGATCAGCCAATCGGATTGAACTTCAATCCGATTGGCTGATAGCATCAGCCATTCAGATTTTTCCTACCTTAATTCCAATTGGCTGTTAGAATCCTATCAGCCAATCGGAGTTCAAGGGACGCCATCTTGGATGAAGTCATTTAAAGGAACCTTCATTCTTCGTTAGGACTTCGATTGAAGAGGATGATCCGCGTCGGCTGGATGGAAGATGCACCCGCTCCGCGCCGAAAGGATGAAGATTGAAGATGCTGCCTGGATGAAGCCTTCTGCCATCTGGAGGACCTCTTCTGCTCCGATTGGATGAAGACTTCTGCCGTATGGAGGACTGAAGGTTACTTATAAACCAACACGTAACAATTATTAGGTGGTTGTTATTATTCTTTCTTTTTATCAAACCTCATGTGTGTAATATTAGATTGTTAGATTCAATTGAAGGTAAACTTTGGTGAATGAAAGCCCGTTTTTTAAAAATACTATTAAGAACAGGGGCACTTTCATTCATCAAAGTTTACAAAGCAGCCATTTTGATTAAAAACTTACCTTTTTTTCTTTTCACAGCCAGTCCAGCTTCCCCCTCCTGGAAATCCTCTCTTCACACGTCAACAATGACTAATTCGGCTTCCTCCAATCATGGCTTTCCCCCCAGGGTAGTCATTGCCTGAGGCCATGCTGTGATTTGAGGAAGCCGGATTAGTAATTGCTGATGTGTGAAGAGAGGATTTCCATGAAACAAAGAACAAAACAATGAAATAAAGCTTACTTAAGACTGTCTTTGGTAAGCCATATTTCATTCTTTTGCTCTTTGTTTTTAGCTGTATTGCACTATTTTGCTATATGTTTTACAGGTAATAGCAGGAAAACACGACTCATCACCGAAGAGGAATTCACCACCCCACAGAGGGATCACTATCTACGAATAAACACTCTCTTTTTTTCACTTATTTATCACATTTATATCACATTTTTATCCTTTGGAGTTTTTTACAATATTTTTTATACATTTTTTGTTTTTTTATGACGTTTTTCACCACTTCATATTTTTTCTACAATTTCTGGAACACTTTATATACATTTGAATACTCTTTTGACTTTAATTTACCACTATCACCATCTGGAATTGGTCCTTTTTTCTCACAAGGTGCACCTTACAGAGCTTCAACTGAGCCCATTCTTTTTAGAGAACTTTTGATGTATTTTGAATTTTTTGTTTATATTGTGCATTTTTTCAATTGTGCATTTTTTATTTGATTGTGCATTTTATTGTTTTATCTATATTGTATTTGATCCCCTAACCAGGGATCTATAGATATTTTATACTGGTGTATTAAATTTCTGTTTTAAAGTACACAGCCTCTTTGGTACTCTCTACACATTTTTATCTACACAATGATCCATTTTACCTGCCTGACTGTACTCAACTGTTTACACATATCTCTTTTGCCTTTATATCAGCGTTTGAATTAGCTGATTTTGGGCTAGATTACAAGTTTAGCGCTAACTTTCCACGTGCCCACAAATGGGCAAATTTTGCCCATTTGCCTGTGTGCGATAAATAATCAGCCATTACAAGTGGCTGGTTAATGCTACCGCAAGCTCACGATAGCAATTAGTGCTTATAAAATTAACCAGAGAACAGATCTCTGGTTAATTTTATAATTGTGTCCCAAAATACAGTGGTGTGTATTTTATTAAAATAACTGCACCAGGCAATTTTTGGGGGCTAAATTTGGTGGGTTAGAAAAAACTAAAAAGTGGGAACTGTGTGTTGCTAGTATATTTATATGTATATGCTTATATACATATATTTAGATGTTAATATGATTATATACAATAACAGATTTATAAATAGTGGGCGCTTAAAGCAGGAGATTCAGTATATATGCAAAACAATTATAATTCCCTCTGTAGAGAATAGATCAGACTTAGGGGAATAATATCCAATCTACTACCGTTTTAATTATATTAAAATATTTAATTAATAAACAAATCTGATATATTAAAAAATTTTTATTTGATGAACAGTTCCAAAATGATAATTAATATTCAAGATTAAAACAACAATTAATATTCAATATCTAAAACAATACACATTCACTCCCAACTATAGTTGCTCTTTCAACCGTTCACACACTCCCTAAAACAAAATCAATCTAGATGATTATATAAAAACAATATAAATGCAAGCTTGAATTCGTATCAAAACCAGAAGGTGCAATATATTTCCAAAAAGGATTTAAAGGTAATCTTGTCTGTTCCTGATAAAAGATGTTATGATAAAAGTTTGTGCACAATGCAATTTTTTGACAGATCCGCTACAGCAAGGTAAAGTGCCAGGTATTAGTCTCTTTAAAAACTGATTATCCCAAGTGACAACAGCCGTCGGTCTTTTTTCACCGGCACTGTATTCAGTTTGCAAAAGAGTAGTCCATAAGACTTCAATACTTTACGGAAATCTCCGTTACAATCCTGTATGTTTTAAGGCTATCCGCCCTTCTTACCGTTACTCCACTTGTATTTCAACCGCTCTGCTGCAAACGATCGACCGCACGCCGGCGGCTTCCAAGACTCCTACGTCACCTGGTTTCCGGAACCTCCAGGTGAATCAGACTTGCGCAAGTCTATTACGAGGTGTAGGAAGACCTCTGGTCCTGGTTCTATTACCGCTCTTCAGTACTTACACAGTACGCGGTGAAAGATTATCCTCCAGTCTTTGTCTATCAAATAGACTAGTAGCAGAAAAAGGCAGTTTTTTGTGTAGTGACAGGGTGATTCTTCTACGCGTTTCAACCCGTGTGGGTCTTTATCAAGATACTTTACCCTGCACCTGTGCTCTCTTAAAAACCCCGCTGTAGCTCCTGATTTGTCAATTGTTCATTTCCTTCCAGTTTACGTTAAATGTGGGAATCAATACAGACACATGTTTAATCAATTGTAAACCACTCCACAGTCATTCATAAACCAATTCATATATAGGCTATTTCAATTTTGAATGCCACAAAATAGTGATATACATAATAAAATACTACTCTGAAATCAAATATTTTATCGATGAATTAATAAATTAAAGCATATTCCCAATGCACATTAAAAAGAAATGAAACATTACGGGAAAAAATTAATCTCATAAGACTTTAACTAGAGGGGGGAGTTTATATTTATTTTAAATACTAGTGTTAAATATCAAAGGGCATGGGAAGTAAAGAATAAAAGCATTTTTTTAAAGACGTGTATTATTTAATGGTGGGGGTATATTGTAAGAGACATATATAGTTAAATAAGCAAGCAAGGGAATCTGATATTGGGTATATGTAATAAATCCTGGGTATATGTAATAAATCTAATAAATATTGTATTGAGATAATTCATTCTATAAGGAAATAATATAACAACAAATACATTAGATAATAGCAATAAATATTACATTAAAAATTACATTAAAAATTATATTAAAAATTACATTAAAAAAGGGGCCAATTCCAATTCCGAGTTGAGACCGTTGGGGTACAGTGTATTAAAATTATAAATTAACTCAGCTTCTCTCTTTAAAAGTTTATTTTCAAAATTGCCCCCCCCCTCCAATCTTTCCTTACCAAACACAATCCCCAAAATGTGAGATCCTTGATGTTATTTTTATGTGTTTCTCTAAAGTGTTGGTATAAATGTGTATCCAACTTCCCCTTTTCTATATTCCATAGATGTTCCCTAACCCTGTCTCTCAACATCCTGGTTGTTTCCCCTATGTAAAAATATTTACACGAACATTGTAACATATACACTACACCCTTACTATTGCACCTAATGGTATCCTTGATCTTATATTCTTTGTCCATACCTGGGATCACTACATCTTTCTTTTTAATCCCATTTCTACAGGCTTTACAAGTGACCCAGGGGAAGAAGCCTCTTATTTCCTCTCCTCTTAGATCCTTATCTTTCGGGGGTCTTTCTTTTTTCCGTTTAAATTCGCTAGGGGCTAAAATTGTTTTAAATTTTTTTGTTTTTTTGTACACTATCCTTGGGTATGGGGGGAGCTTATCTCCAATCACAGGATCATTTTTTATAAGGTGCCAGTGCTTTCTTAGGATTTTCCTCATCATCCCATGATCCTCACTATATGTGGTGATAAATGGAACATCTATCATTTCTTTCTTCTCAAAATTATTTTAGAAGTAGGGATTACCAATGGAGGGAGAACCATGATGGATATAGGGATGAAAGTTCAAATGACTTTCAGAGAAATAGAAATGGAGGTTATAAGAGAAATAGGAATGCTGAACATTATGGGAGGGAAGGGAATAATTATCAACAAGGGGGTTTCAACCAACAAAAAAGAAGGGAGGAAAATTCATTTGAAAAAAGACATTTGGATATACCAACATCAAATAGATTCACCCCCCTAAGTAATTTGAAAGATAATCAATTTGGGGTAGGTAATAGTATGAAACAAATAGAATTAACCAGGGAAGAAAAGGATTTTTTAGACCGAAGCCCCCGAAGGGAGGGACGCCCATTACCCCAAAAAAACCCGAGTATACAAGAAAAAGAAGAAAGGGTTTTAGGATCAAGAGAAAGAAAAAGACAACTAGAGGAGTTAGAGGAGGAAGGGGAAAGAATGGAAAGAATAGAAGCCAAGAGACAGAAATAATTAAGAAAGAAAAAATAGGGATTTTTAATCTGAGTAATAAAATTTTAAGTAAAGATGAGGAGAGGGTTTTGAATTTAGGGTTATCATTTGCCCCATCCAGAACTTTGAATAAATTTGAGACTCACATTAATGTGAAGAAGTACGTGAGGAACCTAACTCTCAAACAGTTCTTTCTAAAAAACCCCATTGAAAAATATATATGTAATGATAGAGCCACCACGAATGTGGATAAATTCGAACATACTAATTTAAAATTGAAGTCAAACTTCTATCCGAAAAATGATAGAGGAAGCAATTTAGAAACCTTCGAAAAAATGGTCCTAATGGACCTAAGGAAAAGTGAAGGGAGAAAGAATAAATGTAAAAGAAATTTAAATAAAAAGGACAAAGAATTACTAGAACAACTTCAAAACAATAGTGATATCACATTCAAAATGGCTGATAAAGGAGGAGGCCTGGTCATCATGGACAGTAAAAATTACAAAAATGAGGCAGAGAGACTACTAAATGATAGAAAGACTTATAGGAAGCTAGATATGGATCCAACTAAGAAGTTTTTAACTAAATTACTTAAAATTATAGATAAAGGGAAGGATAAAGGGATTTTAACAGAAAAAGAATATTTATACATTAAACCTCAATATCCTAGGATTCCCATATTTTACTTTTTGCCTAAGGTGCATAAAAGTCTAGTTAACCCCCCAGGTAGGCCGATCGTCTCTTGGATTGATTCCATTACATCAAACCTTTCTCAGTACGTGGACAAGTTCCTCCAAAAATATGTAGGAAGTTTAGATTCTTACTTAAAAGACTCCACTAGTGTTTTAAGTATACTAAAAGAGATAGAATGGGAGGATGGCTTTTTTATGGCCACCTGTGATGTGTCATCTTTGTACACAAATATTAAACACAATCTAGGATTAGAAGCTGTGGAGTATTTTTTATCCAAAGATGAGAGTATAGTTGAGGATCAGAAGGAATTTATATTAGAAAGTATTTTTAAAAGATACATAGATGACATTTTAATCATTTGGCGTGGAAGTGAAGAGTCTCTCATAGATTTATTTAACACTATGAACAGTAATAATAGGGGCCTGACTTTTACATATAATATTAGTAAAGAAAAAATAACTTTCCTAGATTTAGATTTAGTTGTGGAGAATAAAGAATGTCTAACTAAAACCCATTTTAAACCCACGGATGCAAATAACTACATCCATGCCACTAGCTGCCATTATAAGAAATGGATAGACAATATTCCGGTTGGTCAATGTCTAAGGATTCGAAAAAATTGTTCCAGGTTAATGGATTTCGAGGAACAAATAGAAATATTGGAAGATAGGTTTAAAGATAGAGGTTATCAGGAGAAGAATATTAAAGCAGCTATCACAAGGGCCAGGGATACAGAGAGAAATTCCCTTTTAGAATATAAAAATAAGAAATTTGAGAAGAAAGAAATGATAGATGTTCCATTTATCACCACATATAGTGAGGATCATGGGATGATGAGGAAAATCCTAAGAAAGCACTGGCACCTTATAAAAAATGATCCTGTGATTGGAGATAAGCTCCCCCCATACCCAAGGATAGTGTACAAAAAAACAAAAAAATTTAAAACAATTTTAGCCCCTAGCGAATTTAAACGGAAAAAAGAAAGACCCCCGAAAGATAAGGATCTAAGAGGAGAGGAAATAAGAGGCTTCTTCCCCTGTGTCACTTGTAAAGCCTGTAGAAATGGGATTAAAAAGAAAGATGTAGTGATCCCAGGTATGGATAAAGAATATAAGATCAAGGATACCATTAGGTGCAATAGTAAGGGTGTAGTGTATATGTTACAATGTTCGTGTAAATATTTTTACATAGGGGAAACAACCAGGATGTTGAGAGACAGGGTTAGGGAACATCTATGGAATATAGAAAAGGGGAAGTTGGATACACATTTATACCAACACTTTAGAGAAACACATAAAAATAACATCAAGGATCTCACATTTTGGGGATTGTGTTTGGTAAGGAAAGATTGGAGGGGGGGCAATTTTGAAAATAAACTTTTAAAGAGAGAAGCTGAGTTAATTTATAATTTTAATACACTGTACCCCAACGGTCTCAACTCGGAATTGGAATTGGCCCCTTTTTTAATGTAATTTTTAATATAATTTTTAATGTAATTTTTAATGTAATATTTATTGCTATTATCTAATGTATTTGTTGTTATATTATTTCCTTATAGAATGAATTATCTCAATACAATATTTATTAGATTTATTACATATACCCAGGATTTATTACATATACCCAATATCAGATTCCCTTGCTTGCTTATTTAACTATATATGTCTCTTACAATATACCCCCACCATTAAATAATACACGTCTTTAAAAAAATGCTTTTATTCTTTACTTCCCATGCCCTTTGATATTTAACACTAGTATTTAAAATAAATATAAACTCCCCCCTCTAGTTAAAGTCTTATGAGATTAATTTTTTCCCGTAATGTTTCATTTCTTTTTAATGTGCATTGGGAATATGCTTTAATTTATTAATTCATCGATAAAATATTTGATTTCAGAGTAGTATTTTATTATGTATATCACTATTTTGTGGCATTCAAAATTGAAATAGCCTATATATGAATTGGTTTATGAATGACTGTGGAGTGGTTTACAATTGATTAAACATGTGTCTGTATTGATTCCCACATTTAACGTAAACTGGAAGGAAATGAACAATTGACAAATCAGGAGCTACAGCGGGGTTTTTAAGAGAGCACAGGTGCAGGGTAAAGTATCTTGATAAAGACCCACACGGGTTGAAACGCGTAGAAGAATCACCCTGTCACTACACAAAAAACTGCCTTTTTCTGCTACTAGTCTATTTGATAGACAAAGACTGGAGGATAATCTTTCACCACGTACTGTGTAAGTACTGAAGAGCGGTAACAGAACCAGGACCAGAGGTCTTCCTACACCTCGTAATAGACTTGCGCAAGTCTGATTCACCTGGAGGTTCCGGAAACCAGGTGACGTAGGAGTCTTGGAAGCCGCCGGCATGCGGTCGATCGTTTGCAGCAGAGCGGTTGAAATACAAGTGGAGTAACGGTAAGAAGGGCGGATAGCCTTAAAACATACAGGATTGTAACGGAGATTTCCGTAAAGTATTGAAGTCTTATGGACTACTCTTTTGCAAACTGAATACAGTGCCGGTGAAAAAAGACCGACGGCTGTTGTCACTTGGGATAATCAGTTTTTAAAGAGACTAATACCTGGCACTTTACCTTGCTGTAGCGGATCTGTCAAAAAATTGCATTGTGCACAAACTTTTATCATAACATCTTTTATCAGGAACAGACAAGATTACCTTTAAATCCTTTTTGGAAATATATTGCACCTTCTGGTTTTGATACGAATTCAAGCTTGCATTTATATTGTTTTTATATAATCATCTAGATTGATTTTGTTTTAGGGAGTGTGTGAACGGTTGAAAGAGCAACTATAGTTGGGAGTGAATGTGTATTGTTTTAGATATTGAATATTAATTGTTGTTTTAATCTTGAATATTAATTATCATTTTGGAACTGTTCATCAAATAAAATTTTTTTAATATATCAGATTTGTTTATTAATTAAATATTTTAATATAATTAAAACGGTAGTAGATTGGATATTATTCCCCTAAGTCTGATCTATTCTCTACAGAGGGAATTATAATTGTTTTGCATATATACTGAATCTCCTGCTTTAAGCGCCCACTATTTATAAATCTGTTATTGTATATAATCATATTAACATCTAAATATATGTATATAAGCATATACATATAAATATACTAGCAACACACAGTTCCCACTTTTTAGTTTTTTCTAACCCACCAAATTTATCCTAGGATTCCCATATTTTACTTTTTGCCTAAGGTGCATAAAAGTCTAGTTAACCCCCCAGGTAGGCCCATCGTCTCGGGGATTGATTCCATTACATCAAACCTTTCTCAGTACGTGGACAAGTTCCTCCAAAAATATGTAGGAAGTTTAGATTCTTACTTAAAAGACTCCACTAGTGTTTTAAGTATACTAAAAGAGATAGAATGGGAGGATGGCTTTTTTATGGCCACCTGTGATGTGTCATCTTTGTACACAAATATTAAACACAATCTAGGATTAGAAGCTGTGGAGTATTTTTTATCCAAAGATGAGAGTATAGTTGAGGATCAGAAGGAATTTATATTAGAAAGTATTAGTTTTATATTGGAGCATAATTACTTTTCCTTTGATGGAAACTATTTCCAGCAAATAGAAGGTACAGCCATGGGCACGAGATTCGCGCAGAGCTACGCAAATTTGTTTATGGCAGAATGGGAACAGAGGTTTCTCCAGTTTGCTGAGCTCGGTGCGAATCTCGTGCTTTTTAAAAGATACATAGATGACATTTTAATCATTTGGCGTGGAAGTGAAGAGTCTCTCATAGATTTATTTATTACTATGAACAGTAACGATAGGGGCCTGACTTTTACATATAATATTAGTAAAGAAAAAATAACTTTCCTAGATTTAGATTTAGTTGTGGAGAATAAAGAATGTCTAACTAAAACCCATTTTAAACCCACGGATGCAAATAACTACATCCATGCCACTAGCTGCCATTATAAGAAATGGATAGACAATATTCCGGTTGGTCAATGTCTAAGGATTCGAAAAAATTGTTCCAGGTTAATGGATTTCGAGGAACAAATAGAAATATTGGAAGATAGGTTTAAAGATAGAGGTTATCAGGAGAAGAATATTAAAGCAGCTATCACAAGGGCCAGGGATACAGAGAGAAATTCCCTTTTAGAATATAAAAATAAGAAATTTGAGAAGAAAGAAATGATAGATGTTCCATTTATCACCACATATAGTGAGGATCATGGGATGATGAGGAAAATCCTAAGAAAGCACTGGCACCTTATAAAAAATGATCCTGTGATTGGAGATAAGCTTCCCCCATACCCAAGGATAGTGTACAAAAAAACAAAAAAATTTAAAACAATTTTAGCCCCTAGCGAATTTAAACGGAAAAAAGAAAGACCCCCGAAAGATAAGGATCTAAGAGGAGAGGAAATAAGAGGCTTCTTCCCCTGTGTCACTTGTAAAGCCTGTAGAAATGGGATTAAAAAGAAAGATGTAGTGATCCCAGGTATGGACAAAGAATATAAGATCAAGGATACCATTAGGTGCAATAGTAAGGGTGTAGTGTATATGTTACAATGTTCGTGTAAATATTTTTACATAGGGGAAACAACCAGGATGTTGAGAGACAGGGTTAGGGAACATCTATGGAATATAGAAAAGGGGAAGTTGGATACACATTTATACCAACACTTTAGAGAAACACATAAAAATAACATCAAGGATCTCACATTTTGGGGATTGTGTTTGGTAAGGAAAGATTGGAGGGGGGGCAATTTTGAAAATAAACTTTTAAAGAGAGAAGCTGAGTTAATTTATAATTTTAATACACTGTACCCCAACGGTCTCAACTCAGAATTGGAATTGGCCCCTTTTTTAATGTAATTTTTAATATAATTTTTAATGTAATTTTTAATGTAATATTTATTGCTATTATCTAATGTATTTGTTGTTATATTATTTCCTTATAGAATGAATTATCTCAATACAATATTTATTAGATTTATTACATATACCCAGGATTTATTACATATACCCAATATCAGATTCCCTTGCTTGCTTATTTAACTATATATGTCTCTTACAATATACCCCCACCATTAAATAATACACGTCTTTAAAAAAATGCTTTTATTCTTTACTTCCCATGCCCTTTGATATTTAACACTAGTATTTAAAATAAATATAAACTCCCCCCTCTAGTTAAAATCTTATGAGATTAATTTTTTCCCGTAATGTTTCATTTCTTTTTAATGTGCATTGGGAATATGCTTTAATTTATTAATTCATCGATAAAATATTTGATTTCAGAGTAGTATTTTATTATGTACATCACTATTTTGTTGCATTCAAAATTGAAATAGCCTATATATGAATTGGTTTATGAATGACTGTGGAGTGGTTTACAGTTGATTAAACATGTGTCTGTATTGATTCCCACATTTAACGTAAACTGGAAGGAAATGAACAATTGACAAATCAGGAGCTACAGCGGGGTTTTTAAGAGAGCACAGGTGCAGGGTAAAGTATCTTGATAAAGACCCACACGGGTTGAAACGCGTAGAAGAATCACCCTGTCACTACACAAAAAACTGCCTTTTTCTGCTACTAGTCTATTTGATAGACAAAGACTGGAGGATAATCTTTCACCGCGTACTGTGTAAGTACTGAAGAGCGGTAACAGAACCAGGACCAGAGGTCTTCCTACACCTCGTAATAGACTTGCGCAAGTCTGATTCACCTGGAGGTTCCGGAAACCAGGTGACGTAGGAGTCTTGGAAGCCGCCGGCGTGCGGTCGATCGTTTGCAGCAGAGCGGTTGAAATACAAGTGGAGTAACGGTAAGAAGGCGGATAGCCTTAAAACATACAGGATTGTAACAGAGATTTCCGTAAAGTATTGAAGTCTTATGGACTACTCTTTTGCAAACTGAATACAGCGCCGGTGAAAAAAGACCGACGGCTGTTGTCACTTGGGATAATCAGTTTTTAAAGAGACTAATACCTGGCACTTTACCTTGCTGTAGCGGATCTGTCAAAAAATTGCATTGTGCACAAACTTTTATCATAACATCTTTTATCAGGAACAGACAAGATTACCTTTAAATCATTTTTGGAAATATATTGCACCTTCTGGTTTTGATACGAATTCAAGCTTGCATTTATATTGTTTTTATATAATCATCTAGATTGATTTTGTTTTAGGGAGTGTGTGAACGGTTGAAAGAGCAACTATAGTTGGGAGTGAATGTGTATTGTTTTAGATATTGAATATTAATTGTTGTTTTAATCTTGAATATTAATTATCATTTTGGAACTGTTCATCAAATAAAATTTTTTTAATATATCAGATTTGTTTATTAATTAAATATTTTAATATAATTAAAACGGTAGTAGATTGGATATTATTCCCCTAAGTCTGATCTATTCTCTACAGAGGGAATTATAATTGTTTTGCATATCTACTGAATCTCCTGCTTTAAGCGCCCACTATTTATAAATCTGTTATTGTAATTGTTACTATCCAGGAAGGGGATAGTTTTACAGTGAGGCTTTGGAGATTAGATTCAGCGCTTCACCCACACTACTGTTTTAAATATGATTATATACACATATTAACACACACATATATATATATATATATATATATGTATATAAGCATATATATATATTTATAATTTGCTGCTGTTGCTGCACAACTTACCCCCTTCACTGTGCTTTGGTTCTGTGCCATGTATGATGACATCAAAACAAGGCTCCTATTGGAGCCTAAGGAAGCGCGCTCTCACATTGCTGTCAACTTGTAATACCAGTGCACATTAGCATACGCTGGTATTACTCAGTTGAGTTCAAATATCGCAATATTTAGTGCTCCACTTGTAATCTTGTCCTTTGCCTGTGGTATACCTACCTACACTGAAACTTAATATACTTACGAATAGGCTATTAAAAATCTGTGTAAACATAACCAGTAGAAGAAATTACACTCCCAGTGGGAGGTAGGTGAGATGGCAAGATAAATATTAAATGTTAATTTCCCATTGTTTTCTCTAAATATTGGGAGTAGGTATACAAACAGAAAAAAGAATTTGTGTCTAGAGAAAGTGATAACATGAGGAGGTCTGCAAATTCAACCCATTTTGGGACGGAATTTGAGTGTAGTGCAAATGTTTGCGCACAAGTGATAAGGGGTTTATTGTGGGATTTGCGCTTGTACGGCTTACCACTGATATTACGAGTTAAAAGTAAACGCGAACGGTTTATGCTAGAATGATTACTGCAACTTCAGAGCTTTGGTTAACTGTTTCATGAAAATAAAAAGTTGCACAAAACACATAAAAAATACATTACATAGTAAAGTTAAACTCATAATAACCCTAAAAATAAAATATATAAAAATTGCACACAAAAGTTATACGGGCTCAAAGATATGAGATCTCAGGTGTTAGAAAATAGGCAGGCAAAAGGGCTTTAACCTTGAGATACGTACATACAGTATATACTGTATGTCTAAAGATGTATATGTATGCATATATATATATATATATATTTTTTTATATATATATATATATATATATATATATATATATATGTGTGTGTGTGTACATATGTATTGATATGTGTATAAATGTATTTACAGACATATATACACATATAAACACATAAATACATATGTACACACACACATATATATATATATATACTGTATATATATATATATATATATATATATATATATATATATATATATATATATATATATATATATATATATATATACATGTATCTATGAGCATTGGAGCCCTTTGCAGTTAAGTAGATAAAATAAATGAAAAACATATTTATGCAATATTCAATTTTAATAAAGGATTTATTTACTGTAAATATTTAACATTCTAATGTTCTGCACATAGGGAAATAGCATTTTTAAATAGATATTTATATTTATATATATATATATATATATATATATATATATATATATATATATATATATATATATATACTCAAAAAACAAAGTATTGCAGTATGCAGTGATACCTTTTTTATTGGACTAACATAATATTTAAAAGACAAGCTTTTGAGAGTTTTCCTCTCTTCCTCAGGCCTACAGCAATACTGATCATTCTGATATAGATACACATCACATACAACAAATGGAAGGGAGGGAGGGAGGGGGTGAGAGGGGGTCATAAAAGCAGAGAATGTGTCTGAAGGAGAAAATAGCTGAGAATAGCCAGAAAGAATAAATAAACAGAGGAGAGTGAATAGGCCAGATGAGAGGAAAAACAAAAAGGAAAAAGAAACCAATATAGGACAATAAGATGAGAGATTATAGAAAGTTATGGTAGTGTGTGAGAAAGCCAGAGTCTACATTAAGTCCTTCATTTCTGGTATTGAAATGTGTGATCATTTTCATCTCAAACGTCTTTCGTTCATGAGAGTCTTTGAAATTCCCTTTAAGAATTTTAATCCTGAGGTTAAGGATGGAGTGACCAGTCTGGGTGAAGTGATGACCAACAGGGGTACAATATTAACTTTCCTTGTGGTTTTTGATCAAGTGTCTGTGTAGATTCATTCTGAGATGCAGACCCAGTGAGTGCTTTCTGGATTATGGCTATATATAATCATATATATAAAAAATATATATGTATAAAAATATAATATATATATATAAAAGAAAGCGGTGGTTACACAACGCTAGTCAAATATAAGAATACTACACACAGATCAAAACGTTCACAACATGAGACTGAAAGTGGTAGAGTCCAATAAAAGTTCACTGTGATAAAGGGATCGATTTTTCACGGCCCGAATGGAGCCGTATACCCCTGTTTCCGCGCAAGCCTTCAGGCTCGATGGAAACAGGAGTTAAGAAGCAGCAGTCTTAAGACTATAGAGAATCATGTCCACCCTGGGTATGATAAATCTACCCCCTAGTATCCAAAAAGGAGAGTCAACCTACTTACGCATATAACCTCAATCATATGACGTAAGGCAAGGCACTAGAGGGGAGAGTGTGTTCCTCCCACATTCCTATGGGGGAATACATGAACGCGCACGTGATATTGTAAGTTCGTCTTTTTGCACTCGTTGGGGTAGCGCGCAAGCAAAAACAGTTTATTTGCATGTAATAATACTAGTGCAACCCAATGCGTGCAAAAAGCTTACTTCTAGCTCAATTAACGCTCGTGTGGTAGTGTTAATTAGCACTCCACTTGTAATCTGGCCCTTTTTTGGGTTGTGGTGTCAAAGAACAAAACCAGCTATTTCATATACAAAATTAAACCTAAAGAACTGTCTCATACGTTTTAAACTCTGTTGCGAGAATAACAGTCACTGAAAACACATTAAGGGAAAGAAAAAACAACAGTATACTGCCCCATTAACTACAGTACTATATATTGTTCATCAACTTATTACTGCAACGCTGCAAAAAAGAGTTAAATACTTACAGCGCTGGGGAGTCTGTTGGCAATCTACAAATAACCAATAATAATAATATTAATAATAATCAGATGCTACCACCCAATGTTGCATTACTTTAATTTTACAGGAGATTTAAACATTGTTTGGTTATAAAATACTTTTTATATTTTCTTTAGTTTTAGAGATTTAAAATGCAGTACAGCCGAATATGATATTCCAAGGTAGATAACAAAGTCCAGTGTAGAATGTTAAAATATTTATACAAGAGCCCAAGCTGAACCAGAATATTTTACTTAATTTAGCAAAGTTATTGTGTGGTGTGACGGGATGCAGAGTGCATTTGAGGTCAGCAAAAGTTAATACCTATAGCATTCATAAGCAGCCATAAAAAAATAAATATAAGTTTCAACTTTACTTTTTGTATTAATTTAGACTGAGAAGCATATATTACATTTGCTTTATATTTATATAAACTAACACCAATAATATTTATAAAATTTACAAAAAATGTTGTTCTTATTAATGGAATAGTAAAAAATGTAACTAATGTAAGAAATAACAGTTTAAAGCTAATCACGAAAATCTTGACTTATACCTGGCCAGTTAAGTAACATGTTCATTATTTTAAAAAGTCAAAATTACCTCTCTAAGGACTAGATTACGAGTAGAGTGCAATTTATCGCTCCCGCTCACACGTTAAATTTGCTAGAAGTAAGCTTTTTGCGCGCATCGAGTAGCGAGTATATTACAAGTTAAAAGCAAACTAACCCTACGCATGCAAACAGCCTAACTTGGAATATCGCAAATGCATTAATATATTCCCCCATAGGGCTAGATTACGAGTGGAGTGTTATATATTGTGCATTAACTTTGCTAAAAGTAATCTTTTGGGGTGTTGGGTAGTGCACATATTAAAAGTTGAAAGTAAAAAGTTCTACCGAACACTGACCAATGCTCGCAAAAAGTCGAACTTCGTATATTGCAACCACATTAATGTATTCCCCATAGACTTCAATGGAGCATGAAAAGTGGGAAAAAAAAATAACACCCTTATTGGATCCTGCAATATATTATATGGGTCTTGTAACCCCAATGGTAATCCACTTGCTAGAAGAAACCTAAAACTCATAGGAGGTAAGTGCCATGTATTAGAGGTGTCCTCAGTGGCTTCCTTGCGCTGTGTTGTGCTTGCCTTTCTCAGTGTCTCTTGGAGTATGGTATCCCTTCCGGCTCCCTGTATAGTAACTAGTTGTAGAAGTCAAGTATTACCATTTAAGTTTGATCCTTTGATATGTAGGATTTGAATAGGTGACATAATTTTTTTTTTCTTACAGCTACCTAAGCAAATAAAAAAAAGAATTATTTTGATTGTTTTTATGTCATTCATTCATGGCCAAAATTATTGGCACCGCCTGCATTTCTGTCAGATAATGCACCTCTTTGCCCAGAAAATTGTTGCAATTACAAATATTTAGGCATTTGGAGAAAAAATAGCCAAATTTGACACATTCCACGCAAAACTCCAAAAAATGGACTGGACAAAATTATTGGCACCTTCTCAAAATTGTAAGATGCAAGTTTGTGATGCTCCAGTAATTTGTATTTAAACTCACCCTTATAATTTAACAGGTGCTGACAATTTAGAAATCACACCGGCAACCAGTTAAAATGGTGAAAAATTTACTCAACCTTTCTGTTGTGTGTCTCTGTGTGCCACACTGAGCATGGAGAAGAGAAAGAGCAGCAAAGAATTGTCTGAGGATTTAATAACAAAAATTGTGGAAAAGCATGGACAATCTCAAGGTTACAAGTCCATCTCCATAGATCTTAATGTTCCTGTGCTACTGTGCGCAACATTGTCAAGAAGTTTACAGCCCATGGCACTGTAGCTAATCTCCCTGGAAGTGGACGAAAGAGAAAAATTGATCAAATTAATGAATGCAAAGAAGGATTCTTTGAATGGTGGATAAAGAACCTTGATCAACCTCTAGACAAATTCAAGCTGACCTTCAGGCACAGGGTACAAATGTGTCAGCTCGTACTATACGTCGTTATCTAAATGAAAATTGACATTATGATAGGACACCCAGGAGCAGCCCACTGCTGATAAAGAAACATAAAAAAGCCAGATTTGAGTTTGCCAAAATTTACCTGAGGAAGCCAAAATCCTTTTGGGAGAATGTGCTGTGGCCAGATGAAACAAAATTACAGCTTTTTGGTAAAGCCCATCATTCTACTGTTTTCAGAAAAAGAAATTAGGCTTTTGAAGAAAAGAATACAGTCCCTATAGTCAAACATGGTGGAGGTTGACTGATGTTTTGCATTTGCTTTGTTGCTTCAGGCACTGGATGTCTTTCTTGACTGTGTGGATGGCATTATGAAATCTGAAGACTACTAAAGAATTCTGTGGTGCAATGTAGGGCCCAGTGTCAGAAAGTTGGGTCTCCGTCAGAGGTCATAGCTCTTACAGCAGGACAATGACCCAAAGCACACATCAAAAAGCACCCAGAAATGGTTTAAATCAAAGCACTGGACTGGCCAGTAATGAGTCCAGATCTCAATCCCATAGAGCACTTGTAAAAAAATCTTAAAACATCAGTTGGAAAAAGGAACCCTTCCAATCTAAGAGTCCTGGAGCAGTTGGTGAAAGAAAAGTGATTCAAAATTCCAATAGATAGGTGTAAGAAACCCAATTATTGTTACAGAAAGCAATTGATTTCAGTTCTTTTTTCTAAGGGGTGTGCAGCCAAATATTAAATTGAGGGTGCCAATAATTTTGTCTAGTCCATATTTGGAGTTTTGAGTGGAATGTGTCAGATTTGGCTTTTTTTTCTACACTTTTTTGTGTCATACAATACAAACAAAAAAAATAAACATGAGAATGCCTAAACAATTTTCTGGGCAAAGTGGTGCATTATTTCACAGAAATGCAGGGGTGCTAATATTTTTGGTCATGACTGTATATATAAGGAAACATACACACAATATATATATATATATATACATTAAAAATAACATGCATGAAGAACAAAATTATTTAAAATACTACTTAACACACCTTTGGCTTTAGCTTAGTTGTCCTAGCGCACCTTGGGCTTAGTGCAGGAACAAAATCCACAGAAGATAAATGTCTGTCCAACCTTCAGGGGGTCGATCCGATATAAAGCGTCGCCCGCAAAAGCCGGCAACGCCAATATTTACGCTGATTTGGTATCCTATATACGGCGTAACCTAGAAGTTACGCGCGTATATTTCTGCCGTCGCCCGTAGTTTTTTGGGCCATAGGCAGGTATACCAAACCAGCGCAGTTTGGTATCCAATATGCAGCGTAAGGACTTACGTGGCGAAAATGGAGAAAACTTACTCCATTTTCACCTCGCCACAAAAAGCAGCCGTAAGAAGCCTTACGCTGACTATTGGAGCCCCGTAACTCCCTAAACTGGCTGCTAAAATAAACCTAACACCTAACGCATGCGCAATGTCTATCTACCTGTCAACCGCGATCCCCCCCCCCCGAAATCCCTAATAAAGTTATTACCCCCTAAACCGCCGCTCCCGGACCCCGCCGCCATCTACATAAACTAACCCCCTACTGTGAGCCTCTAAAACCGCCGCCATCTACCTTATCTATCCCCTAATCTGACCCCTTACACCGCCGCCACCTATATAAAAATTATTAACCCCTAATCTAATCCCCCTATACCGCCGCCAGCTATATTAATATTATTAACCCCTAATGTAAGCCCCTTACACCGCCGCCATCTCTATTAAAATGATTAACCCCTAATTTAATCTACCTACCCCGCCGCCAGCTATATTATCTATATTAACCCTAAGTATATTATAGTTAATATAGTTATTACATTATATATATTAACTATATTAACCCTAATTATATTAGGGTTAATATAGTTAATATAGTTACTATAGTATTTATATTAACTATATTAACTCTATCTAACCCTAACACCCCTAACTAAATTTATATTAAATTAATCTAATTCATTTATAAACTAAAATATTCCTATTTAAATCTAAATACTTACCTATAAAATAAACCCTAAGATAGCTACAATATAACTAATAATTACATTGTAGCTATGTTAGGGTTAATATTTATTTTACAGGTAAATTGTTAATTATTTTAACTAGGTATAATAGATATTAAATAGTTATTAACTATTTAATATCTACCTAGTTAAAATAATTACCCAATTACCTGTAAAATAAATCCTAAACTAAGTTACAAATACACCTACACTATCAATAAATTTAATAAACTACAAACATCTATCTAAAAATACAATTAAATTAACTAAACTAAATTACAAAAAAAAACAAACACTAAATTACAAAAAATAAAAAAAAGATTACAAGATATTTAAGCTAATTACACCTATTCTAAGCCCCCTAATAAAATAATAAACCCCCAAAATAAAAACAATTCCCTGCCCTATTCTAAATTCAACAAATATCAAAGCTCTTTACCTTACCAGCCCTTAAAAGGGCCTTTTGTGGGGCATGCCCCAAAGAATTCAGCTCTTTTGCATACAACAAATACAATACCCCCCCCCCCCATTACAACCCACCACCCACATACCCCTATTCTAAAACCACCCAAACCCCCCTTAAAAAAGCCTAACACTACCCCCCTGAAGATCTCCCTACCTTGTCTTCACCACACCGGGCCGAACTCCTGATCCGATCCGGGCGATGTCTTCCTCCAAGCGGCAAAGAAGAATTCTTCCTCCAGCGATGTCATCCTCCAAGCGGCAAAGAAGAATTCTTCCTCCGGCGACGTCTTCCTCCAAGCGGCAGCAAAGTCTTCATTCTTCCGGCGGCATCTTCAATCTTCTTTCTTCGCTCCGCCACCGCGGAGCATCCATCCCGGCCGACTGCTGAACTTGGAATGAGGTACCTTTAAATGTCGTCATCCAAGATGGCGTCCGCCGAATTCCGATTGGCTGATAGGATTCTATCAGCCAATCGGAATTAAGTTAAAAAAATCTGATTGGCTGATTGAATCAGCCAATCAGATTCAAGTTCAATCCGATTGGCTGATCCAATCAGCCAATCAGATTGAGCTCGCATTCTATTGGCTGTTCCGATCAGCCAATAGAATACGAGCTCAATCTGATTGGCTGATTGGATCAGCCAATCGGATTGAACTTGAATCTGATTGGCTGATTCAATCAGCCAATCAGATTTTTTTAACTTAATTCCGATTGGCTGATAGAATCCTATCAGCCAACCGGAATTCGGCGGACGCCATCTTGGATGACGTCATTTAAAGGTACCTCATTCCAAGTTCAGCAGTCGGCCGGGATGGATGCTCCGTGGCGGCGGAGCGAAGAAAGAAGATTGAAGATGCCGCCGGAAGAATGAAGACTTTGCTGCCGCTTGGAGGAAGACGTCGCCGGAGGAAGAATTCTTCTTTGCCGCTTGGAGGATGACATCGCCGGAGGAAGAATTCTTCTTTGCCGCTTGGAGGAAGACATCGCCCGGATCAGATCAGGAGTTCGGCCCGGTGTGGTGAAGACAAGGTAGGGAGATCTTCAGGGGGGTAGTGTTAGGCTTTTTTAAGGGGGGTTTGGGTGGTTTTAGAATAGGGGTATGTGGGTGGTGGGTTGTAATTGGGGGGGGGTATTGTATTTGTTGTATGCAAAAGAGCTGAATTCTTTGGGGCATGCCCCACAAAATGCCCTTTTAAGGGCTGGTAAGGTAAAGAGCTTTGAAATTTGTTGAATTTAGAATAGGGCAGGGAATTGTTTTTATTTTGGGGGTTTATTATTTTATTAGGGGGCTTAGAATAGGTGTAATTAGCTTAAATATCTTGTAATCTTTTTTTTATTTTTTGTAATTTAGTGTTTGTTTTTTTTTGTAATTTAGTTTAGTTAATTTAATTGTATTTTTAGATAGATGTTTGTAGTTTATTAAATTTATTGATAGTGTAGGTGTATTTGTAACTTAGTTTAGGATTTATTTTACAGGTAATTGGGTAATTATTTTAACTAGGTAGATATTAAATAGTTAATAACTATTTAATATCTATTATACCTAGTTAAAATAATTAACAATTTACCTGTAAAATAAATATTAACCCTAACATAGCTACAATGTAATTATTAGTTATATTGTAGCTATCTTAGGGTTTATTTTATAGGTAAGTATTTAGATTTAAATAGGAATATTTTAGTTTATAAATGAATTAGATTAATTTAATATAAATTTAGTTAGGGTTAGATAGAGTTAATATAGTTAATATAAATACTATAGTAACTATATTAACCCTAATATAATTAGGGTTAATATAGTTAATATATATAATGTAATACCTATATTAACTATAATATACTTAGGGTTAATATAGATAATATAGCTGGCGGCGGGGTAGGTAGATTAAATTAGGGGTTAATCATTTTAATAGAGATGGCGGCGGTGTAAGGGGCTTACATTAGGGGTTAATAATTTTAATATAGATGGCGGCGGTGTTAGGGGCTCACTTTAGGGGGTTATAGATATAATATAGCTGGCGGCAGGGTACGGGAGCGGCGGTTTAGGGGTTAATAGCTTTTTTATTGTTAGGCTAGTGAGGGGGGATAGCGGATAGAGGGTTAGACAGTGCGGGCTATGTTAGGGAGGCGTGTTAGACAGTGCGGGCTATGTTAGGGAGGCGTGTTAGACAGTGCGGGTGTTTTAAACTTTAGTCAGGTTTTATAGGCGCCGGCAGATTCTAACGTGCCGCAAGTCACTGGCGACGCCAGAAATTTGTACTTGCGCAGATTTCTGGACATCGCTGGTTTGTGAGACTTACGGCACGTTAGCATCTGACGGCGACTTTTATGGGATGGCTCGAGTTGCGAGCTGAAACTGCGGGCGACGCCGGTTCCCTCGCTTGCGCCGCAAACTGCGATCTATATCGGATCGCACCCCAGATGTTATTGCACCTGTGTCTTTTACTCACACACTATCATTTTATTTTCAACTTCTTTTAGGCACCACACAGTACTGATAAGCCTTCTTAGATAATCTTGCAGGAGGGGAGATCTTTAGATTTTCTGGCCCTCAGACTTGCAGCGTTGCTAGAGCTAAAATTAAAGCATATGATTGTTCTATACTATCACAGATCTTTAATAGACATTTTTTTTTTAATAAACACAAAAACCTATAAACTTCAATAGATTTTTCAAGTGCCTGTTTTTCTATAATATTTAAAGGGATATGAAACCCGTTTTTTTTCTTTAATGATTCAGATAGAGCATGTAATTTTAAATAACTTTCTAATTTACCCCTATTATGATTTTTTTCTTTGTTCTTAAGGTATCTTTATTTGAAAAAGCAGAAATGTATGTTTAGGAGCCGGCCCATTTTTGGTTTAGCACCTTGACAGCGCTTGCTTATTGGTGGCTAATTGTAGCCACCAATTAGCAAGCACAACCTAGGTGCTGGACAAAAAAATGGGTTGGCTTCTAAACTTACATTACTGCTTTTTCAAATAAAGATACCAAGAGAACAAAGAAAAATGGATAATAGGAATAAATAAAAAAGATGCTTAAAATTGCATGCTCTATCTGAATCATTGAAGAAAAAAAAATTCTTATCCCTTTAAGTGCCTCTTCATTGAAGGAAATTACCTTTATTTCTTTATATGTATTGTATATAACACAATGCAATTCTATAGATATAAATGTATTTATTTGTATTTTTTTTTTCTTTTTTTCTCATTCCTGAAAATCATGATGGGGAAACTATTAAATAAATCTAGATGTAACTTTTTATTTTTATATGTGGTGCCTAACTAAAATATTAAAGTCTTTAGATATCAAACTAGTTAGTACTGAAACAATAAAAAGATTTATCAACCTAAAAATATTAAATACAAGGGAAGTAAAATGTTTTCTTTCATCACTAATATTATAATATTTTTTTAATCAGGTTACTTTGATAAATAATCCCATAAGACTACTTAAAAGAACTCATAAAAGTATTACTGTTTCACAACTGATAATTAGCTTCAGGGCTAAGTCGTTCATCTAATTTATGTGTTCCTACTGTGTGCTGTGAAACTCACAGTAACTCTACTCTCAGCTTCTTACAGATTTGTGAAATCATATAAATGTAATAGACAGCTCTATGTGATTTATAAAAGGCTTTTTCAAAGCTTTTACTGTTCATAAGGGGAAAAAAGCAAGTTTCCTTTATTTCCTGGTCAATGAAAGGGGAACAGTTTCAATGCAAAAGGACCATTTTATTTAAAATGCAAAAAATATGGTTTACTAATGAAACTTTCATAGTTCATTAGAAATTGCCCATATATATTATACTCTTTTGATTCATCTTCTGTTATCTTCTACAGATTTAACTTCTACTGAAGATAATTAACTTTCTAAATTATTTAAAAATCCAGATGAAATTAATAATACTTCAATTAAAAGTTTACTTACTTGTAATGATTTTGTTTCTTAATAAAAAATTTTTTCTGCTTTTATATATATATATATATATATATATATATATATATATATATATATATATATATATATATATTAATTAATTAATAGCTTTACTAGGATTTTTTGTTGCATATCTTTAAATATCTTGCATAGGGAAAATTAGTTTCTGGTGATCTGAAGGAGAGAATTGCGTATTGTCTATTCTCATAAAACTATGAGTTAGATCATTTGTTTCCCTAAAAGCTGCTATTTTACCGTGTTTCAAGTCTATGAATTCCCTTGCATAATATTTAAAACAATGTCCTGTTAGTGAGTTTGAATTAATTGTTTGAGTTTCATTGAGAAGAATGTGTATTAAGTATGAATTTCCTTGTGCAAGTATTAGTCGTTTTTTATAGTATGCATAAAATTGCTTTTTATTATCATATTAATCTGTGTTTTATACAATGTTTAGATTTTACTAGATTTTACTATGTTTATTAAGTTATATTTATATTAGTTTAATATCTAAAGGATATATGATGTCATTATGAAAGACTTTATGTTTGCTCTGCCCTAAGCGGAATTTTCGTTATTGCCTGTAACCAAGAGAGGCTTGTCCGCATACCGCTATCAGATAGGACAGTTAGCATCCAATCAGAAGTAACGAGCGGATGTAAATAGTGACGCATGGGAGCGTACTAGGCATCATCACTTCCTCTTGAGAAAGTCTGGAGAGCGCAGACGAAACGCGCTGGGGGCGGAGCCAAGGACGGCTCTGATGCACTGAGACTGTGTGTAAGCAATATCGAAGCAGCGGTACTGAAAGCTGTGACCGGAAGAGATTCCTGAGAGAACTGGGACTTGCTTCTTTTTCCCTATAAAGGGATTAATGCGACATCTTTTTAATCTGTCTGTAAGTGCATTACTTTCGTGTGTTGATTAAAATCTGTGAAACTACTACCTTGATGTGGGGTTGCGCTGTCTCTTCTTTTCGCCTTAGGATTCACATTTAAGAGAGCGTTTGGAAACAAGCCTCTGGAAACAGCTGCACCTCATTTTCAAAAGCCTGTGAATAGGAGTTGGCAACATAAAACCTTGCAACTAACATTACCATACGTGAATACTCCTAAGAACACTTCCCTACAGTGGGTAATACCAAATCATCAGTGTTTTTATTTATTTTTATTTATTTATTTTTATTTTTTCCTTTGTTCTTTTTGGTATCAACTATTTTATATATGAATTTTTATTAATCTGTATGAATATTTTTACTGATGTACAATTGTTGCAAAATTAATTCAGTAATCTAGTTACCTATAATTATTCTTAATATCTTTTTTAACATCTCTCCTTTTCTAATTACTATTAATTCACATCCACCACTCTACCAAGCTGCGCTGTTAATACTTTTAGTGTGGAATGTCCTGTTAATTCAATTTTTTTTTTTGGATATTAAAAATACAAAAGAGAGGGGGGCGGAGCCAGCAGCCGAGGCAGACAGACGTGTGTTTTCAGAGCTCCTGACATTTGACTTATAAAATCAATTTTCTACGCAAGTTTTGGAGTTTTTTTACTTTAATATTGGGTTAATAAAACCTTGAGACATAGGGCGAGTTACATGGACAATGCAAGTAAAGTGGCTGTCAGCACATGGCACGAAGAACCTTTAGATCTCTAGATTTACTGCATGGAGTAAGCCGCCATCTTAGAGAACTTTAACGCTCTCTCATTACTAATAGGAACTTATCTTCTATACTCTAATCCTGCGGTTGTATGGGGCACTAATATCCTGAACGTCACTAATTCTACTTTCTAAGAGCCCCAGGAAGATGAGCATGCACGTAGATATGGAGAAGCTACTATCGAGCATGCTTCGCAACATGCTGATATCTTTAGATGCCCACCGATATGCACTAATTGGGGAACTGAGGGCTGCCGTTGAACCGCAGCAAGAAGCGCTGTCGACGTGTGAAGCAGAGGACTCTCGCAACTATAGCGTATTGGGCGCGCAACAATATACAGCAGGAATGCCATGTTCGGAAATAAAGGGCCCTGAGCACATTATGGCGTCCCATCAGGTATGCGTGCAGAGCACTCCCCTACGGCACTCTGTCACCTCTGCAGGATTTACACACTACAGAGCAGTACTACCGGAGAAGCCGCAAGCAAAGCCAAGAGGAACTATATGGAGCACCCAGCTGAACGAGTATGTTTGGTCCACAGCCGACTTTATTTTCATGGAAGGCAACGTATCTTCTGGGAGGGGGCCGCTTGTTGTGGCGGTGAGGGCATCCGATCACAGAGAGAGGAAGACCAATCTAACCTGCAATTTGCACCGGTTATCTCGCCCACAACAGTATCCGGAGCTTCTGCCTGCTAATGATAGTGGAGGGCCCTCTAGTGGGCCAGTAACAACATTAAGGGATTACCAACTTGAAGTCTGGAGAAATGCTAAAGCCATGTTTGTTACAATGTTGCATTTGGGGAGGCGGTGTCTGTTCTTACCTTTATAGGGTCCTGCAGCAGTGATTCCAGCCTCTTTCGGTTTCCAGACTTCAAGGAGAAGGTTTTTCTGAAGTTTGCTGCAAAGGAGTGGAGCATGGAGAGATCTAGGAGGAAAACTGTGCCTCCCAAGCGTTACAGGGAGGTGGTGGAGCTATCTGCCAGGAAGAAGGGACCTGCAAAACAAGGACAAGAACTTGAGACTGAGGATCTGGTACCCTCCACACCCCAAAAGTCCCCACCAGTCAGGCGATTCAATAAAGGGAAGGGGAAGAATAGGATGGGGTTGGGGGAGGGAGGCCCTAGTTGTCAGTCCCAGGGTGAGGGGACCCTAGAGGGAGCACCCGTTGGGGGATCGCAGGCCCAGAGGTCAGGGGAGGCAGACAGGGAGGCCCCGGGTGGGCCCAGCAGTGGCCATGAGGCCTCACAGTGTAGGCAGGGCCTCTTAGGGCCGGGCATTGGGGCGCAGTTTGCGGCCTTGTCGCCGGAGGCCATGGTGGCAGTCCTAGCCCTAGCGCAATCCTTATCAGGCCAAGCGCTGGGCTTGGGGACCCCTGTGGCTGCCGGTGGCGAGGTAGGGACCGCGAGGCCTAACAGAGTCAGTGCAGAGTGCGCAGCGGTAATGGCTCCCTCTGATGGCGGCTCACGCGAGAACTCCTCCTCCGAGATTTCATCTGGGGAGGAGGAGGAGAGTAGCGGCCGCCATCTTGGGAGCAGGGAGGAGCCGGAAGAGACACCCTCACGCGACCGGAGCTCCACAAGTAACTTGGGGAGACTACCGGTCGGGGGAGGGGCAGCAAGGGAGACCACGGTGTGTGAGAGGGGGCACTTACCTCGCGCAGCAGAGGTGGCGGGTCCGAGCAGGGCGTGGCAGCTGTGTGGTGAGGATGAGAGGCTGACCGGAAGGCCAGGGGCTGGTGCGCATGTGCAAACTGGGGTGAATCGCGGTCAGTGGAGGATGGGCTCTGAGGTGATGATGAGAGTAGATGAGAGGCCAGGCACCAGCGCACAGGCGCAGGCACAATTGTATGAAAGTGTGGGAAGAAGGCCTCAGGGGTTTGCCGCGGAGAGTGAGCGGAGCACATACAGAGAACATAGGGGAATGTTTGCAGATGAGGCAAGGAGGAATGAAGGTGTGATGAGTGGGCACACGGGGCCTAGTGAGAGAGAGGGTTGTCAAACTTACAGGTTAGATCTGCCACATGGTTCCCAAGGCGGGTATGGCCAGCATGGGGGGTGGGCCCATGCGGGGATAACGCATGGTTATCAGCAGGCAAGCAAGGTTGCGGCTGTCGAGCGTATGAGAGAGGCTGGCATGGAACATGACAGGCAGTATGATATGGTGCAAATGCAAGGAGGGGTGAGTGAGGACACCATTAGGAGGGCAGTTGAAGCAGCACTGCAGGCGGTTCACGGCGCTAGGCCCCTGCCTGGGTTCAGTGTTCACGCCCAGGAGGGGGCGGTGCAGGAACAGACTGTTAGGAGGGCTGTGGCTAGAGCTTTGGGCATGCACAGGGGTGAGAGTCAAGGGGGAGAAAGGAGGGGTGGTTCTGTTGATGCACCTCCTGTTGAACGGAGTACTCCCCAAGTTATTTTGTCCCCGCAGGTGCCGGAACAGTCGGCAGCACGAATGGAGTCAGGATCAGACAGCGCCTTGGTGGTGGCAGGGCCCAGCAACAGCCAACTGGGAGCACCGCTGCAAGGGCCAACAGGAGCTGAGATGCAAGGAGACAGTGAGTGCGATGCACCTGACATCATGCACAATGACACAGGGTCTTCCACAAGTGGGTCTGGGTCTGACAGTGGGGAGGATCTAGGCCTAGTGGGGAAGGGGCAGCGCAGAATGTTCCGATGGATAAAAAAGATGGCGTCTGCGCAGGCTAAGGTTAGGGCTGAGGCCAAAGTCCATACAATGGAGGGCCAAGGGGCACAGGGACCAGGGGGCACTATGCCCCCCGTGGGCCCGGTGCCCCGTAAGGTGGCGGCACAAGGGGACACTTACCCCTGTTTAGTACACTCACTTTACGGGCATCTGAAACAGAAGGTCGTAAAGAAGATTCAGGAGGGTAAATACATTAATGTATTTGACCTCTCCCTGGATGCTTATAGGGCAAAAGAGAGGGCGGCCGACTGGTCTGGCCCTAAGAGGGTGCGTAGGGCGGAGACATATGAGGAATGGCTTAAATGCTTCCGTGTCTTAGCCGCGTGCTATGTAGACAGGTGGCCCTTACAGGGACACAACCTGTTTAAATACCAGGAAACAGTGGAGGATATACACGCGAGATTTAAGGAAGGCGCATGGCGGGAGTATGACATGGCCTTCAGGAGGAAGATGGTCGGTAACCCCTTGCTGCATTTTGGCACCCAGGATATGCACCTGTGGTCTAAACTGGGGTTGGAGGGAGGTTCCCCCTCCCCGGTGGTGGCACGGCAGACGCAGCAACGCCAGGGGGTACGGCCCAGCAGACGAGGTAGGGAATGTTGGAAATTCCAAGACAAGCAGTGTGACAGGGGGAGTAATTGCTCCTTTCGGCACATCTGTAAATTCTGCGCGGGACCACACCCAGGAATTGAGTGTGGAAAGAGGAGAGAGCAGGGACAGATCAAACCAGCCCCTAAGCCGGGAATTGCGGTTAAGGGCACCAACCCCGCTTAAGTTACCGGCCATGCAAATATGGCTGGATAACTACCCTGACCGGGAAGCGGCAGAATTGCTTAGGTCTGGGTTGCAGGGGGGTTTTCACATTCCAATTACAGGGGCGGTTAGGGGTTCTGCGGTGCACAGGAACCTGAAGACAGCCTACGAGTTCCCACATGTTGTAAGGGAAAAGTTGGCTAAGGAGGTAGCATTGGGCAGGGTATCTGGCCCATTTGCGGATTGCCCATTGAGAGATCTGGTGATCTCGCCATTGGGGGTCGTACCAAAAAAGGAGGAGGGAAAGTTCAGGTTGATACATCACCTGTCCTTCCCCAAAGGGAGTTCGGTCAATGACGCCATTGACCCCAAGATGAGTTCGGTACATTATCAATCATTTGATAAGGCGCTGGACGTGGTTAGGTCATGCGGTCTGGGCGCACTGTTGGCTAAGCTGGACATAGAGTCAGCATTCCGCTTGCTGCCCTTGCACCCCTCGGCTTTCAGACTGATGGGCATGAAGTTTGAGGGGGCATATTATGTGGACCGTTGCTTGCCGATGGGGTGCTCCCTGTCTTGCTCGTTGTTTGAATGCTTCAGCTCTTTCCTCCATTGGGTGGTATTCAAGGCTTCAGGGGGGGGGAGCACTGGCCCACTACCTTGATGATTTCTTATTGGTAGGGAGAGCAGGTTCAACAGAGTGCGAACAGCTCATGGGCATTATGCAGGATATGATGAGGCGTTTTGGCGTCCCGCTTGCGGACGATAAAACGCAGGGCCCGTGCACATGTCTCACATTCTTGGGAATTGAAATTGACACGATTATGCGGATATGCAGGTTACCATTGGAGAAGGTAACGCGTATGTTGGCGGCAGTACGGGCAGTCAGTAGTAGGGACAAGGTCACTGTCAAGGATGTCCAGTCCTTACTGGGTTTGCTGAATTTCGCCGGGCGGGTTATACCTATGGGACGAGTTTTTAACCGTCGGTTGGAGGGCCTATTGAGGAGCCCGACTGGCCACTCCAAATGGGTATGCATCACGTCTGAGGTGAGGGAAGATCTGGCGGTTTGGGATCATTTCCTTCAGAGCTTTAATGGGGTGTGCTTATGGAGACGCCCACCGGTACCTAACCGTTTGCTGAACCTGTTCACGGATGCAGCGGGCGGCTTTGGTTATGGGGCATATTTGGATGGGGAGTGGAGCGCGTCTCCATGGCCTCGGGAGTGGGTGACGTCAGGTTGCATTAAAAATCTGACTTTGTTAGAGCTATTCCCCATCGTTGTAGCTATCGAAATTTGGGGAGACAAGTTGGCCAATCGGTCGGTGGTGTTTTGGACAGACAACATGAGTGTGGTGTATGCCATTAACAGGTTGTCGGCGTCCTCACCAGCGGTCGTGTGCTACTTGAGGCACTTGGTGTTGCGCTGCTTGCAGCGCAACATACACTTCACCGCCAAACACGTCCCGGGAGTGCATAACGTTATAGCTGATGCACTCTCTCGATTTAAATGGGGGCAGTTTAGGGAAGCAGCTCCCATGGCGGCGGCTGAGGGTCTAACATGCCCAATTTTTCTTTGGCAGTTGTTGAAGATTGGGCAACCATCTTACCGTTAATTAAGGCATCTTTGGCGCCCAGGACGTGGTCGGCTTACAGGAGCCACTGGAACAGCTGGGAATCTTTCTGCCTACGAAGGGGCGTGCAGGTACAAAAGGCCAATAGGGTGCATATTTAAGACTGGCTGGTGCAGCTGAGGCGTGACGGGGTCAGTAGAGCAGGTGCGGCAGGAAGACTGTCGGCTGTTGCATTTTTCAACAAAGCGCTGGGTCACGCGGACCACTCTGGAGCCTTCCTGGTCAGGAAGGTGTTGAAAGGGTGGGGAAGGGTGGCACCCCGGCCAAAGGACCGGAGGGAGCCAATCACACAGGACAGGCTGAGGCCGTGGCTTTGGTTTGCAAGTCGGAATATGAAAGGCTGCTGTTTAGGGCTGCCTTCGCAGTGGCATTTGCAGGAGCTCTCAGAGTGGGTGAGCTCGTGGCATCTGCTAAGGTGAAAGGCTCAGGAGGAGTTCGGTTTGAACATGTACCAAGAGGGTAGAGGGATGTGGTTGCCGCTTACTAAGCAGGATTGTGTTGACAGTTGTCCGGTCAGTTGCGTGGAACAGTACCTGTCTGCACGACCGGTGGGAGGTGAGCTGTTCTTCATACATGAGGACGGGTCAGCATTGTCTGCGTTCCAATTCCGTAGGGTGCTCACAAAGGTGGCCGAGAAAGCCAGGTTGGACCCTAAAAGGATTGCCCCGCATTCATTTAGAATAGGCGCAGCGACTAGCGCGGCACAGAAGTGCCTCCCAGCAGCTGAGATTAAACGTCTCGGTAGATGGAAGTCTACGCAATATAAAACATACATTAGACCGACTAAGGGGCAGAATTAGGTAGTGGTTTGGGGGCTGGGAATTGCTGGTGGCTGGGGTTGAATTGTGGTCCAATTTGGCGGGTAATTCATGACGGTGTTCTCTGTCTTACCAGGTGTTGTAATTGAGAAAGCCCAGCCAGTTTGTGTGTGGATTGTTGGGCATTCATACGTCCACTGGGCTCACATCAGGGCGCTGCGGTCGCCGGAGGGACAGCAACTTGGATTCCCAACGTCCAAGGCAAGCTTTCGGTGGTTAGGGCGCAGGGGATTGTTGTGGGCTGATTTGCCGGTGCTCTTGCAGGAGGCGCACAGGAGGTGGGGGCGGCCTAATATTTTAGTGCTGCACCTCGGGGGAAATGATTTGGGGGCACTGCCCGCATTGGACCTGATAAAAAGAATGTCTGCGGATGTGCATTGTTTGCACACTTGGTTGAAGGAGGTGACTGTGGGGTGGTCGAATGTGGTTGCAAGACTGCATTGGAGACACATTGTCACCCAGAAGACCGCGTATAACGTGCGCAAAAAGGTCAATAGGGAGATGGGAAGGACGGTCACAGGCTTGGGGGGTTTCGTGGTTAGGCACGAAACTATCACGGCCGACAAAAAGGACCTATTTAGACCAGATGGGGTCCACCTGACGGACGTTGGGCTGGACATTTTTCTTAAGGACATCAGGGGAGCCCTATTGAGGGTGATTGCGTAAAGTTCGAAGGTGTGGTTATGTTATTACTGTTATTATCGTTACTGTTAAGTTAATATCATTACTGTTATGGTTGTGGTTATGAATAGGTGCCTGTTGGTTTGTTTTGGCGGCAAGAGTTCGCCTGGCTCTTGTGGTGGGTGGTCAATGCCCTGGGGAGCGGGCGCAAAGAGAGAAGAGTGACGGTCCAGAAATAAGGGAGGGGTTCTGCCCGCCAGGCGCCGGTCTGGGGGTCCCCTCCCTCGCGAATGTGGGCCGAAGATCTCTCAACATCACAAATCTCTCTGAGTGCCATTGGGCGTGTCAGCCGGGTGGCACGCTGCAGGTATCGGAAGGGGCCTTGACCATCTGCTAGTAGGGGCTAGGAGAGGTAGAGATGCCGCCAACGATGATTTATTACGAACTTGTTGCCAAGTTTTGATGATAGGTTGATTAAGTGCCTAAGTGTAATTAGAGTAACGCTTAGGCACTAGTTAAAGCGTTTATTTAATAAACGTGGACCGTGACCGGTCCTTTTCTCCCAACAATGGTGTGTGTTGTCTTATTTATTTAGATAAGCTATGACAGTTTGGAGGACGGAATAGGGGGTTTAGACCTTATGATAGTGGAGGGCCCTCTAGTGGGCCAGTAACAACATTAAGGGATTACCAACTTGAAGTCTGGAGAAATGCTAAAGCCATGTTTGTTACAATGTTGCATTTGGGGAGGCGGTGTCTGTTCTTACCTTTATAGGGTCCTGCAGAAGTGATTCCAGCCTCTTTCGGTTTCCAGACTTCAAGGAGAAGGTTTTTCCTGCCCACCCGTCCCATGGAAGAAGAGATTGGCGGCAGAGAAGCGGCTAAGTAAGGTAAGCCGACTCGGCAGTGGTAGGTTTAATTGTGCTAGCCTGCAGTAAGACCGAGTCTTTAATATAGCCATCCACCCTTGGCTGTTGGGTTGTACGATTCTGTTGACAGGGGTTGCCTTACCGGGTTGGTTGGATATGCCTCAGCAGGCGGGTGGTCAATGCCCTGGGGAGTGGGCACAAAGAGAGAAGAGTGACGGTCCAGAAATAAGGGAGGGGTTCTGCCCGCCAGGCGCCGGTCTGGGGGTCCCCTCCCTCGTGAATGTGGGCCGAAGATCTCTCAACATCACAAATCTCTCTGAGTGCCATTGGGCGTGTCAGCCGGGTGGCACGCTGCAGGTATCGGAAGGGGCCTTGACCATCTGCTAGTAGGGGCTAGGATAGGGAGAGATGCCGCCAACGATGATTTATTACGAACTTGTTGCCAAGTTTTGATGATAGGTTGATTAAGTGCCTAAGTGTAATTAGAGTAACGCTTAGGCACTAGTTAAAGCGTTTATTTAATAAACGTGGACCGTGACCGGTCCTTTTCTCCCAACAATGGTGTGTGTTGTCTTATTTATTTAGATAAGCTATGACAGTTTGGAGGACGGAATAGGGGGTTTAGACCTTATGATAGTGGAGGGCCCTCTAGTGGGCCAGTAACAACATTAAGGGATTACCAACTTGAAGTCTGGAGAAATGCTAAAGCCATGTTTGTTACAATGTTGCATTTGGGGAGGCGGTGTCTGTTCTTACCTTTATAGGGTCCTGCAGAAGTGATTCCAGCCTCTTTCGGTTTCCAGACTTCAAGGAGAAGGTTTTTCCCGCCCACCCGTCCCATGGAAGAAGAGATTGGCGGCAGAGAAGCGGCTAAGTAAGGTAAGCCGACTCGGCAGTGGTAGGTTTAATTGTGCTAGCCTGCAGTAAGACCGAGTCTTTAATATAGCCATCCACCCTTGGCTGTTGGGTTGTACGATTCTGTTGACAGGGGTTGCCTTACCGGGTTGGTTGGATATGCCTCAGCAGGCGGGTGGTCAATGCCCTGGGGAGTGGGCACAAAGAGAGAAGAGTGACGGTCCAGAAATAAGGGAGGGGTTCTGCCCGCCAGGCGCCGGTCTGGGGGTCCCCTCCCTCGTGAATGTGGGCCGAAGATCTCTCAACATCACAAATCTCTCTGAGTGCCATTGGGCGTGTCAGCCGGGTGGCACGCTGCAGGTATCGGAAGGGGCCTTGACCATCTGCTAGTAGGGGCTAGGATAGGGAGAGATGCCGCCAACGATGATTTATTACGAACTTGTTGCCAAGTTTTGATGATAGGTTGATTAAGTGCCTAAGCGTAATTAGAGTAACGCTTAGGCACTAGTTAAAGCGTTTATTTAATAAACGTGGACCGTGACCGGTACTTTTCTCCCAACAATGGTGTGTGTTGTCTTATTTATTTAGATAAGCTATGACAGTTTGGAGGATGGAATAGGGGGTTTAGACCTTATGATTTACATATAAGCTGTGTTAGAGGAGGAATCGGCTGAAGTATTTTTGACTCCCTTAGCCTGTATAGTGTCGGACATTAACAGGGTATCTATGTGCGGGACTTGCAGGTTTATGTTTTTTCTAAACAATATATCTCAACATAGAACTTTGCATATGGGACACTGATTTTGCACCTAGGACATGGATGACGATAGAACTGCTAGATTTAACTGTTCACTATCTTCTTAAATGTTCTATAATACTGTATATCTTTTTTCTTGCTCCATCTCTACTAGTAGACAAGTCTGTTAAGTAATAATTAGATATGACTATATACTGCTTGTTTTTTTTTTCTATTTTTAGGTCAGTTCTGTATACATATTTGAGTTACTATAACTGTGACATGTATTTTTATTTATATAGTTAATACTTGAAATATCTTAGCTCTTCTGGCTGTGCCTTACAACCTATCACCCTCCAAGGTCTCTGCATATATATATATAACTATAAAGCTCAATGTACCCTAATGGTGCAGTTCTATACTTTAAGCCACAGTATCACCCTAGCATGAGAACCCAGAGATAGGAGAGTCATACCTACGTAGACATTTCTTACAGTTGTGGTTTTGTCTTGCAATGATCAACTCATGACATTAATCCTTATGCGGGCAGCATGCTCATCTAATTATAAGTGCAAAAGTTGAAGAGGCCTAACTAAGGATAGTACAGATGATACGCTTCACTACCCATAAATTATTTAGGCTCATGTGTCTCATTCAAGCCTTCACCTCCTCCAGATGAGAGTTACACATATAATTAGCCTTCTTGTGTTTAAATAAGAAAAGCTATATAGTACTGCTTTGTCTCTGCAGTTAAAACATTTCACCTAGTAATTTAGCAAAACATATGATAATAGACTGTGTACTCTCATCGTAGTGGGTCTGCCTATTACTCTACACCTTAGTTATTATAATATTGGAGCTTAGCCTCTTCTTACACGATAGTAGTTAGCCATATGATAAATAGGCTCCAAAGGTTAAATATAAACCAAGAGTATACAAGGATAAGATGGACTTGGGGAGATTCAACTGGATATTATTATCTTTTTGTATTAACGCTATATTGATTTCATAGCATGGTCTTCCCCCTGAATGAGTCTCATTTTTTTTAAAGGAGCTGATTTGAGATTTAGATCACCCCTAATCTAGTTAGACTACTGTAAACGCATTTTTTGGCTTCTGAGTTGCTGCATGTTATTTGGGACCTATTGCTTTTATGTAAGTTCCTGGATTGTGTTGAAGGTATGGCTATGCTTATTCCCTTGCTGTTAAATGATTTTGCTATGTGTCATACTTACTAAATGGCAGTGATCTCAAAGAAATATGTAATTATCAATATTTTGAGTTCACATAGCTTTTTTATACCCATGATGCTGAGCTTTGTTATTTCTGATGTGTTATGTTTGTTATCTATGTTCTAGGTATTTTCAGAGATATTTTCATCTCCCCCTATATAGGGGAACTCTTTCTACTTAGTCCACACTTGCTCCATGCTAATATTGGCATACCCCCTATGTAGAATGTATTGGTAGCACAAATTGTCTGCTCCTGCTTAGCTCCTCTCTTCCCTTTCCCGCCGGTCCTTGTTGCCTGCGGGTCATATCCCTTCTCCTTTTTCCCACATCGCTTATAGCTAGCATTTCTCCAGGAGAGGAGCTCATCCAGAAATCCCATATATCCCAAACTTCCAAATATCCCCCCTCCTGCATAACTTTATTATGGCTAAAACCAACATATTCCCCTAATCTACTGTCCCATAGTTTATAAGTCTTACTATGATGACAGTGCTAAGCCATTCTAGGCCCTGATAACGCTCCTTTACTAGCTATTATTCCCTCAACCTTATAGGTAAAACCTTATTATTAGAGGAGGAACTTAATGACAGAGACTAATCTAATTCGCACTATGATTTGCAAGATATAATTTTGTCTTGACGGCCCTGAGGTCTTTCCACTTGAACACTTCTAAGTTCCTTCCACGTACCTTAAACTACTTACACTCATATAAGGCTCCGCCCCCCCCCCCCACCTCCCCACCGCCTCTCCTATAAGTATAGCGGTGCTTATCCGCTGAATTTCCCTTCCCCTCCCATATACCTCAGCCCAAGAGTGGCTGACACATATGCTAATTCTCCACAGGCTGATACCTTTGACTCAGATAATCTATCGAATGTTTCCTATAGTACTGTGGAGATCATTCGTTAATAATAAATCATAAAATGAAGTTATATTCCACCTCACCTAAACTCTTGTCTATCTTCATGTTAAGATTTGATATGTAATTATCTTGTTACATGTGTATTTTCTCTTTTTTTTTTTTCTGATAATGTCAGTTTATAGACAATGTATTACTCACTTTGATGTAACACTGGCCTCAGGACGAATCCTGTTTGTTATTGTTAATCTATACTTTAACTTCAATAAAAAAAATATTTAAAAAAAAAAAAATACAAAAGAGAGGAGTTAAACTGGGAACAAATGGTGTCCAATAGTCCACCCTATGGGATGGTCCCCACCCAGGTTAAAGCCTCTTTCTTCCCAATCTATGCTTTTCTCTTTCTGTATGTATTTGTATTATGACCCTGGGGAAGTCTCCCTAAGGGTGATGAGGGGAACCAGACGTGGTTATGGGATCAGACTGATATACTTCTGGAAAGTTCTTCTCTGTGAAAGCACAAATGGGGTAAAATAGGCTGCTCCTAGGTGATAACTCGCCTAAGAACAAGCCACTGAGCTGTTTTTTCCTAGTAGAGCACTTCTTTTTCTGCATGTATTTGTATTATGACCTTGGAGAAGTCTCAAGGGGGGGTGCTTGGGCAAGGAGTTCACATCTGGGTTCCCCATCACCCTTATTGAGACATCTCCAGGGTATACAAATACATGCAGTATGGTGTGCGTAGCAATACAAGCACATTAATTAGACATGTGCAATTCGATTCGGTCCGAATCGAAATTCGGACGAATTTGTTGAATTCGGAGATTCGGATCGATTCGAATTTCCGAATTGCGGTAGTGCCAAATCTACCGAATAAATCCGAATCGATTCAAATTTATTCGGTAGATTCGGATGGATTCGGATGGCCGTGTATTACACTAGTATTGTACAGTATATTAGGTTTATCAATCTGCTATGGGTTAAACCTAATATACAGTACATAATACTAGTGTAATACACAGCACATCCTACCTAACACTTATCGAAATTCCGAATTTCCGAATTGATTTGAACCGAATCTAACCGAATCGAACCAAATTGTTTACGAATCCGAAAGAATCCGGATGAATCCGATATGAATTCATTCGATTTCTTCCGAATTCGAATCGATCCGAACCAAAATTCGAATCGATCCGAACCGAACCAAATTTTTCGAAGCTGCACATGTCTAACATTAATGTGCTTAGAGAAATATTGCTGCTCCTCACTGATGATGCCCAATGCAGGCCAAAGGGAAAAGTCTGGGCTTGCCATGTTCCTTGTTAAGAGGAGGATTGCCTGGTATTTCAGAGCTGGACTGTTCCCACTAAGCGGGATCAGACTGATATACTTCAGGAAAGCTCTTCTCTGTGAAAAGCTCAACTGGGCAAAAAAAGGCTGCTCCTAGGTGGCAACTAGCCATAGAACAAGCTAATGAGCTGTTCCTAGTAGAGTACTTCTCTTTCTGTAAGTAATTAAATTATTTTCTAAGAAGTCTGTCCTTTGAGAAGACGATATTGGGATCAATACTGTCACTAATACTAAAACTATTAACTGGACCCTCTGTGTGAACAGATCATAGATTGGTTAAAAAAAAAAAAAAAAACACACAGAAAAATATATTTTGAATATTTAAGACTCTTCAATATGATGAACTAAGTGGTTTAGAAACAATTCTGGGGATTGTACTTACAAGATGCTACCTCATTTGAATGAAGTAAGTGTAGAGTGGTAGTAAAACCATAAAGACACTTCTAGGAGAGAGCCGCACTGTCATTTTCTGTTTAAATCTCAGCCTGAAAAAGATTCTAGTATGGTAGAAACAGGAATTCTCCAGAAGGGTATGAAAAGGAAAAATAAACAACATAAGAGATAATTAGTGCAACTCTGTTATATTAATAAAACAACAAATTAATGTACACTCAATATAATGTCATGTGCTCACATTTAAAAACCTCAACACACAATGAAGTATTTATATGGCACGATACAGCTCAGGATAGGGGATCCCATAAAAGTTCAAGTATTCAGATTTTCCTGGTTAGGTATGCATATGTTTGCAAATCCTGTGTACAGAGATACAGAAGTGCTTGTTTAGGTGTTCAAATATTGTCATGCAAAGTGCATAAAGTACAAGGTAAATATGTCCGTCTTAGAAATCACCTGACACAGTTCAAAGGCCTTCTCAATATTGCCTTCTTCATCAGAGGTAATTGTGAATGTAACGCTGCAAACAGAGGTTGCGGCTCCTCCTCTGTGACGTGTATGAATCGTGATTGGACCCCATAGGTCATGTGATCCATAGAGCCCATATAAGTAAACAAACACGCATCCTGATGCCATGTATGTAAGTGAAACTTTATGTCAATCTGACTCCCAATACCCGTGTGTAAACAAATCTGCCCCTGACTTTGCGATTGAAGTGTGTCAGTTGAGATAAACATATAACAATATGAACTTTATATGCAAAACATACAAAAGAACATTGATACAATATTCCAAGACAAATAAATCATTATACATAGCGAGTTAGTCTGGGGGTAGTGAGGTTCAAATTATTAGTTAGTTAGATGCTAATTGCAAAATGTATAAATGCATTGGACATTAAAAACTCAGCATTTACATGGACTACATACCTTTTTCATTGTTTTCCTGTGTTGTGTTGTGTTGATTTACACATGTGTTATATGTTTAAAAAATGTTATGTTTTTATTCTCTACATTAAAGGGACAGTATTCTACATATCCAATAAATTTAGGAATAAACTAGGTACTTGGTGCAGTTTTTTTAACTTGCGAGCAGAAGGGCTTAATGACATTTAAAAATAAAGTTGTATTTATTATTTATGCAACTACAAGTTTCATTTAGTCAACTTATTTCCATGAGGAGAATACAAACTATCGGCTAGATTACGAGTTGTGCGTTAGGTTTACAAAGCAGCGTTAAGAGGTCCTAACGCTACTTTTTAACGCCCGCTGGTATTACGAGTCTTGCAGGTACAGGTGTACCGCTCACTTTTTTGGCCAGACTTGGAAAAACCGCAAATCCACTTACGTAAATAGCGTATCCTCTTTTTTCAATGGGACTTGCATAGCGCCGGTATTACGAGTCTGCCAAAAAGTGAGTGGTTCACCCTCTCCTGTCAAGACTGGTACCGCATTTTAAAGTCAGTAGTTAAGAGTTTTACACTACAACGCCGTAGCATAAAACTCTTAACTAAAGTGCTAAAAAGTACACTAACACCCATAAACTACCAATTAACCCCTAAACCGAGGCCCTCGTGCATCGCAAACACTAAAATAAAATTTTTAACCCCTAATCTGCTGAACCGGACATCGCCACCACTATAATAAACATATTAACCCCTAAACCGCCGCACTACCGCCTTGCAAACATTAGTTAAATATTATTAACCCCTATTCTGCCCTCCCTAACATCGCCTACACCTACCTACATTTATTAACCCCTAATCTGCCGCCCCCAACGTCGCCGCCACAATATTAAAGTTATTAACCCCTAAATCTAAGTCTAACCCTAACCCTAACACCACCTAACTTAAATATAATTAAAATATAATATAATATAATTAAAAGAAATCTAAATAAAAATTCCTATCATTAACTAAATAATTCCTATTTAAAACTAAATACTTACCTATAAAATAAACCCTAAGCTAGCTACAATATAACTAATAGTTACTTGTAGATAGCTTAGGATTTATTTTTATTTTACAGGCAAGTTTGTATTTATTTTAACTAGGTAGAATAGTTATTAAATAGTTATTAACTATTTAATAACTACCTAGCTAAAAGAAATACAAAGTTACCTGTAAAATAAAACCTAACCTAAGTTACAATTACACCTAATACTACACTATAATTAAATGATTTCCAAAAATTAAATACAATTAAATAAAATTATCTAAAGTACAAAAAAAAACCCCCACTAAATTACAGAAAATAATAAACAAATTACAAGATTTTTAAACTAATTACACCTAATCTAATCCCCTAACAAAATAAAAAAGCCCCCCCAAAATAAAAAACCCTACCCTACACTAAATTACAAATAGCCCTTAAAAGGGCTTTTTGTGGGGCATCGCCCCAAAGTAATCAGCTCTTTTACCTGTAAAAAATATTACAAATCCCCTCAACATTAAAACCCACCACCCACACAACCAACCCTACTCTAAAACCCACCCAATACCCCCTTAAAAAAAACCTAACACTAACCCCTTGAAGATCACCTTACCAGGAGAAGTCTTCATCCAACCGGGCTGAAGTCCTCAACGAAGCTGGGAGAGGTCTTCATCCAAGCCGGGAAGAAGAGGTCCTCCAGACGGGCAGAAGTCTTCATCCAGACGGCATCTTCTATCTTCATCCATCTGGCGCGGAGCGGGTCCATCTTCAAGACATCCGACGCGGAGCATCCACTTCATCCGACTGCTAAGACTGAATGAAGGTTCCTTTAAATGACGTCATCCAAGATGGCGTCCCTTCAATTCCGATTGGCTGATAGAATTCTATCAGCCAATCGGAATTAAGGTAGAAAAAATCCTATTATCTGATGCAATCAGCCAATAGGATTGAGCTTGCATTCTATTGGCTGATTGGAACAGCCAATAGAATGCCAGCTCAATCCTATTGGCTGATTGCATCAGCCAATAGGATTGAACTTCAATATTATTGGCTGATTGCATCAGCCAATAGGATTTTTTCTACCTTATTTCCGATTGGCTGATAGAATTCTATCAGCCAATCGGAATTGAAGGGACGCCATCTTGGATGACGTCATTTAAAGGAACCTTCATTTAGTCTTAGCCGTCAGATGAAGAGGATGCTGCACGTCAGATGTCTTGAAGATGGACCCGCTCCGCGCCAAATGGATGAAGATAGAAGATGCCGCCTGGATGAAGACTTCTGCCCGTCTGGAGGACCACTTTGCCCGGCTTGGATGAAGACTTCTCCCGGCTTCGTTGAGGAATTCGGCCCGGTTGGATGAAGACTTCTCCCGGTAAGGTGATCTTCAAGGGGTTAGTGTTAGGTTTTTGTTAAGGGGGTATTGGTGGGTTTTAGAGTAGGGTTGGTTGTGTGGGTGGTGGGTTTTAATGTTGGGGAGGATTTGTAATTTTTTTTACAGGTAAAAGAGCTGATTACTTTGGGGCAATGCCCTACAAAAGGCCCTTTTAAGGGCTATTTGTAATTTAGTGTAGGGTAGGGCTTTTTTATTTTGGGGGGCTTTTATTATTTTGTTAGGGGAATTAGATTAGGTGTAATTAGTTTAAAAATCTTGTAATTTGTTTATTATTTTCTGTAATTTAGTGTTTGTTTATTTTGTACTTTAGATAATTTTATTTAATTGTATTTAATTTTGGGAAATAATTTAATTATAGTGTAGTGTTAGGTGTAATTGTAACTTAGGTTAGGTTTTATTTTACAGGTAACTTTGTATTTATTTTAGCTAGGTAGTTATTAAATAGTTAATAACTATTTAATAACTATTCTACCTAGTTAAAATAAATACAAACTTGCCTGTAAAATAAAAATAAATCCTAAGCTAGCTACAATGTAACTATTAGTTATATTTTAGCTATCTTAGGGTTTATTTTATAGGTAAGTATTTAGTTTTAAATAGGAATTATTTAGTTAATGATAGGAATTTTTATTTGGATTTCTTTTAATTATATTTAAGTTAGGGGGTGTTAGGGTTAGGGTTAGACTTAGGTTTAGGGGTTAATACATTTAGTATAGTGGCGGCGACATTGGGGGGCAGATTAGGGGGTTAATAAATGTAGGTAGGTGGCGGCGATATTAGGGCTGGCAGATTAGGGGTTAATAATATTTAACTAATGTTTGCGAGGCGGGAGTGCGGCGGTTTAGGGGTTAATATGTTTATTATAGTGGCGGCGACTTTGGGGGTGGCAGATTAGGGGTTAATAAATGTAGGTAGGTGGCGGCAAAATTGGTGGCAGCAGAGTAGGGGTTAATAATTGAAATGTAGGGTTCGGCGATGTTGGGGGCTGCAGATTAGGGGTTCATAAGTATAATGTAGGTGGCGGCGGTGTCCGGAGTGACAGATTAGGGGTTAATAATTATAATGTAGGTGTCGGGGATGTCGGGGACGGCAGATTAGGGGTTAATAAGTGTAAGATTAGGGGTGTTTAGACTCGGGGTTCATGTTAGGGTGTAAGGTGTAAACATAAAATGTATTTCCCCATAGGAATCAATGGGGCTGCGTTACGGAGCTTTACGCTGCTTTTTTGCAGGTGTTAGACTTTTTTTCAGCCGGCTCTCCCCATTGATTCCTATGGGGAAATCGTGCACAAGCACGTTACACCAGCTCACCGCTAACGTAAGCAGCGCTGGTATTGGAGTGCGGTAATGAGCAAAATTTTGCTCAACGCTCACTTCTTGTCTGGTTTGTAAAAACTCGTAATACCAGCGCTGTCTGTAAGTGAGCAGTGAGCATAAACTGCTCGTTAGCACCGCACAGCCTCTAACGCAAAACTCGTAATCTAGGTGTATATATTTGATTCTCTGTGCTTAGCACTGAGAGGGATAAATGCTGTATATTAAGTAATAAAATGCAACTTGTAATAACCTTAAATATTCTGTTTTGTGTTTTGCATTACATTTAGAAAAACCACACAAGGGACCTATTTATTTCATTACAAGAGCCTTGTGAACTGGTTTTTCATGAAGTTCTCTGCTCAGGAAATATTAAAAGATCCCTCTCATAACTCTAGAAAGAGAATTTATGATACTCTATATGTTACTAAAAGGTGTTCCCTACACTTTTGAATGTGACGACGAGTACAATATAGCCCTGGATGAAATGAGAGTTTTATTGCATGTTCAGGCCTCTGGGAACTTTTCATTCATTCAGAAAAATTGCACACAGAATGACTCTTTTAATGTGTGCACAATAAGCTATTTCCTGATAACTGTAGGTGTTCACTGCCATTTATTTATTTTCATTCCTTTAACCAAGAAGTGGTGAGAACATTGTGAAGAAGGCCTTGCTACATGAGAAGCAATCCATATGTTCCCAGAATCAGAGGTGAAGCTAATGGGGTAGATTTATTATGCAGCGGATGCTGCATTCTACACCCATCGTGTCAGACTCGCCTGAAAAGGAAGTTAAAGGGACACTAAACCCAAAAATGTTCTTTCCTGGTTCAGGTAGAGAATATCATTTTAAACAACATTCCAATTTACTTCTATTATCTAATTTGTTTCATTCTTTAGATATCCGTTGTTGAAGAAATAGCAATGCACACGAGGCATCAATGTGCAGCCACCAATCAGCAGCACTTGAGCCTATCTAGATATGCTTTTCAGCCAAGAATACCAAGAGAATGAAGCAAATTAGATAATAGAAGTAAATTAGAAAGTTGTTTAAAATTGTATGCTCTTTCTAACTCATGAATAAAAAAATTGGGGTTCATGTCCCTTTAAGAAACAGCTGCTCCTTAACTTCTCACCTTTGAGGTGGCGGACTGAAATCATCCCGATCCAATACAATTGCGATGATTGACACCCCCTGCTAGTGGCCATGCCTTCACTAGCAGGGGGCGGCATTGCACAAGCATTTCACAACAAATCAAATCATGTCTGCTCGATCTTTAATAAATCTACCTCATAGTGTCAGTCAGGGCTCTCTATAGAATCCACAGACAATGTCACAGAATTAACACGCAATATCACGGAATTAGCATGCAAGTATTTTGCAACTATTTCATGCACCTAATCGGCTAGATTACAAGTTGAAGCACTATTTTAACACGCAATACTGTTTGCGGGCGATAAATAACCATAAATGTTTATGTAGCAATCTCTGGAAGTACTCATGACACGTGGCAGTGAATTCTCGTAAAAATGATTCCTGGGTAAGTACATTTGTCAAAAAATTAAATAATGCTAGAATTTGCTCTATGGAAAGTAGCTAAATATAAGTAAAGATCATTGGATAGTGAGCATTTAAATTTCTCCAATAACACAATAATGTATTATTTAATATAGACTATAAAGCATTTATTTCTAACAACTATTGTAAACTTGCATGTATACATACACATACCAGTTTCGTGGTGGGCATCCCGGTATTAAGGTTCGTGGTGGGCATCCCGGTATTACCTCGCTATCTGCAGACGTGTATTTCATTTTAAAGTTGTTTACTTGCCTCATATGGATGAGGTTCTCTGATGTAAGGACCTGCTTTTATTGTTATCACTTTTTTTAATAAACAGTAATGCCCTATTAGTGTATCTTTGTCGTTTTCTTTTTCCCTCATCTGGATGTATAAGCCACATTAACGTGGGGGCTAGGACTTCCAGCCAGATTGAATTTCACCAACCCAGATCGAGTATCCCTTCCTTGAAGAAGGTTCTTCTGCAGACACCGACTTAGATGCAGATATCGTTGTCAAACTGTGGGCTTCTACTTACCTCATATGATTGAGGGTATTTCCCGTAAGTAAGAATTACCAGCAGGAGGAGGACTGCAGAACACGTGTGTGATCCTTAGGGATGGGCAAATGTGTTTATATTCGAATTCGAATGTTAGAACGAATGTTATTGTAAAAATTCGATTTACATAATAAATTGTTGATAAGAACGAATATTCTTAAAAATTCGATTTTCAATGTTATTTACAGTTTTCGAATGTCACATTCAAATTCGAATGTCACAATCGAAATCGAATGTCACATTCGAAATCGAATGTCACTTTCGAATTAGAATATTACATTTATATAACACAATTGTAGACTAGAAACACTATTTTGAATTTGAATGTCACATTCGAATCGAATATCACATTCGAATCAAATATCACATTCGAATCGAATATCACATTCGAATTTGAATATTACATTTATAAAACACAGCATTAGACTAGAAATACTATTTCGAATTCGAATGTCACATTCAAATCGAATATTACATTTGAATCGAATATCACATTTATTAAACACAGTTGTAAACTAGAAATACTATTTCGAATTTGAATGTCACATTCGAATTTGAATATTACATTTAAAAAACACAGTAATAGACTAGAAATACTATTTCGAATTCGAATGTCACATTCTAATTCAAATATTACATTTAAAACACAGTATTAGACTAGAAATACTATTGCAAATTTGAATGTGACATTCGAATGTAGCATTCGAATTCGAATATTACATTTATTAAACACAGTTGTAGACTAGAAATACTATTTCGAATTTGAATGTCACATTTGAATTCGAATATTACATTTTGAAATTGAATAAATACATAGCTAAACATTCTATTATTTGAACAAATATTTTCGAATTTTATTGAAAAATTCGAAAACGAAAATTCGAAAATAGAGTGTTAAAATTTTATATAAACATTCGAAATTCGATTCGAACAAACGAATGTATTAAAATTAGTTTTAAATTTCGAATTTTTAGAAACATTCGCTCATCCCTAGTGATCCTACAATATCATCTAGAGCAGTGTTTTTCAACCAGTGTGCCGTGGCACACTAGTGTGCCGTGAGAGATCCTCAGGTGTGCCATGGCAGACTGACAACAGTGTGACATATTTTTTAAACTTTGCTTGTTTTTTACTCCCAGTGCAGGGGTAGTTTGTAGGAGGCATGGCATAACAGCACAATACATACAGTATGGGCGCCATGTACTAAGGCGTCAATTTTTTCGCACAGACCGTATCGAAATAACCCGCCGGCATTCGCACCATGCGGATGGCACTTCGTTACATAAATGTACTAAAAACCAAGCCGTAAAATTTCGCGTCTATTGTGTGTCGAAGACAATCGGATTATTGATAACTTTGAAGCTTCGTTCGGCGCGAAAGAGCAAAGTTAAGAAGCAGTCTGCGACCTGATTGGTTTAGTTCTTTACCCACGTGACGATCTAGGTGTCATAATCGCCAGACAAGCGGCAACGTCTGGCTGCTGACATGTATAAGAATGTGCATTTTCCCAGAAATCTTAGAATATTGTTTATTTACTTTTCGGTATTCACTTTGACAAAATGGCTTGCTCCGGAGATTCTGCTACTTCTAAGAAGACTCGCAACCCTAACTTCTCGTAATTGAATTAATCGGAAAAGAAACATGTGTAAAACTGTCTCCATCTTCATTCACTGATCCAAAAACCAATAATGCTACAATAGTAGTCTAGTCCTTTCACTTAAGTACTTCTACCTGGCGTCAGGTTGATACCCCCTATAGTTTTCTATTGTATTCGCTACCTAAATGGTCGCGAAGCAAATCACGCGAAGTTACAGTGAAAGTTGGAGCGGGCGGATTAGTTGTAACATTCATAATTTCCGATTACAGCGAATTTACGTGCGATCGAACATGTAGTAAGTGGAAAAAGGCTTCGGAACGATGAGTTGAGTAAAATTACGATCGCTGATGAAAAATAGTGGTTTTTCGAGCAGATCGCAGATTGATACATACGAGAAGCAGATCGTGAGCGAATTTTGACGCGGAAATACAGACGGACGGTCACTTCGAAGCTTAGTACATGGCGCCCTATGTGTGTGTTTGTGTGTATGTGTGTATATATATGCTGTGTTAGGCTACAATGTGTGATTTTTTTTAAAATTTTGGGATGGTGATGTGCCACAGGATTTTTTAATGTAAAAAAGTGTGCCACGGCAAAAAAAAGGTTAAAAATCACTGATCTAGAGCTCTGCATTTTTACTATCGGGACTGTGTGTGTCTTTTCTTCTGGACACCTTCTGTCCCTTTTTTTCCAGACTTTCATATGAACTTAACCGGCTGTCTTTCTTCCACTTGTTGATACATGCTGATATTTATTGTGTACTTACTCCTCATATGCTCTTTTTTATTTATTCACTTCTGTGTTTGCACCCCCTATATATACAATCTATATATATATATATATATATATATATATATATATATATATATATATATATATATATATATATATATACACACACGTTTGGCTTATGGTTGAGAACTCCACTTTGCCCTGAATTTTAGTGGGTTCGTTTATGTTCATTACTACTCAGAGCTTTTATAGGTGGTTTTTTCTTACACTAGGTTTTGCGCTAGACCATCCCTTGGTCTGAGTCAAACAAATAGAACACAAAATTACCAAATGTTACCAGATATATCTTTTACTTGAGAATTGAGATTGAAATAAAAAATCTCAGTTCACCATAAACAATTGTGAAGGATTGCCAACAATTCTACAAAGAGACCGTCAAACATAGGATGAATTTTATAATGATTCTTGAAGCACAGAATTCTTGTACATATAATTAATTTTATCTGTGAGTAAAACACTAGGCTAATTTATATGCATGTATGTATCAGTGGCAGATATTGACATTTCTAACCCACAGGGTGTATACAAGCCCAATTGTTCTTACCCAAATTAGCAATATTGACAATTGTTAGTAAAAGTTCAAAATGTTTTCATTCCCTCGTCAGTTGCAGCTGAGTGTGTAATCTGGGTGTGCTGATCCCGACCAAAATAGCATCTGAAAAATATGAGACACACAGTGCCCACCGATTCAAGGAAGTATAAAGACAATTTTTAATTAAAAGTGCAAAAAAGCCTACATTGCACTCACAAGATAAAAGTAGTCAAAAGGCATATCATACAAGTGACGTGATCTTCCGTTGCTTGTCTGTGACCGACCAAGGTGGATGATTGTTCTATGTGGAAAGTGGTTTCACAGTGTCCTAAATTAGGAATTGGATGCAGTCTTTACGTTGTTCCTTAAGATTGCAGCACTGTCTGGTATCTTTAGATCTTTACCAAGACGCCGTTACTATTTTTCACAAACGTACCGTCCAAAACTGGCCTTAATGCAGTTATATACTGTATGTATTGAACTGCTGTTGAATTAAACATTGAATTAAGCCTATGCGTTTCATTTGCAGTGAGCAAACTTCTTCAGGGGTAGTCTTTTTGTTTTTGTAACATTCACCTTACAACATTGAAATATAAAATACCAGCACCGCATTATACATACATAAAAGGTTAGAACAAATAAAACATATACAAGTCCAAAATGTCCAATCATTGTAAATGATCTTCCAGTTTTAAGAATGCAGTAATTAAGTGAGTACAATATAAACAATCCAAATATATTTAGCTACTTTCTATAGCACAACTGCTAAAATATTTTCCATCTTTTGAGTTTATTAAATACATATTAACTGAAACACATTTAAGAAATGTTAGCATCACACACAAATCATTATTTGACGCACTTCTTGTGGAACTTAATCTTATGAATTGCCATTTTCTTTTTGTATGAAGATGTTGGACAGCAGTCTGTGCAATATGCCACATCAGAAATCCTTCAAGAAATGTAAAACTATCTTAGAAGATGATGAATTTATTTAATATTTTCTTATTATTGTTATTATTATTGTTAATATTATTTTATGTGTTTTTAATATTATTTAAAACACTTTTTTTTTTTTAAATAGTGGCACAAACATAATCATATATTTACAAGGTTTTAGAATATATAAGATTTCAAGACATCACAGATTTCTTCTTCAGATGTAGGTAATGTTTTGGTAGAAGACTTTTACATATCAAGTGCATAAATAAAATATAGCCTCTAGGTGAATGGATTAAGTAGTTGATCAGTAGTTGATCAAGATTGCTAGTTATGGAATATGAATCAGGATTCTGGAGCCTATATAATATGTAATTCCTTGACAGAAAAGTTGTAGTCTTGAAATTTTATTGAATTTTAAAACGCTAATTGATAAATTCAGTTGTCCATTCATATTATTACAATCTGTAGGAACCAAAAGGAATTTGATGAAAGTTTGAGGAATAGAGGATATCCACAAGATAAATGAGCACCGATGGAGCCTGCAACATGGTATAAATGGATTTGTGAGTACTTTTCAATTTGGTAATATCCTTCATTTTAATCCTAACTCAATTAAAAAGGATTTTCTGTCAATGGAAATGTCCAAATAGATAGCCTTACAGGTATTCAATTATAGAAATGCTGTCACAGTTAAAGTCATGTGTGCTCAAACAACAAAGGCCATGGTTTTTACAGATGTATAAACTATGGGCGAGATTATATATGCGGCGCAGGCTTCAGCACAACTGCTGAAACCTGCGTTGTCCGTAATTTTACCTTGCACATCGAGGAATCACATAAACCGTGCCGGGAGTTCATATAATGCCATAAGTCAGATAAACTGGCAATTTAAATACACATTTCTGGAGTCGCCGGTGACTTATGGCAGTTTAGAAACTGCTGGCACATAATAAAAAAAAAGAAAAAAGTTTAATCACCCATAAAAGTCTATCCCGAGTCCCAAAAATAAACCTTCACGTCAAAACCCCTATCTGCCATCACCCCACATCACAACTAATAATAAAAGTATTAACCCCTAAACCACCAACCCCCACAAAGCAATATACCTAATTAAACTATAAACCTCTAATCCGCCATCCCCCCACATCGCAAACTGCCTAATAAAATGATTAACCCCTAAACTGCCATCCCCCACAACACAATAAACCTAATTAACCTATTAACCCCTAAACCGCAAACCCCCCACAATGCAATAAACTTATTTAATCACTAAGCCCCCTAACCTAACACCCCCTAAATTAACCCAAATTATATAAAATAATAAAATGCTGTTAAAATTAAAATAAAAAATCCTAACAGACAGTACTTAAAAAAACAACTAGGATTAAATTAAAATAAATGCATCTAAAATTACAAAAAATAGAAAATGATCAAAAATTAAAAAATTAAACCTAATCTAATACCCCTTTAAAAATTAAAAAGCCCTCCAAAATAAAAACACCCCCTAATCTAAACTAAACTACCAATAGCCCTTAAAATGACCTTATGTAGGGCTATAAACCCCCCACCCACCAACCCCCCGCAATAAAAAAACCTAACACTAAAAAACCCAAAGCTACCCATTGCCCCATAAAGGGGCATTTGCATGGGCATTGCCCTTAAAGGGACAATCAGTTCTTGAGAGGCCATGAAAAAAAAATCCCTAATCTAAAAAAAATTGACCCTTGTGCAAACAGCTTTAAACAGTGGTCTTTAGACAGAACCAAAAGACAATGATGTGGCATTGGTTTCATTAATAAAATCTCAGCACAGATTAAATCTACAAAATATGTAAAAATTGTATTTTACCATTCTGTATATAAAAAAAAAAACTATACATAAGCTTTTATCTTTATTAAGGACCTACACCTGCAAAGATTGTTTTTCTAAATCTGGAAATACATTTCATATTTATAATAGTGCCCTCAGACAGTTAATATACTTGTATCAGCTAGGAACCTGCTCGCAATTTTACAGTAGAAAAAGAAAAATTATAATACTGATTGAACCAGGAATAAGAATAAAACCTTTTTAATTTAGATAATTAGTAATTATATCACAAGCTCTGTAATAAATAGTAAATACACTATTGTAACCTCCCGTTTAAGACCAATGGCTAAACAAACTGCCTTAACAGAGTAGTTAATTTAGCAATAACTACATGCCCAAAATTAAAATAATGAACATAGAGAAAAAAAAAGAAGTGGCATTTAATAAAGGACTCATAATGTGACCATATTGAGGAAATAGAATAACTGTAGCATTTAAGCAAAAGTAGTACAGAAATATATGGTATGTGGCACATTTTTTTAAAAAAACTTTCTCATTTTTCCAACTGTTGCTTTCTTTTGAGCTGTGAATATTGTGGTAGAATTTATTAAAGTGAACTGATCAGCAGCACAAATATTAAGAGCACTACATGCAGTCTATGGGCTCCATTTAGCAATCAGCAAAAGTGGCTTCAAAAGTCCATAAAAGGGCAGGCTCACTTATGTGAGCCTCCTTACCACAAGTTAAGAAGCAAAAGTAATCTAACCTCTTGAGGTGGTGGTTTTAAAACACCTCAAATTTGTTCGCCCAGGGTGATTGCCAGGTTGCGTAAGAGCAGAGGGTGGAATTGCACAAGGATATCTTTTTTTATATTCTTTATTTATAAAAAAGATATACAGTGAGCAAATTCAGGACAAGATAAATAGTCTGCGATATCAATACCTCTGGCGTACCAATTGCTGGTTTAATTTTACTCATCAATTTACATTCACATAACAATTGGCTCATGGAATATCAACAGTAAACATATTGTACTCACACATGTCTTTATTTATAACATAAATACTGTAGTTTGGAATCCAGGTCTCCATGGTGCCACCTGTGCTCTACTAAGATTTTAGGTCTGCGCCAGTTTAGTTTCTGGTAGTTTCAAAGTAGAATTCTATCAGCCAATCGGAATTGAAGGGACGCCATCTTGGATGACGTCATTTAAAGGAACCTTCATTTAGTCTTAGCCGTCAGATGAAGAGGATGCTCCACGTCAGATGTCTTGAAGATGGACCCGCTCCGCGCCAAATGGATGAAGATAGAAGATGCCGCCTGGATGAAGACTTCTGCCCGTCTGGAGGACCACTTTGCCCGGCTTGGATGAAGACTTCTCCCGGCTTCGTTGAGGAATTCGGCCCGGTTGGATGAAGACTTCTCCCGGTAAGGTGATCTTCAAGGGGTTAGTGTTAGGTTTTTGTTAAGGGGGCATTGGTGGGTTTTAGAGTAGGGTTGGTTGTGTGGGTGGTGGGTTTTAATGTTGGGGAGGATTTGTAATTTTTTTTACAGGTAAAAGAGCTGATTACTTTGGGGCAATGCCCTACAAAAGGCCCTTTTAAGGGCTATTTGTAATTTAGTGTAGGGTAGGGCTTTTTTATTTTGGGGGGCTTTTATTATTTTGTTAGGGGAATTAGATTAGGTGTAATTAGTTTAAAAATCTTGTAATTTGTTTATTATTTTCTGTAATTTAGTGTTTGTTTATTTTGTACTTTAGATAATTTTATTTAATTGTATTTAATTTTGGGAAATAATTTAATTATAGTGTAGTGTTAGGTGTAATTGTAACTTAGGTTAGGTTTTATTTTACAGGTAACTTTGTATTTATTTTAGCTAGGTAGTTATTAAATAGTTAATAACTATTTAATAACTATTCTACCTAGTTAAAATAAATACAAACTTGCCTGTAAAATAAAAATAAATCCTAAGCTAGCTACAATGTAACTATTAGTTATATTTTAGCTATCTTAGGGTTTATTTTATAGGTAAGTATTTAGTTTTAAATAGGAATTATTTAGTTAATGATAGGAATTTTTATTTGGATTTCTTTTAATTATATTTAAGTTAGGGGGTGTTAGGGTTAGGGTTAGACTTAGGTTTAGGGGTTAATACATTTAGTATAGTGGCGGCGACATTGGGGGGCAGATTAGGGGGTTAATAAATGTAGGTAGGTGGCGGCGATATTAGGGCTGGCAGATTAGGGGTTAATAATATTTAACTAATGTTTGCGAGGCGGGAGTGCGGCGGTTTAGGGGTTAATATGTTTATTATAGTGGCGGCGACTTTGGGGGTGGCAGATTAGGGGTTAATAAATGTAGGTAGGTGGCGGCAAAATTGGTGGCAGCAGAGTAGGGGTTAATAATTATAATGTAGGGTTCGGCGATGTTGGGGGCTGCAGATTAGGGGTTCATAAGTATAATGTAGGTGGCGGCGGTGTCCGGAGTGACAGATTAGGGGTTAATAATTATAATGTAGGTGTCGGGGATGTCGGGGACGGCAGATTAGGGGTTAATAAGTGTAAGATTAGGGGTGTTTAGACTCGGGGTTCATGTTAGGGTGTAAGGTGTAAACATAAAATGTATTTCCCCATAGGAATCAATGGGGCTGCGTTACGGAGCTTTACGCTGCTTTTTTGCAGGTGTTAGACTTTTTTTCAGCCGGCTCTCCCCATTGATTCCTATGGGGAAATCGTGCACAAGCACGTTACACCAGCTCACCGCTAACGTAAGCAGCGCTGGTATTGGAGTGCGGTAATGAGCAAAATTTTGCTCAACGCTCACTTCTTGTCTGGTTTGTAAAAACTCGTAATACCAGCGCTGTCTGTAAGTGAGCAGTGAGCATAAACTGCTCGTTAGCACCGCACAGCCTCTAACGCAAAACTCGTAATCTAGGTGTATATATTTGATTCTCTGTGCTTAGCACTGAGAGGGATAAATGCTGTATATTAAGTAATAAAATGCAACTTGTAATAACCTTAAATATTCTGTTTTGTGTTTTGCATTACATTTAGAAAAACCACACAAGGGACCTATTTATTTCATTACAAGAGCCTTGTGAACTGGTTTTTCATGAAGTTCTCTGCTCAGGAAATATTAAAAGATCCCTCTCATAACTCTAGAAAGAGAATTTATGATACTCTATATGTTACTAAAAGGTGTTCCCTACACTTTTGAATGTGACGACGAGTACAATATAGCCCTGGATGAAATGAGAGTTTTATTGCATGTTCAGGCCTCTGGGAACTTTTCATTCATTCAGAAAAATTGCACACAGAATGACTCTTTTAATGTGTGCACAATAAGCTATTTCCTGATAACTGTAGGTGTTCACTGCCATTTATTTATTTTCATTCCTTTAACCAAGAAGTGGTGAGAACATTGTGAAGAAGGCCTTGCTACATGAGAAGCAATCCATATGTTCCCAGAATCAGAGGTGAAGCTAATGGGGTAGATTTATTATGCAGCGGATGCTGCATTCTACACCCATCGTGTCAGACTCGCCTGAAAAGGAAGTTAAAGGGACACTAAACCCAAAAATGTTCTTTCCTGGTTCAGGTAGAGAATATCATTTTAAACAACATTCCAATTTACTTCTATTATCTAATTTGTTTCATTCTTTAGATATCCGTTGTTGAAGAAATAGCAATGCACACGAGGCATCAATGTGCAGCCACCAATCAGCAGCACTTGAGCCTATCTAGATATGCTTTTCAGCCAAGAATACCAAGAGAATGAAGCAAATTAGATAATAGAAGTAAATTAGAAAGTTGTTTAAAATTGTATGCTCTTTCTAACTCATGAATAAAAAAATTGGGGTTCATGTCCCTTTAAGAAACAGCTGCTCCTTAACTTCTCACCTTTGAGGTGGCGGACTGAAATCATCCCGATCCAATACAATTGCGATGATTGACACCCCCTGCTAGTGGCCATGCCTTCACTAGCAGGGGGTGGCATTGCACAAGCATTTCACAACAAATCAAATCATGTCTGCTCGATCTTTAATAAATCTACCTCATAGTGTCAGTCAGGGCTCTCTATAGAATCCACAGACAATGTCACAGAATTAACACGCAATATCACAGAATTAGCATGCAAGTATTTTGCAACTATTTCATGCACCTAATCGGCTAGATTACAAGTTGAAGCACTATTTTAACACGCAATACTGTTTGCGGGCGATAAATAACCATAAATGTTTATGTAGCAATCTCTGGAAGTACTCATGACACGTGGCAGTGAATTCTCGTAAAAATGATTCCTGGGTAAGTACATTTGTCAAAAAATTAAATAATGCTAGAATTTGCTCTATGGAAAGTAGCTAAATATAAGTAAAGATCATTGGATAGTGAGCATTTAAATTTCTCCAATAACACAATAATGTATTATTTAATATAGACTATAAAGCATTTATTTCTAACAACTATTGTAAACTTGCATGTATACATACACATACCAGTTTCGTGGTGGGCATCCCGGTATTAAGGTTCGTGGTGGGCATCCCGGTATTACCTCGCTATCTGCAGACGTGTATTTCATTTTAAAGTTGTTTACTTGCCTCATATGGATGAGGTTCTCTGATGTAAGGACCTGCTTTTATTGTTATCACTTTTTTTAATAAACAGTAATGCCCTATTAGTGTATCTTTGTCGTTTTCTTTTTCCCTCATCTGGATGTATAAGCCACATTAACGTGGGGGCTAGGACTTCCAGCCAGATTGAATTTCACCAACCCAGATCGAGTATCCCTTCCTTGAAGAAGGTTCTTCTGCAGACACCGACTTAGATGCAGATATCGTTGTCAAACTGTGGGCTTCTACTTACCTCATATGATTGAGGGTATTTCCCGTAAGTAAGAATTACCAGCAGGAGGAGGACTGCAGAACACGTGTGTGATCCTTAGGGATGGGCAAATGTGTTTATATTCGAATTCGAATGTTAGAACGAATGTTATTGTAAAAATTCGATTTACATAATAAATTGTTGATAAGAACGAATATTCTTAAAAATTCGATTTTCAATGTTATTTACAGTTTTCGAATGTCACATTCAAATTCGAATGTCACAATCGAAATCGAATGTCACATTCGAAATCGAATGTCACTTTCGAATTAGAATATTACATTTATATAACACAATTGTAGACTAGAAACACTATTTTGAATTTGAATGTCACATTCGAATCGAATATCACATTCGAATCAAATATCACATTCGAATCGAATATCACATTCGAATTTGAATATTACATTTATAAAACACAGCATTAGACTAGAAATACTATTTCGAATTCGAATGTCACATTCAAATCGAATATTACATTTGAATCGAATATCACATTTATTAAACACAGTTGTAAACTAGAAATACTATTTCGAATTTGAATGTCACATTCGAATTTGAATATTACATTTAAAAAACACAGTAATAGACTAGAAATACTATTTCGAATTCGAATGTCACATTCTAATTCAAATATTACATTTAAAACACAGTATTAGACTAGAAATACTATTGCAAATTTGAATGTGACATTCGAATGTAGCATTCGAATTCGAATATTACATTTATTAAACACAGTTGTAGACTAGAAATACTATTTCGAATTTGAATGTCACATTTGAATTCGAATATTACATTTTGAAATTGAATAAATACATAGCTAAACATTCTATTATTTGAACAAATATTTTCGAATTTTATTGAAAAATTCGAAAACGAAAATTCGAAAATAGAGTGTTAAAATTTTATATAAACATTCGAAATTCGATTCGAACAAACGAATGTATTAAAATTAGTTTTAAATTTCGAATTTTTAGAAACATTCGCTCATCCCTAGTGATCCTACAATATCATCTAGAGCAGTGTTTTTCAACCAGTGTGCCGTGGCACACTAGTGTGCCGTGAGAGATCCTCAGGTGTGCCATGGCAGACTGACAACAGTGTGACATATTTTTTAAACTTTGCTTGTTTTTTACTCCCAGTGCAGGGGTAGTTTGTAGGAGGCATGGCATAACAGCACAATACATACAGTATGGGCGCCATGTACTAAGGCGTCAATTTTTTCGCACAGACCGTATCGAAATAACCCGCCGGCATTCGCACCATGCGGATGGCACTTCGTTACATAAATGTACTAAAAACCAAGCCGTAAAATTTCGCGTCTATTGTGTGTCGAAGACAATCGGATTATTGATAACTTTGAAGCTTCGTTCGGCGCGAAAGAGCAAAGTTAAGAAGCAGTCTGCGACCTGATTGGTTTAGTTCTTTACCCACGTGACGATCTAGGTGTCATAATCGCCAGACAAGCGGCAACGTCTGGCTGCTGACATGTATAAGAATGTGCATTTTCCCAGAAATCTTAGAATATTGTTTATTTACTTTTCGGTATTCACTTTGACAAAATGGCTTGCTCCGGAGATTCTGCTACTTCTAAGAAGACTCGCAACCCTAACTTCTCGTAATTGAATTAATCGGAAAAGAAACATGTGTAAAACTGTCTCCATCTTCATTCACTGATCCAAAAACCAATAATGCTACAATAGTAGTCTAGTCCTTTCACTTAAGTACTTCTACCTGGCGTCAGGTTGATACCCCCTATAGTTTTCTATTGTATTCGCTACCTAAATGGTCGCGAAGCAAATCACGCGAAGTTACAGTGAAAGTTGGAGCGGGCGGATTAGTTGTAACATTCATAATTTCCGATTACAGCGAATTTACGTGCGATCGAACATGTAGTAAGTGGAAAAAGGCTTCGGAACGATGAGTTGAGTAAAATTACGATCGCTGATGAAAAATAGTGGTTTTTCGAGCAGATCGCAGATTGATACATACGAGAAGCAGATCGTGAGCGAATTTTGACGCGGAAATACAGACGGACGGTCACTTCGAAGCTTAGTACATGGCGCCCTATGTGTGTGTTTGTGTGTATGTGTGTATATATATGCTGTGTTAGGCTACAATGTGTGATTTTTTTTAAAATTTTGGGATGGTGGTGTGCCACAGGATTTTTTAATGTAAAAAAGTGTGCCACGGCAAAAAAAAGGTTAAAAATCACTGATCTAGAGCTCTGCATTTTTACTATCGGGACTGTGTGTGTCTTTTCTTCTGGACACCTTCTGTCCCTTTTTTTCCAGACTTTCATATGAACTTAACCGGCTGTCTTTCTTCCACTTGTTGATACATGCTGATATTTATTGTGTACTTACTCCTCATATGCTCTTTTTTATTTATTCACTTCTGTGTTTGCACCCCCTATATATACAATCTATCTATATATATATATATATATATATATATATATATATATATATACACACATTTGGCTTATGGTTGAGAACTCCACTTTGCCCTGAATTTTAGTGGGTTCGTTTATGTTCATTACTACTCAGAGCTTTTATAGGTGGTTTTTTTCTTACACTAGGTTTTGCGCTAGACCATCCCTTGGTCTGAGTCAAACAAATAGAACACAAAATTACCAAATGTTACCAGATATATCTTTTACTTGAGAATTGAGATTGAAATAAAAAATCTCAGTTCACCATAAACAATTGTGAAGGATTGCCAACAATTCTACAAAGAGACCGTCAAACATAGGATGAATTTTATAATGATTCTTGAAGCACAGAATTCTTGTACATATAATTAATTTTATCTGTGAGTAAAACACTAGGCTAATTTATATGCATGTATGTATCAGTGGCAGATATTGACATTTCTAACCCACAGGGTGTATACAAGCCCAATTGTTCTTACCCAAATTAGCAATATTGACAATTGTTAGTAAAAGTTCAAAATGTTTTCATTCCCTCGTCAGTTGCAGCTGAGTGTGTAATCTGGGTGTGCTGATCCCGACCAAAATAGCATCTGAAAAATATGAGACACACAGTGCCCACCGATTCAAGGAAGTATAAAGACAATTTTTAATTAAAAGTGCAAAAAAGCCTACATTGCACTCACAAGATAAAAGTAGTCAAAAGGCATATCATACAAGTGACGTGATCTTCCGTTGCTTGTCTGTGACCGACCAAGGTGGATGATTGTTCTATGTGGAAAGTGGTTTCACAGTGTCCTAAATTAGGAATTGGATGCAGTCTTTACGTTGTTCCTTAAGATTGCAGCACTGTCTGGTATCTTTAGATCTTTACCAAGACGCCGTTACTATTTTTCACAAACGTACCGTCCAAAACTGGCCTTAATGCAGTTATATACTGTATGTATTGAACTGCTGTTGAATTAAACATTGAATTAAGCCTATGCGTTTCATTTGCAGTGAGCAAACTTCTTCAGGGGTAGTCTTTTTGTTTTTGTAACATTCACCTTACAACATTGAAATATAAAATACCAGCACCGCATTATACATACATAAAAGGTTAGAACAAATAAAACATATACAAGTCCAAAATGTCCAATCATTGTAAATGATCTTCCAGTTTTAAGAATGCAGTAATTAAGTGAGTACAATATAAACAATCCAAATATATTTAGCTACTTTCTATAGCACAACTGCTAAAATATTTTCCATCTTTTGAGTTTATTAAATACATATTAACTGAAACACATTTAAGAAATGTTAGCATCACACACAAATCATTATTTGACGCACTTCTTGTGGAACTTAATCTTATGAATTGCCATTTTCTTTTTGTATGAAGATGTTGGACAGCAGTCTGTGCAATATGCCACATCAGAAATCCTTCAAGAAATGTAAAACTATCTTAGAAGATGATGAATTTATTTAATATTTTCTTATTATTGTTATTATTATTGTTAATATTATTTTATGTGTTTTTAATATTATTTAAAACACTTTTTTTTTTTTAAATAGTGGCACAAACATAATCATATATTTACAAGGTTTTAGAATATATAAGATTTCAAGACATCACAGATTTCTTCTTCAGATGTAGGTAATGTTTTGGTAGAAGACTTTTACATATCAAGTGCATAAATAAAATATAGCCTCTAGGTGAATGGATTAAGTAGTTGATCAGTAGTTGATCAAGATTGCTAGTTATGGAATATGAATCAGGATTCTGGAGCCTATATAATATGTAATTCCTTGACAGAAAAGTTGTAGTCTTGAAATTTTATTGAATTTTAAAACGCTAATTGATAAATTCAGTTGTCCATTCATATTATTACAATCTGTAGGAACCAAAAGGAATTTGATGAAAGTTTGAGGAATAGAGGATATCCACAAGATAAATGAGCACCGATGGAGCCTGCAACATAGTATAAATGGATTTGTGAGTACTTTTCAATTTGGTAATATCCTTCATTTTAATCCTAACTCAATTAAAAAGGATTTTCTGTCAATGGAAATGTCCAAATAGATAGCCTTACAGGTATTCAATTATAGAAATGCTGTCACAGTTAAAGTCATGTGTGCTCAAACAACAAAGGCCATGGTTTTTACAGATGTATAAACTATGGGCGAGATTATATATGCGGCGCAGGCTTCAGCACAACTGCTGAAACCTGCGTTGTCCGTAATTTTACCTTGCACATCGAGGAATCACATAAACCGTGCCGGGAGTTCATATAATGCCATAAGTCAGATAAACTGGCAATTTAAATACACATTTCTGGAGTCGCCGGTGACTTATGGCAGTTTAGAAACTGCTGGCACATAATAAAAAAAAAGAAAAAAGTTTAATCACCCATAAAAGTCTATCCCGAGTCCCAAAAATAAACCTTCACGTCAAAACCCCTATCTGCCATCACCCCACATCACAACTAATAATAAAAGTATTAACCCCTAAACCACCAACCCCCACAAAGCAATATACCTAATTAAACTATAAACCTCTAATCCGCCATCCCCCCACATCGCAAACTGCCTAATAAAATGATTAACCCCTAAACTGCCATCCCCCACAACACAATAAACCTAATTAACCTATTAACCCCAAAACCGCAAACCCCCCACAATGCAATAAACTTATTTAATCACTAAGCCCCCTAACCTAACACCCCCTAAATTAACCCAAATTATATAAAATAATAAAATGCTGTTAAAATTAAAATAAAAAATCCTAACAGACAGTACTTAAAAAAACAACTAGGATTAAATTAAAATAAATGCATCTAAAATTACAAAAAATAGAAAATGATCAAAAATTAAAAAATTAAACCTAATCTAATACCCCTTTAAAAATTAAAAAGCCCTCCAAAATAAAAACACCCCCTAATCTAAACTAAACTACCAATAGCCCTTAAAATGACCTTATGTAGGGCTATAAACCCCCCACCCACCAACCCCCCGCAATAAAAAAACCTAACACTAAAAAACCCAAAGCTACCCATTGCCCCATAAAGGGGCATTTGCATGGGCATTGCCCTTAAAGGGACAATCAGTTCTTGAGAGGCCATGAAAAAAAAATCCCTAATCTAAAAAAAATTGACCCTTGTGCAAACAGCTTTAAACAGTGGTCTTTAGACAGAACCAAAAGACAATGATGTGGCATTGGTTTCATTAATAAAATCTCAGCACAGATTAAATCTACAAAATATGTAAAAATTGTATTTTACCATTCTGTATATAAAAAAAAAAAACTATACATAAGCTTTTATCTTTATTAAGGACCTACACCTGCAAAGATTGTTTTTCTAAATCTGGAAATACATTTCATATTTATAATAGTGCCCTCAGACAGTTAATATACTTGTATCAGCTAGGAACCTGCTCGCAATTTTACAGTAGAAAAAGAAAAATTATAATACTGATTGAACCAGGAATAAGAATAAAACCTTTTTAATTTAGATAATTAGTAATTATATCACAAGCTCTGTAATAAATAGTAAATACACTATTGTAACCTCCCGTTTAAGACCAATGGCTAAACAAACTGCCTTAACAGAGTAGTTAATTTAGCAATAACTACATGCCCAAAATTAAAATAATGAACATAGAGAAAAAAAAAGAAGTGGCATTTAATAAAGGACTCATAATGTGACCATATTGAGGAAATAGAATAACTGTAGCATTTAAGCAAAAGTAGTACAGAAATATATGGTATGTGGCACATTTTTTTAAAAAAACTTTCTCATTTTTCCAACTGTTGCTTTCTTTTGAGCTGTGAATATTGTGGTAGAATTTATTAAAGTGAACTGATCAGCAGCACAAATATTAAGAGCACTACATGCAGTCTATGGGCTCCATTTAGCAATCAGCAAAAGTGGCTTCAAAAGTCCATAAAAGGGCAGGCTCACTTATGTGAGCCTCCTTACCACAAGTTAAGAAGCAAAAGTAATCTAACCTCTTGAGGTGGTGGTTTTAAAACACCTCAAATTTGTTCGCCCAGGGTGATTGCCAGGTTGCGTAAGAGCAGAGGGTGGAATTGCACAAGGATATCTTTTTTTATATTCTTTATTTATAAAAAAGATATACAGTGAGCAAATTCAGTACAAGAAAAATAGTCTGCGATATCAATACCTCTGGCGTACCAATTGCTGGTTTAATTTTACTCATCAATTTACATTCACATAACAATTGGCTCATGGAATATCAACAGTAAACATATTGTACTCACACATATCTTTATTTATAACATAAATACTGTAGTTTGGAATCCAGGTCTCCATGGTGCCACCTGTGCTCTACTAAGATTTTAGGTCTGCGCCAGTTTAGTTTCTGGTAGTTTCAAAGTTGAGTTGCCAATCCCCTCTCAGTTGGGCATTGAAGATATAGGGGCATATTTATCAAGCTCCAAATGGAAACAGAAGTTATAAAGCAGCGGTATATGCTACTCCATAACTTGTCCGCCTGCTCTGAGGCTGCGGACAGAAATCAACCCGATTGGATACGATCCATTTGATTGACACCCCCTGCTAGCGGCCAATCTGCAGGGGGCGGCATTGTACCAGCAGTTCCCAAGAACTGCCGGTGCAATGATAAATCGCTGTCGGCATTTATCGATGTGCAGCAGACATGATACGTTACTTCGTATTATATCTGCTCTCACATTAATAAATATGCCCCATAGTCTGTATTCCTGATTGGGTATAGTATCTGAGTTTGTTGGGCCCTGTCTAATGTGAGTAGGTAAGGTTACCATTTTTTTATTAAGTGATTTGTTCTTCCCTGTAAGTCACCTAATGTGTCAGCTTGTTCATAAAGCATTTGTTGATGTATCTCCCTTTTCAACTGGGTTAGGGTAGGGGGGTCGTCTTTTAGCCATTGTTTAAATATAGATTTCCTAGCCTGTAAGATGACATTGTGTATGAATAGTGTGTTTGTTTTGCTCTTGTCCTGAAGGTTAAGAAATACTACTGTTTGAGGTGTAAGAGTGAGGGTTGTTTATAGTGTTTAGCCAATGATTTGTCATTCCCTAAAATTTGTACAGCTTGGGACATGTCCACAGCATGTGGAGCAGATCTGCTGCTGGTTTGGCACATTTCGGGAAATTTTCTTTAGATTCAGTTTCCCAATTTATATATAGTGATGTCGCGAACTGTTCACCGGAGAACAGTTCCCGGCGAACATAGCTTGTTCGCGTTCGCCGCTGCGGGAGAACATATGGAATGTTTGATCCGCCCCCTATGTGTCATCATTGAGGTAACTTTGACCATGTATCTCACAGCCTTCTGACACATTTGAGCCAATCAGCAGCAGACACTCCCTCACAGACCCTCCCAGCTCCTTGGCAGCAGCCATTTTAGATTCATTACGATCTTGCTTTCTTAGTTAGAGAAGCTTTAGTGTTGCTGCTGCTGACATTATAGGGAAATAGATAGCTAAGCTAGTGTATTTAGTGTCCACTACAGTCCTGAAGGACTCATCTGATCTCTGCTGTAAGGACAACACCCCAAAAAGCCCTTTTTAGAGCTATAACTTCAGTCATTTTTTTTTATTATTTGTAATTTTATTTGCATTTGTCTGGCTTTCAGCCTGTGTCTCAGGCTCACACAGCATATACTGTGGTTAATTGCTCTGTGCCAGCCACCACTCATATCTGCTTAACATTAGTGTAAATTTAAACAACAAAACTTTTAAATCATTTTGCTAGTGTAATCTAATTTCATTTTCTATCAGGCCTGTGTGTCAGGCTTACACAGCATATACTGTGGTTGATTGCTGTGCCAGCCACCACTCATATCTGCTTAACATTATTGTAATTTTTTTAAAAAAAACTTTTAAATCATTTTGCTAGTGTAATCTAATTTCATTTTCCATCAGGCCTTGTGTGTCAGGCCCACATCATATAGTGTGATTAATAGCTCTTTTTTCCACCACTTATATCTGGTGTAACATTAGTGTAAATTTGTAAAAAAAACTTTTACATCAGTCTTCTAGTGTTATTTAATTTTAGTTGCCAGGCCAGCCTGCCACTAGTGCCAGCCTGTGTGTCAGGCTGCCAGCACAAACTGTGCCTACTTCTATCCTGAGTGCCATCACTCCTATCTGTTGTAACATTAGTGTAACTTTTTTAAAAAAAAACTTTTACATCAGTCTGCTATTGTTATTTAATTGCATTTGCTTGTCTGCCAGCGTGTGTGCCAGGCCCACTTTCCAACTAGTGCCACGAATCATATTTGTTATAACAGTAGTGTAAATATTTTAAATAAAAACTTTTTTGACTGTGAATCATCAGTCTGCTAGTGCAATTGAATTGCAGTTGCCTGCCTGCCAGCGCGTGTGCCAAGCCCACTTGCCAACTAGTGCCACCAATCATATTTGTTATAACAGTATTGTAAATATTTAAAATAAAAACTTTTTTGACTGAGAAACATCAGTCATCTAGTGTAACTAATTGCAGTTGCCTGCCTGCCAGCGTGTGTGCCAGGCCCACTTGCCAACTAGTGCCACCAATCATATTTGTTATAACAGTATTGTAAATATTTAAAATAAAACCTTTTTTGACTGAGAAACATCAGTCATCTAGTGTAATCTAATAGCAGTTGCCTTCCTCCCAGCGTGTGTGCCAGGCCCACTTGCCAACTATTGCCACCAATCATATTTGTTATAACAGTAGTGTAAATATTTTAAAAATATATTTTTGACTGTGAAACATCAGTCTGCTAGTGTAATCTAATTGAAGTTGCCTTCAATTTATCTATCTATCAAATCTATCGATCTCGTGGTTGTGCAAATGGACTGTTTGCGGTGCGTTTCACGGGGAGTTTGGTCTGTCACTGTGAAGCGGGCGTAACCCTTACACTACCTGATCGATACAACATCATACCTGATGTTTTAAAGCACGTTATTCCAAACAATTTAGGAATGTTAGGTGATTTAGGCCCTTTATGGGTTAAAACCAAACTCTGCATCAACTATGTAATTTTCCGTGGGAGTTTTGCCATGGATCCCCCTCCGGCATGCCACAGTCCAGGTGTTAGTCCCCTTGAAACAACTTTTCCATCACTATTGTGGCCAGAAAGAGTCCTTGTGGGTTTTAAAGTTCGCCTGCCTATTGAAGTCAATAGTTCTCCCGGTTCGCAAACATTTGCGGAAGTTCGAGTCCGCCGTTCGCGAACCTAAATTTTTAGGTTCGCGACATCACTATTTATATATAGCTTCAGTGTTATGTATCCAATTCCAGTGTGTGCTTCCCTAATATCAGTAGAGAGTGTTGCTCATCTCGCCTTCTTAATACTTTGCTGAACCAAAGTTGTCTAGATTTCTGCATTTAAAATTCCTTACCATTTCCCGCTAATGTGTTTTAGTGTGTTTTCATTGTCTATGGCCCCCAGGGCTTTATACATCAAAGAAATTGATTTAATTTAGTTTGTGTACAGGTTACATAGTTGGAATATGATGTTGTTAGTTTCAGGTAGTTCTCCTTTTTTTGTCTAGCTTGTATATAAAGCTTCACTTGTAAATATGCAAAATTATGTTTGCGTGGTATGGCATATTGTGTCGGTAGGTATGTGAAGGTACAGATTGTTTTTCCGTTGCCTTCTAGGACTTTTGAAACTGTGTCTAAGCCTATGGTTTGCCATTCCTTGAATGTCTGTGTAGTCAGTCCCGGTATAATGTTAGAGTTTCCTTGTAGCGGAAGGAATTTGGTAAATTCATGATTTATTTTAAGCTTATGACATATTTTCCTCCAAGCATATAGGGGTTGTTGCATTAGGGGGTACTATGCTAATAATTTGTCTGCTTTTGTTGCTTTCAGGTGTGGTAGCATGGCTATTGATCATGGCTCAACGCACATTTGCTCTAGAGCTGAAATTGTGAAATAATCTTTACCTGTTAACCAGTCTAAAACATACTTTGCTTGGGTTGCCCAACTATATAACTCTATATTTGGTACTGCTCATCATTTTGCTTGATTTAATTCTGTGTTTCTTTTTCGCCCATACAAAAGATAATATCAGTAAATGGCAGTATTTCAGGTCTCATTTATGTAAAGTTTGGGGTATCATTTGAAGGAGATATAGGAGTTTTGAGAATAGGACAATTTTCACTAAACCTATTCTGCCCGATATAGTGAGAGGGAGTTTTGCCCAATGGGATTTTAAGTCTTGCGCTTCTCTTTAGAATGGAGTGTAATTAGTGTCATACCATTTATTTAGGTCTGTGGAGAGTTTGATTCCCAGATATTTAAATGTGTTTGTGACTATTTTAAAGTTGTAGTTTGGGTCTATTGTGTTCGTATGTGGGGTCAGCCAAATTAGCTCTATTTTATCTGTGTTTATTATGTAGCCAGAAATTTGGCCAAAGTCTGCTATGATTTTCCTGACTTTGGTATACTTGTTTTTGGGTTCTGTACATATAGGACCATATCATCTGCAAATAAAGATATGTTTACTGTTTGTTCTCCCAATGTGAGTCCTTCTGTTTTTGCTCTGATTTTGATGGCCAGGGGTTCCAGAGCAAGGTCAAACAAGAGTGGGGAAAGTGGGCACCCATGTCTTGTACCTCACTCTAGGGCAAAGGGCTGGGACGGGGCTCCATTGACCAGGATCGCAGCCTGTGGTGAGGCGTATAGGGATTGGAGTGCTTCTGAGAAATTGCCAGTGATCCCGAATTGTTTCAGGGTGAGGAATAGAAGATTCCAAAGCACTTTATCAAATACTTTTTCTGCCTCTACTAATAGGATGCAAGCCTCTTTACTATCTGGTATTGTTCCTGACTCCCTATGATTCCAATAGTGGTTTAGAAGAAATTAAAGTGTTTGGATGTTTGTAACTGCCGTTCTACCCTTAATAAACCCTGTTTAATCCTTGTGGATCAAGTGAGAAAGGACAAGAGCCAATCTATTAGGCAGAAGTTTTGTGAAGAGCTTATAGTCAGAGTTCGTTAAAGAAACCTTGTGATACAATGCTGGTTCTAATGGGTCTCTATCCGGTTTGGGAATTAGGCAAATGTTTGCTTCTGTAAATCTTTGGGAAATTTTGATGTCTCCTGTCATGATGGTATCAAATAACTTTGATAACGTTTATGACACCTCATTTTTTAGTATATTGTAGAATTCGCTCGGGAGCCCATCCGGTTCTGGAGTTTTTTCGAGAGGGAATTCGCCTATGATTTTGATTATCTCTTGTGGTTCTATTGGGGCATATAGTGTTTGTAGCTGTTCTGCTGTCAGAGTTGGTATGTAAATGGAGCGCCAAAATGTGGATCTATCTGGGGATTCTGTCTTGCGATTTATATAGTTCTGAGTAGTATTGTCTAAATACTTGTTGGATTTCAGTGGTATTTGTGCAGATGTCATTTTTTATTTTTTATGACCGTTATTATGTTTTTGCTTTTGGTTAGTTTAGTAAATCTGGCTAATAGCCTTCCTGTTTATTGCCGTGGCAATAGAACCTGGCATGTGTTACTGTCAAATCTCTAGCTTTGTTTTGCGTCAGGTGTGTGTCCCTTTGTGTTTTTGCTTGTTTGTATTTGTTTCTATTGTTGTCTGTGGGGTTGCACAGGTTTAGCAACAACTCCTCCCTGAGCTTTTTTCTCTGAGAACTGCTTTGCCCACTTCCCAGTAGGGGTTTGTTGGAATGTGGTTGATTTAGTGATTTGTAGGCTAACCATTCTCCCACCAAATGTTTTTTAAGGTTGATGTAATGTAACAGGTATTTAGGGAAGGACCAGGTGTTCTGTGGATTCCTTATTGGCCCTAATGTGACTTTGATTGTGATCGGGGCATGGTCTGCGTCTGTGATTTTAGGGTTTAGGGAGTGAGAAGTCAGGAAAAGATCTATGCGTGACACGGTATCTTTGGCAGGAGTGATAGAGGTATAATCTTTAGCCTCTGGGTTCCTATCTCTCCAGATGTCTGCTAAAGAGAGAGCTTTCCTGAATTTGGTTAATACTATGGATTCCTTTTTCGCATTGGGGTTTATGCTTATTCTAGCTTATCGTAGGTTAGGGTTCTTGAATCTATCTGCTGGTGTTTGCAGGGTTATGTTGAAACCCCCCCTAAAATCAACGGGGCATCTGCTATGCGTAAGAAGCAAGTTCTAAGGGAACTCCAGAACTCACTTTTGTGTGTGTGTAGCCCATATACACCCCCCAAGATCAGAGTGCATTCATTCAGTCTCAGTTTAAGGAGTACATAACGTCCCTCTGGGTCTAGAATGGTTTGTGTTATTTTGTAATTAAGATTCTTTCTAAAAAGAAAAGTGACACCCCTGGCTCTTTTGCTTTTATTTTGAGTGTAAATTACTTGTTTAAGAGGGGTTTCCTCCAGTATGGCAATATCTGCCTTTTTTGAGTTAAGATTGTTTAGTATGGTTTTCCTCTTGATGGGTGACGCAATTCCCCCCACATTCCAAGATATGATGCATGTCCCCATATTTAGGTTTGTGTGTGGTGCTTGGTTATGCTGATATTTTAGCAGTGCTAAATGGATTTGCTTTGGTGTACCTGTGTGAGTTCTCTATGGTTTGCTTTAAGAGGATACAATGCTTACAGTTTGGCACCCTGGAGTTTCCTCTTATGGGATTCGTAGATAATTTAGATTTTAATTAGTATAGAAAACAAAATAAAACAGTTAAATTGAACAATTCAAAATTAGTGCAGTTTTAGAACAATAAGTGCAAGTCAACTTTAATAACAGTGCAAATTATCCCCTCCCTTCAAAAGGATATGTTAATCCCATTGTGATAACACACAATGGGGTTAAAAAAGAAAAAGTGTCTTCAGTCTCTATAGATAGTTCTCTGAAGCTGGTCCACGACCAGGGCAGGAAAAAGCCAGTTTACTAGTTATTTCGGCTCTCAGGTGTCCACTTTTTCGATGCATTCTTCAGCTCTCTGGCCATTGATGGGTATGTATATGTGTATGTGTGTGTATGTATATGTATGTATATATATATATATATATATATATATATATATATATGCGTGTGTGTATATATATTATATATATATGTTATATGGGTAATTTGAATCTCACATATTAAGCATATTGAGGGTAACTTTAAATCTTGTATTAAATGTTTATAAAGCAGCATTCCACAAGTTTCTTTCTGTATAAGTTGTAACATATGGTTCTAATATATGATCATCTCTACAAATGGATATATGAGCATATTCTGTTATGTGCTATAACAACATTCTTATTTCCTGTGGGCCCCTTATGCAGATGTGAAGTTAACTACGTTTTTTTATATATTTCCTGTGACCTCATGTATGACGTATACATCACTATAAATTCTTTGTGTGTTCTTCAAATAAACGGGACTTTTGTGAAAACACTCAGTTGCATGTGTGTGTGATTTCAGTGGTCACCCCAGGGCCCTGAAGAAAACGTGTGCCGCACCCTTATCAGCCAGAGCAGAGCTAAGGAACAAAGAAGTAACCCTACAAAACTGGCATCAGAAGTGGAATGAAACAGGGAACTCTCGGAAGGTAAGCTGAACAAAGAGTCTTTTTATTCTGACCTTTTTTCTCTTACCACAAGACCCCTTAAGTTTCATTTTACATAGGAATAGTTGGGGAATATATATATGTGAATCTTTGGTAGATTCTAAAAGAGGAATAATAGATTTTTTTGGTAAAAATCAGGTTAAATATATATATGAATCTTTGGTAGATTCTAATCAAATCTTAAAAATAAAAAAAATAAAAAGGGAATAAGATTTCTTTGGTAGAAATCAGGTTATATAAAGTCTGGCTGAAGGGTTAAAACACACGTTTTCTTACTGCTTGCTTTTGAAATATTGCTGTATGGCTAACATTGTTTTAAAGTTATAAGATAAATACTGCATTGTTTATATGAATTTTCTTGCTGCTTGTTTTTAAATATGCTGTATGGCAAAATACTGTTTATTTGTATAAAGTGTTAAGGAAGTAAAATACTGCTTATTGTTTAAAGTATTAAGAAAGTAAACTGTTGTTAATATGTATTGCTGTTTTTAAATGTTAGTAAAATGCTACATTTTTTCTGGTGAAGGGTGACCTTTGACCTAGAGATAATTAATGCCAGAAACTACTGAAAGAATCAGCATAGTGATATTTTTTTTTTCTTTCTCTTGTTGTAAACTTAAGCATTAAGCACAATAACTGGTAACGGAGTACAACCATTCTAGTTAATGTGTTTTTTTGCAAAAAGATTCAATAATTAATTGCTCTTAAAGGTAAAGGTATTGTATTTTTTATTTTTATTATTTTTTATTATTTATTTTTTGTGTTGTATTGTATTATATTTTGTTGTAAATGTTTTAAAAGATAAGTTGGAGTTGAGAATGGGCAAATCCCAGTCTAAACAATTTCCATCACCTATGCAAGGAGAAAAATGTAAAGATTATGTGGGAGAATATGGCAGATTGGACAGAAGCTATGAGAAGCTCTGATCCATTCCCCAGAGAGGGGGATAATGATAAATTTCATATGAATATGGTAAAAGGGTTGTGTCTAGGTGATGAAGAGGCATTTCCATGGTATAAAGGTGATACAGGGTGGTTATATGCATTTTATGAAAAAGGGTGGGGAAAATTGGCTGACTGTTGCTCCATACTGGCGATATATTGATATAGATGGGAATAAAAAGAAGGGTAAAAGTGAGAAGCAAAGACAGAAAGCATATTCACCCCCCCCTGCCCCATATAATGCCCCTCACCTACCTTTGCCATCATATAGCAGACTATATCCTAGCCTCCCATCCCCTAGTGACAGATCTAGAGACTATTGCTGTTGCCTCTGCTCAGGTACCCCAGGAATGGACCTTGCCAGGACCTTCTGTAACTCCCCGATACCAGGTCACTAAACCCCCAATTATGCCCAAACCCCCGATTAAGGTTGAACCAGTAACACCTTCCTACCCCCCTACAATAACCCCACAATATAAAAGAGGGAATGAAGAAGTAGAGGAGGAGGAGGCAGCTGTACCAGAAGCTAGTATGCCATTTCTTACTGTGGGAGACCAATTAATTATTAAACCTTTGTCCCCGGGTGAATTAAGGGAAATTACCAAGGGAGCCCCAAATCCCCGTCAACATCCATCAGCTTGTATTATGTATTTAAAAAGAATGTTACAAGGACAAAACATGACACAGACAGATATAAGAATTATTATTGATGCACTTCTAGACTATGACCCTGAATCAGGTTGGGAGTGGGGTAATGTAAAGAGTATTAGTAAATTGAGTCGAGATCCAACAATTAACTATGCCCTAAACACACGTGAAGGACTTGATGAAATGTGGACAGAATTAAGTATAGAAATGCATAGAATATGGAAGGATAAACAAAGTATGTCAATTGCACTAGCGTGCAAACAGAATACAAAGGAAACAGTAGTAGAATTTGTTAAGCGTTTTTATAAATGCTGGAAGGAAGAGGCTGGAATGGAATCAGGAGATGCAATGGGCTCTCTGAAGGTCCAGACTTGCATTAGTAATATGCAACCTCAGCTTTCTTTGTTGGTGAAACAACTTGTCTCTGATTGGCCAGAGTTGACTCCAGCAGAATTCTTGAAAAGAATTCATGAAAAAGAAGGGGCAGGTTGTTTTGACATCAGGAAATTAGAGGGGAAAAACGCTGCTTTTTATCAAAAGCAGAGTTTACAACATTGTGATCCATTCCAGGCCAGGGAAAGGGATAATACAGGGAGTAATAGAATGTTTGTGAGAGGTAGAGGGAGAGCTAGAGGAAGAGCTAGAGGGAATTATACTTCAAACAGAACACATTGTTTTAACTGTGGGGAACAGGGACATTGGAAAAATGAATGCCCAAAACCCCCTAATAATTCTGGCCCCCCTTACAATCCTCAACAGTATAACAGACAGCCTTACATAGCCCCTGCACCCATGGAGGCACCCAAACACAACATACAATGGCCATAGGGGTGCCTAGAAGGTAGCACTCCAATTTTTCCAGTGGTGTCAACAAGTTATCATGAGCAACCGTACTTAGTCCTAGAAGTAGAGGGAGAACCCCTACCATTTCTAGTAGACACAGGAGCTACATGCTCTGCCTTATGCTCAGATATGTATGATGGCATTACTGGAAAATCTGAGCCTTCTCTAGGGATTAATGGAGTGCTGACTCAGACTCGCATCACACCGCCACTTGAAGTTAGGGTACCCTGTACTGGCCAACAACTTTTGCACCCATTTCGTATTATAACTGGGTGTCCCCTTAACCTTTTGGGTCGTGATCTTATGGGTCCCCTTGGTTTGAAAGTAGCTGTCACTAGACAGGGTGGGTTAGACGTGAGTCTAGGGTCCACTAACCTGTGTTTTTTTAATGACATATTGACAGATGTCCCATCCTCTGTATGGGCATCTTCAAAACTTGACGTTGGTTTAGTTCAGTGTACCCCATATAAAGCCAGATTAAAACCTAATACTACTCCAGTGTTTATTAAACAATATCCATTGTCTAGAGAAAAGAAAGAAGGGATAAGACCCATGATAGAGGAATTCCTTAAACAAGGAATCCTCCGTCCAGTAGTTTCTCCCTATAATACCCCCATAAATCCGATCCCAAAGAAAGACAATGAATATAGGTTAGTACAAGACCTAAGGGCAATTAATGAAATAGTAATCCCAATTGCCCCAATTGTCCCAGATGTTACAACCTTACTCACAGCCATTCCACATGATGCCTGTATATTTACAGTCATTGATTTAGCTAACGCATTTTTTTCAGTCCGATTGGACCCTGAGACACAGCTACTTATGGCTTTTTATTATGATGGGCGTCAGCTTACCTGGACACGCCTCCCTCAAGGCTATGTGGCCTCACCTGCGGGCTACTCGCTGGTGCTCCAACGTACCTTGCGGTCATAGACTCCCAGCCACGGTTCCGTCCTCCTTCAGTACGTCGATGAACTACTGTTGTGTAGTCCTAACCAGGAGGCTAATACAGTAGATACAATAAGTCTGTTAAAACACCTTGCTGCTGAAGGTCATAAAATAGCAAAACATAAGCTACAAGTAGGAGTGACAAAAGTGGATTACCTTGGTTTTGTGCTTTCCCAAGGCCACCGGTCCATTAGTCCCAAATGAATCCAAGCGATTCAACAGATCCCAAAGCCAGTTACTAGAAAGGACATGCTCACCTTTCTAGGTATGATTAATTATTGCAGACAATGGATTCCTGAGTGCTCCCATCATGATTCCATTCTAAGGCAAGCCACAAAAGGGGATAGCCCTGAACATATACAATGGACCACAGACATGACTAAATCCTACATAGCTCTGAAGACTAGCATTATTAGTGCCCCTGCTTTAGGACTACCTGATTATTGTAAACCATTTCACTTGTATGCGAGGGACAATTGTAAAACCATGGCTGCTGTCTGTGCCCAAGAGCATGGTGGAGGCAATATGCGTCCCGTAGCTTTCTTTTCCAAAGTAGTTCCAATACCGGTACAAGGGATGCCGGCGTGTCTCCGAGCATTGGCGGCTTGCGCCATGGCTGTAGAGATGGTTGAAACAATCACATTAGGCCATCCAATAGTACTACACACTAGTCACCAAGTTTTACATCTTGTAAAAAATGTCACTACCCAACACATGACTTCTCAAAGACTTTCTGGTTATGAATGTAAATTACTGAATAATACAAATCTGACTATTAAATATAGTAGTGTATCCTCAGGGCCAACTCAAATACTTAGTGCCTTACTTACAGGATCACCAGACTTTCCAACAGATCATGATTGTATAGAGGTAATACACCACATTACCACACCAAGACCTGACTTGATGGATAAACCTTTTGACCATGCTGATAATGTGTTTGTTGATGGTTCTTGTTCCCGACCTAGTGATGGTATTTATAAGACAGGCTATGCCGTTGTGCAACTACCAGACATTGTTCTAGATGCAGGCCCCATTCCTTATCCTTCTGCACAAGCTGCAGAATTAATAGCACTTACAAAAGCATGTAAATTGTTTGAAAATAAATCTGTTAACATTTACACTGACTCTCGCTATGCTTTTGGGGTTGTGCACGATTTTGGTATGATATGGAAAAAACGTGGTTTTGTTTCAGCAGATGGCAAGACCATCTCTCATACAGACCTGATTAATGACCTTTTAGAGGCCATACAACTCCCAAAGGACATAGCGATCATACATTGCCGTGCACATACATACAAGTCTGACCCTATTTCCTTGGGTAATGCTCTTGCAGATAAAATTGCTAAAGAGGCTGCTTATGTTTCTCATACACCCAAATCCACCATCCGTATGTATGCTGTTTTAGCCCCACCTTCATGTCCTACAGACCATATGCTTCTTGAACTCCAGGGACATGCCACTCCTAGTGACATATCTTTCTGGACTACTAATGGGTTAGCTTTAGATGAGAATGGTTTGTTTTCTAAAGAGGGGAAGGTGGGCATACCGGAAAGCAGTGCACCACTCTTTATAGCACAAGCCCATGGTGTTGGACACCTAGGTATAAAACCAACAACTAACTTGTTGAAGCAATCTTTCTACATTAGAGGTATAGGTGATCATTGCAAGGCATATATTAATAGATGTGTATATTGCTTACAGACCAATGCAACCATCCCCAATAAAGCCCAGCATGACCACTTACCCCCACCTACAGCCCCATTCACACATCTACAAATTGATTTTACACATATTCCAAAAACTGGCACTAAACAATTATATCTGCTTGTAATAGTTGACCAAATTTCTAAGTGGCCAGAAGCTTTTGTTACCCAGAGGGAAGATGCAAAAACAGTCGCTAAAATTTTAGCCACTGAAATAATTCCCAGATTTGGTTGTCCGCTTCAGATTAATTCTGATAACGGTCCAGCGTTCATTAGTAAAATCACACATGAGTTAGTAGAATGGTTACAGATTAATTGGAACTTTCACATTCCCTACCATCCTCAAAGCTCAGGGATTGTAGAAAGAATGAATCGCAATATCAAGGAAAAACTTTTAAAGGCAACAGCAGGTACATGGGTTAAATGGCAAAACTATTTACCTGCGATTTTAGCAGAAATCAGAATGACCCCAAATAGGACAACCAGGTTGTCTCCATTTGAGGTCCTAATGGGTAGACCATTCCCGACTCCATGGGTAAAAGGCCCACTTATCATTAAAAATGGTGATTTAGATTGTATTAAGCAACAATATGTAAAACAATTGATTGATAAATTGAATGGCATCTATGGTGATGTGTCTTCCCATTTACCTCTTCCCTCACAGGAACCAACCCATCCTTTCAAGCCTGGAGATCTGGTCTGCATTCGCCAGCTGAATAAAGCAAAGAAAGGAGGTTTCCCGTTCAGCAAGCCAGTCACTGTGATCGCTGTAACCAGGACTGCCGTACTGACTGAAGACAAGGACATCTGGATACACGCTTCACGAGTGAAACTCTGTCCAAAGAGAGGAGAAGCGGGTGACAAGCTATCGGTCACCCCTCACAAAGGAGAAGTGGGTGATAAGGTATCGATCACTCCTCACAAAGACCAGGATGACGATCTCAATCATGGATCCAAGACATTTCTGCAAGATCTTCCTTTTCCTAATGGGGATATTGATCTTTGTGTATATCCCAATAGTATTAATAACAGCATGTTATTACTCACTTGAAGATGCTGGACACTTTACACTTATTTTGTTTACTATTATTAACATTGTTTAACTGTTACATGCCTTGTACTTTAGGAAAGAAAATATCAGGTATGATACAAGATGCAGAAAAAGTTCAACTGCAAAATTTAATTAGAGGTAGACCCAGATAGTTTATATTGTAGGAACATTACAGGTTATGTGATCACAATGTGATCAAAGAGGGGAATGATGGGTTTGTATATGTGTATGTGTGTGTATGTATATGTATGTATATATATATATATATATATATATATATATGTGTGTGTATATATATTATATATATATATGTTATATGGGTAATTTGAATCTCACATATTAAGCATATTGAGGGTAACTTTAAATCTTGTATTAAATGTTTATAAAGCAGCATTCCACAAGTTTCTTTCTGTATAAGTTGTAACATATGGTTCTAATATATGATCCTCTCTACAAATGGTTATATGAGCATATTCTGTTATGTGCTATAACAACATTCTTATTTCCTGTGGGCCCCTTATGCAGATGTGAAGTTAACTACGTTTTTTATATATTTCCTGTGACCTCATGTATGACGTATACATCACTATAAATTCTTTGTGTGTTCTTCAAATAAACGGGACTTTTGTGAAAACACTCAGTTGCATGTGTGTGTGATTTCAGTGGTCACCCCAGGGCCCTGAAGAAAACGTGTGCCACACCCTTATCAGCCAGAGCAGAGCTAAGGAACAAAGAAGTAACCCTACAGCCATTGCTCCGTAGGTTCTGTGTCCATAGGAAGACTTTAAGTTGTTTGGTTGAATCAAAGATATTTGATCCTTGCGCAGTCTGGAGCTTTAATCTTGCCAAGTGATACCGATTCTCCTCTCTCCAGGAGCTCTTTACAATACGAAGATAACTTTCTACGCTTCTTGGCTACTTCGACTGTGTAATCCTGGAACAGGTGATTCTTTTTTCCTTCATACACCAGGTCGGGTGTTTGTATGCTTTCAATAGTATGGTTTTGTCTTTGAAATTTAAATACTTGAGCATAATTTGTCTAGGCGGTGCTGCAGTTTCTGATCTCTGTTGTAAAGTTCCCATCCTGTGGGCTCTCTCCACCACACAAGTAATATTTGATTCTGGTATGTTCAGTAGGTTTGGTAGGATTCTTTCAGCAAAATCCATCAAAACAGTGCCTGTGTTATGTTCTGTAAAGTTATGTGTTAGAACAGGTGGAAAATAAGATTAGGTACCTAGTATCCGCTATAGTAGGACCACTCAGCCTCACACCAAACCTTGGATTCACACAGATTTAACTTACAGGAATCCGGTTTTGCTCATTGAACTGAGGGTCACTACTGCAGGGTACAGAGTGAAAACGGAGCTGTCACGCAACCAGGTTACAGGATGCCTGTATATCAACAGATAGGAGGAGTATCTATAGATAGAGTAGGTAGTTAATCAACTAATTACTTAGTGATTAAATGATATAGCTGACACATATACAAAGAAGACAGGTAGTGAAATGGAATGTAATACAAACAGATGTAGTACAAAGAGATATTGTAATTAGGCCAAAATGTATTTGTTAGGAATTCAGCACTTCAGGGAATATCATATGTAGTTAGAATGATATTTTGAATTATGTTATCATATATAGCTTATGCAAGGATAAGATAGTAACAAACGATAAGTCACTTAGTTAGGTTCAAGGTGGTCACAGCAAATGATGTTAATCAAGCAGCAGTTCAAACAGAGTAAGCATTGTAACAGGCAGTTGAAGTTAATCCTGCATTTTAGTGATAGTAACAGTCATTGAATACAGAGCATAGGTAGTTTGCTTACTTGAGAGACATAATGATATCCAAATAGAGAAATAAAATATACAGACCAATTCCTGATGGTTATTTGGAAGGCTAAGTCAGAGCCAGATGAAAACCTTACGGTATCCTGAATGCTTGTTTGTAGAAAGGACACAGCGCGGTACACGCGCTGCAGACACGCTGAGATGCCGGGTGTGACGTCACAGCCACCCGGTGTAACAGTTAGGGAATTGAAAGCAGCTCCTTTGGTTCCTAAGAAACTGCGAGTAATAGAATAGGCACACCGGCACACAGCAATGAAGGATTAATGTAGGCTGCAAAGTTTCAAAGCAACAAGTAAGAAATCCCCACAGATTGAGGAAAGGGCTAGGTGTCTTCAGAGAGGAGTCACATAAAGTAACTGATTCAAATTATCAAGCGAGGAGCATAGAGAGGAGGGGCCTTAAATAGGAAAAGAGGATTCAGAATTAAAGGGACAGGATTGTAATAGTGAATACCCTGACAGGACACCCCCCTCAAGGAGCCGCTCAGCGGATCAAGGACCTGGACGGTGTGGATTCCTCCTATGGAACAAGGAAACCAAGCGTGGAGCCATAACATTAGTAGCAGGCTCCCAAGAGTCTTCTTCAGGTCCATAACCCTTCCAACTGACCAAATACTGAAGGTGGTTTCGAAAGTATCGAGAATCTTGAATAGAATCAATCTCGTACTCCTTCTCATCTGTCACATGAGTTAAAGAAGTATCCATCGAAGATGTAGCCCTGATGGAAGCATAGGGTTTAAGGAGTGAGACATGAAATGTTGGATGAATTCTCATGGAAGAAGGTAGTTGAAGAGTGACTGCATTCACATTAACAACATTCTTAATTTCAAAGGGACCCAAATAAAGTGAAGCGAGCTTTTTGGAAGGAACTTGTAATCTTATATTCTTCGTGCTTAACCAAACTTTATCTCCCACCTTATATTCAGGAGGTTTAGAACGTCGTAGATCGTAGTAATGTTTTTGAGCTTTTTGAGCATCAAGTAGTAGTTGTTTAACAGTGGCGAAACCTTTCACTAGGGTATTGATTTTATCATTAACAACGGGTATAGGAGAATTTTTTGGAGTCTGAATGTCATAAGAAGGATGAAAACCGTAGTTAAAGAAAAATGGAGACATTTTAGTGGAGGAGTTGAGCATGTTATTATGAGCAAATTCAGCAGTGGAAAGGAGAGAATGCCAGTTATCTTGTTCTAGAGAACAGTAACAACGGAGATACTGTTCCAGGGCTTGATTTGTTCTCTCAGTCTGCCCATTGGTTTGTGGATGAAAAGCTGTACTTAACCTCCTAGAGATGTTGAGGGATTTACAAAGATGTTCCCAAAATCTAGAGGTAAACTGAGAACCTCTGTCACTAGTAATGGAATTTGGTAGACCATGTAATTTGACAATATGATCTATGAAAAGAGTAGCTGTTTCTTGAGCTGTGGGTAGACCTCTATGTGGCAGGAAATGGGCCATTTTAGAAAAAAGATCAACAATGACCATGATAGTGTTGAAGTTAGCAGAAGGTGGCAGATCGACAATAAAGTCCATGGCAATATTTGCCCAAGGTCTTTCAGGTATTGGAAGAGATAGAAGGTATCCGTAGGGACGTGTATGTTGATGTTTTTTAGTAGTGCAAAGTAAACATGTTTTGATGTATTGCTTGATTGTATCAGACATTTTGGGCCACCAATAATTCCTTGAGAGGATATGAAGAGTCCTATGTACTCCAGGATGACCTGCTAAAGAGGAATCATGAGCTGCTGCTAAAAGTTGATTCCTGAGATCCTTGGGTACATATAGCTGATCATGATGATAGAACAGTTCATCAGAATGTTTATTTAAATTGAGGTGTGTTATTAATGAATCCTCCTTCTGTTGCAGCTTTAGGGTCTCCAAGAAATCGTTTGTTAAACAAATGATTCTGTCCGCAGGTATCACTGAGGCAGGTGTCAAATGATCTTGTGGCTTAGGAGGTATACGAGAGAGGGTATCTGCCTTAAGATTCTTAGAACCTGGACGATAGGTGATCACATAATCAAAACGTGAAAAGAAGAGGCTCCAGCGGACTTGACGAGAAGTCAGGGTCTTGTTTGACTTTAAATACTCTAAATTACGATGGTCTGTGTAAATAGTAATTGGAAATTTTGTACCTTCCAAGATATGCCTCCAGAATTCCAATGCGGATTTGATGGCAAGCAATTCCTTATCACCAATACCATAGTTTATCTCAGCTGAGCTCATGACACGAGAGTAGAATGCAACAGGATGTAATGGCTTTTCTTGAGAGGCCCTCTGAGATAGAACAGCCCCTATTGCAAATTCAGAAGCATCAACCTCAAGCGTAAAATGACAACTGGGATCTGGGAATTGCAAAATAGGGGCTGAAGTAAATTTATTCTTGAGGGTAGTGAAAGAGTCCTGAGCTTTACTATCCCATGAAAACCTGATATGTTTCTTAGTTAAAGTTGTTAACAATATGTGAGAAATCTTTAATGAATTTTCTATAAAAATTCGCAAAACCAAGAAACCTCTGGACATCTTTTTTACATGAGGGTACAGGCCATTTAAGTATAGCTTCTACTTTACTGGTCTCCATAGTAATCCCAGTAGGAGAGATACAGTAACCCAGAAATGAAATAGAGTTAGTATTAAATATACATTTCTCTAGTTTAGCGTAGAGATGATGTTGTCTTAAACGAGATAGAACTAGTTTTACATGTTTTAAATGATTTTCAAAAGTGTCTGAATAGACAAGAATGTCATCTAGATAGATAACAATACATACATCCAGAAGGTCGTGAAAAACATCATTTATGAAGCACTGAAAAGTGGCTGGGGCGTTGCAGAGCCCAAACGGCATTACTGTGTATTCGTAAAGTCCGTATCGTGTACGGAAAGCCGTTAACCACTCATCCCCTGCTCTCATCCTGATTAAATTGTATGCACCCCTAAGATCGAGCTTGGTGTAGATGGTGGCACCCTGAAGGCGCTCAATTAGTTCAGGAATGAGAGGCAGGGGATATCTGTTTTTCTTAGTACATTTATTCAGTTGTCTGTAATCTATAATGGGGCGTAAACTGCCATCTTTATTTTTCACAAAAAACATAGCAGCACCTGCAGAGGAAGTGGATGGACGTATAAACCCTTTTTTCAAGTTTTCGTCTAGATATTCCTTAAGGTGTGCTAGTTCAGGTTGGGACAAAGGATATATATGACCATATGGAATGGTGCAGTTAGGAATGAGATCAATAGGGCAGTCATACTTCCTATGTGGTGGAAGTGTGGCTGCCTCAACCTTATCAAAAACATCAGCATATTCTTTGTAGCAATCTGGTAATGTCTCTACATTAATATGACAAAGTGTACGAGAATCAGTGCAGAATTGCTTGCAGTACTGAGAATCAAAAACTACAGTAGAGTCTGTCCAAGAAATAGTGGGGTTATGCATAGACAACCACTGAATACCGAGTATCATTGGGTAGACAGAACTTGGTAAAACATCAAAAGATATTAACTCAGTATGCCCTGAGTCTGAGGTAACCTTAAGTGGAACTGTATGGTGTGAAATAGGACCAGAACTAAAAAATGATCCATCAACCAAACGGATGGCTAGTGCAACACTCTTTTTTATTAGTGGTATTTTGTGCTTATCAACAAAAACTAAATCTATGAAATTCCCAGATGCTCCAGAGTCAATTACGGCCTGTACGTCTATCTTCTGCTGATCCCACTGCAACGAGAGAGGGATTGATAAATGAAGCAATTTATTATTAACCATATTAACATTGTGCTTAAATCTCACTCTCTTACCCTTCTTTTGACGAAGGAGAGATGGGCAATCCCTTACGCCATGATCCTTTTCGGCACAATAGAGGCACAAATTAAGCAGTTTGCGTCTGGCTTTCTCTTCAGGCTTTAAAGGGCCTCTAATCACAGCAACATCCATGGGTTCATCAACATTCTTGGTAGCATGGGTAGGAAGATTTATATGATAGGGAGTGTATTTCTTAGGAGTGATGTCAGTTGCGGATTTTACATATTTCCTTTCCCTGAGTCTCCGGTCAATACCAATACATAACGTCATGAGATCCTCAAGAACATCTGGAATGATACCTCTAGCAAGTTCATCTTTTAATGAGTCACTGAGGCCCAAGCGAAATTGATTTTTCAGAGCTGGGTTGTTCCATAAAGTGTCAGGAGCCCATCTTTTAAAGTCTGTTATGTATTCCTCTACCATCCTTTTCCCTTGGCGTAAGGATCTCAAAGCTGTTTCAGCAGTATTCTGCTTGTTATGATCCTCATATAAAAGGGACATCGCAGAAAAAAAAGAATCAAGAGAATTTAATATGGGATCATCAGTCTCATAGAAAGTGTTGGCCCAAGATTTAGCTTCTCCACGCAAAAAAGAAATCACAGTCAAAACTTTAATTCTGTCAGTAGGATAAGACCTAGGTTTCAAAGTAAACATAAGAGTGCAAGAATTTCTAAAGTCTCTGAACATGGACCTGTCCCCAGAGAATTTCTCTGGCGGACTTACAACAGGCTCCGGTGTAATCTCAGAAGTGGAAGGTTTAGTTGTCATATGCTCATTAATAAATTTTCTAATATTCTGGTTCTCAATTTGTATCTCTCTTAAACCCTGTAACATACTATCCATACTTTGTGCTAGAGAACCCACTCTATTGGAAAGCTCACTCAACTCCATGATAGTGGATAGAGGTACTTTTTATTTTTTAGGCTTGGTAATATGTTATGTTCTGTAAAGTTATGTGTTAGAACAGGTGGAAAATAAGATTAGGTACCTAGTATCCGCTATAGTAGGACCACTCAGCCTCACACCAAACCTTGGATTCACACAGATTTAACTTACAGGAATCCGGTTTTGCTCATTGAACTGAGGGTCACTACTGCAGGGTACAGAGTGAAAACGGAGCTGTCACGCAACCAGGTTACAGAATGCCTGTATATCAACAGATAGGAGGAGTATCTATAGATAGAGTAGGTAGTTAATCAACTAATTACTTAGTGATTAAATGATATAGCTGACACATATACAAAGAAGACAGGTAGTGAAATGGAATGTAATACAAACAGATGTAGTACAAAGAGATATTGTAATTAGGCCAAAATGTATTTGTTAGGAATTCAGCACTTCAGGGAATATCATATGTAGTTAGAATGATATTTTGAATTATGTTATCATATATAGCTTATGCAAGGATAAGATAGTAACAAACGATAAGTCACTTAGTTAGGTTCAAGGTGGTCACAGCAAATGATGTTAATCAAGCAGCAGTTCAAACAGAGTAAGCATTGTAACAGGCAGTTGAAGTTAATCCTGCATTTTAGTGATAGTAACAGTCATTGAATACAGAGCATAGGTAGTTTGCTTACTTGAGAGACATAATGATATCCAAATAGAGAAATAAAATATACAGACCAATTCCTGATGGTTATTTGGAAGGCTAAGTCAGAGCCAGATGAAAACCTTACGGTATCCTGAATGCTTGTTTGTAGAAAGGACACAGCGCGGTACACGCGCTGCAGACACGCTGAGATGCCGGGTGTGACGTCACAGCCACCCGGTGTAACAGTTAGGGATTTGAAAGCAGCTCCTTTGGTTCCTAAGAAACTGCGAGTAATAGAATAGGCACACCGGCACACAGCAATGAAGGATTAATGTAGGCTGCAAAGTTTCAAAGCAACAAGTAAGAAATCCCCACAGATTGAGGAAAGGGCTAGGTGTCTTCAGAGAGGAGTCACATAAAGTAACTGATTCAAATTATCAAGCGAGGAGCATAGAGAGGAGGGGCCTTAAATAGGAAAAGAGGATTCAGAATTAAAGGGACAGGATTGTAATAGTGAATACCCTGACAGCCTGGGACAGACTCTGGCAGGTCAACCACTCTAATATTATTTCTCCTGGACCTGTTTTCCAGGTCATCCAGTTTTTCCTGAAGAGCTTTGTTTTGCCTTTGCAGTTGATCAATATTGGCTGTAGATTATCTTTGTTGCATTTCAGTGTCTGCCATCTTTTGCTCCACTGTTGTTAATCTTGTTGAAAATACTTTAAAACCCGAGGTTAAAGCATCTAGACCTGTCTGTAGTTGTTCTATTTTGGGCAGCAAGAGCGTCAACAGTTGGGACAGTTGACAATAGGATGTATGTCTTGGGGAGGAGGAATCTGTTATTTTAGCTGGTTACAGCGACATTGAGTGCTCCTCTGCCTGATGCTAAAGTTTTTTATCTTGCTGCCTTTGCTTGCTGGCCATGTTGTTTGTTTTCTTGTTGTATAGTGTGTAGTAGTTTTGCATACAGGTGCTATACGCTTAAGCGCAGGTTCAGGTGAAAGAGTAGATTGTTGTTATCTTGCAGTTTCAGTAGAAATATTGTTGCAGCAATGTTAGACTGAAGGTTAGATTATAGAGGGGGTTAGGGTGGGTCCTGTGTTCCTCACAATATCATGTTCTGTGCCATTTTGCTTGTAGAAAGAAGAATGAGTTATTGTTCAGGCCGTATTGTGTTCTGTTCTCAGGAGGCTCTCCCAGTACGGTGTTATGAGGAGAGTTCATTTAACTGGGTTAAATGAGAAGTATAAATGGTAGTGTGGCGTGTGTCTAATGCTGTTATATGACACTTCTTTTTAACCCCTTTTTTCCTCCTGCCGCATTATACAGTTTGAGCACCCTGCTCTCCTTCTCAAGGCTTAAGTGTTTGTATCTAGTCCCACTTGGTTATAGGGTGGAGTGTAATCTCCCCTTTTTTTTACCCTGTTGTGTTGCTGTTAATGTTTGTGGTGATGTGTGAGGAGTTGGAGTGATCCATACTCCTAATGGTTTCAGTGTGTTGCTGGGCCTTGTGTTATGAGGGCCATGTGGTGAGAAGAGATGTTTATTTGTGCCTGTTGTGGACAGGAGGCCCTATTATGGTGCTTTTTGCGTGGTTTGGCCGGGCCTGTATTGTCTTCTTTCAAGCCTCACCTCCTATGCTGACTCCTGTCCTGTTGGCTGTGTAATAGATTCAGTTTTGTGGCCAAGATCATGGGCCGCACTGCCGCTCTTTTGTTTGGTGACTTTGCGGTCAGGGAGCTGATGTTATGACTCCTCACTATATGTCTCCGGGTAAGGATTGCTGGTATCCCACCAAGGAATCTGCGTGTGGGCTATCCTAAAATAGTTTTTTTTCTCCAATTTTCCATCACCGCAGAGGGAGCTCAGTTTGCTTGCTGCTGTCTCGGAATCCCGCCCAACAGAAGTTCCCTGCACAAGGATATCTTTTTGCAATGTTAAATGCAGCTATAAACATTTGGGCTAATTGACAAGCCCTTGTCAATTGACAATGTAAAATGTGTCAGTGTCCGTGAAAAAATGTAGTGGTATGCGGATGTCTTACTTAAGAAAGATGATCTATCAGTAGTGTACTAATAATAAAGGATGAAGTTAAAGTATGTGTCAAAAAACAGTGTGATCATATATTTATGTGATATTAGGTGATATATAATATTGTCAAGCAAAATGTTAGTTAGGGTTACAAAGAAACAATGTGTTAAACTAGATACAGATTTGTGAGGAAAACTTATATGTATCTAAAAAATTCCCTTGCAGCCTTATTCATATAATATAAATATTTTGTTTATTTTTACACAATCGCAATCAAATTGGAACTTTAAAACAGAGGGACGTCTCCCCATATATAAAAATAATAAAATCAGATTTTAGGCAAGTTGAAATTCCATACTAGATACTTTATAAGCAACTTAGTAAGCAGACTTTAGCTGGGGAAATGTGTTAGTAATCCACTGTATTATGCAGAGAGAGACAGTCTATTATACCATCAGAAAACCTTTTTAAAATGTTGTTGCTTCACAGATAGGTTTTTACTGACCAAGTTCAAGGTTTAAGCAATGTATAGATTTCTTGTAGCACAATACAGTCATTAAACTTTATGGATCTTAATTCTTTAAGATTCTTTCTACTTACTTCACCACTCGTGTGGCACCGATATCCTCTGTTCAGCTCCAAGTTCCCAAACTGAGTCAGTGCGCCGCGTGTATCTCGGCGTCTGACGTCATCGGCAAACTTCAACTGCTGTTACCGTGATAATCGGCTTTCTTGATATTGGAATCACAGGTTGTTTTGGAGATAGTCACTCTTTGGTTTTCAAACAGAGGTACTTCCCTGCACTTAGTGCTAATTGCACGCAGGAAAAGGAGGGTGTTGAGGAATGTTGAAGAAGTAACCCGGGTTAATGAGTAAAGTTGAGAAAATCCTTAGATGTAAGATGTCCTTATTCAAGTAGTATTATATCAAATAACACAGCCACTCAGATCAAAGCGTTTCGCTCGCCAGGGAGCTTTTTCAAGATAGGTGTGACTGGTCAGGTGTATACTTATAAAGGTGTCAGAAAACCCTCATTGGTGGTTTCTTGATTGATGTATTTAAGGTGGAATAACAAGAATACTATGTATCTGTGTTTTTTCTGTATATGTCCCAGCTCATTTAAGGTGGAATAGTCTCTTTATATTCATTCTCAGCTTAAAGAGGAATATCATTTTTGCTTAGTGTCTGCTTACTTAAAAAAGGCTACATTATAGGTGCTACTACAATCAGTTCATAATATTCTAAAATAAGTAATATTCATAAATAATTATAAAACTTATCAAACATTTTATAGGATGTTTTATAAAATAATTAATATTCATAAAATTTGTCTGACAGCCATCTAAAACATTTTTTACGATATTTTAATACTGATGTTATTAGAAGGATTTCTTATATATGTATTCGATGGCCATAAAACTTGAAACTTGTAATATAACGATTTTTATAAGACAGAGGAGATATATATGTACATCCTACAAAGGGATTGTTGTCGAGTTGATTATGACCATATAACCTAGACAGAGTAAAAGTTGCAATATAAAAAACCTCCATTAGTCAAACAGAAAGGGTGAGAGATCTAGTTCCGAATTTAAACCTTTTGGGTATAGAGTATCGTATTTATAAATTAGCTCTGCTTCTTTTATCAGTTATTTCTTCTCTATACTGCCACCTCTCCAATGATTATGTACTTTTTGTACACCCCAATATTTTAAATCCTTAATTTTGCCTTTATGGACTGATTTAAAGTGTTTGTATAGATGAGTATCATCTCTACCATTCTTTATATTGCCAATATGCTCTCTTATTCGGTCTCTGACCATTCTTTTGGTTTCCCCAAAATAAAAAAGGTTACAGGAGCACTTAAGAATATAGATTATATTTTTATTGGTACATCTTATGGTGTCTTTGATTGTGAGGGGTTTCTCTATATTATTAATTCTGATATTTTTTAGTTTGTTACTGTGGCCACATGCTTTACATGAGTAGCATGGAAAAAAAACCATAATACTTTTCCCAGTTATATCTTTTTGTTTTAGTGTATTTTTCTTTTTTGTTTTCAGTTCGCTAGGTGCCAAAAATGTTTTAAGGTTCGCTGCCTTTTTAAAAATAAATTTGGGGTTATCAATAATTTTATCCCCTAACAGGTCATCTTCTCTTATCAGGTGCCAATGTTTTCTTATTATTCGTTTGATGACATTCAGATCAGCGCTATAGTCTGTTATAAAAGGGACCATGATCTTCTCACTAGTCTCTTTTTGTTTCTTTTTATAGGTCAGAAGGGACTCTCTGTCTGTGTTTTTGGCTCTCTCTATGGCTTTTTCTGTGATATCATGTTTATAGCCTCTCACCTTAAATCTTTCTAGTAAAATTTCAGATTGCTGTTCAAAGTCTGTCATCCTAGAGCAGTTCTTCCTGATACGTAGAAATTGTCCTACAGGGATGTTTTTCTTCCATACATCTAGATGGCAACTTTTTGCATGTATATAGTTACTACAGTCAACCTTTTTGAAATGGGTCTTAGTTTCAATTTTATTTTCTGCTTTCATTATTTCTAGGTCTAAAAACACCACTGAATCTTTACTATAGTTATATGTAAAGTTTAGTCCCCAGGTATTATTATTCATTTCATCAAACATATTCTTAAGTTCAGTTTCAGTACCCTTCCAGACTATTAGAAGGTCATCTATGTACCTTTTATAGAGCACAAGGTTTGCACCATAGCTGCCAGTATTAAGGAATTGAGTTTCCCAGGCACCCATAAAAAGATTGGCGTAGCTAGGTGCAAACCTTGTGCCCATAGCTGTACCCTCTATCTGCAAATAAAATTTGTCATTAAAGGAGAAATAGTTATTGTCAAGTATGTATTTAATGCTTTTTAGAATGAAAGATCTATGTTGATCTGACATGTTTAGATCAGATTTTAAAAACATTTCGACCGCTTTAATTCCCTTGGAGTGGTCAATTACCGTGTATAACGATGTTACATCACACGTTGCTAGGATCATCCCTTCTTCATATTGTATGGATTTAAGTACATTCAAGACTTGTGTGGAGTCTTTAAGGTATGAATTAAGATTTTTAACATGTTTCTGGAGGAAGTTGTCCACATATCTGGACAAGTTCGCTGATAGAGATTCTATCCCAGAAATGATTGGTCTACCTGGAGGGTTGACCAAACATTTGTGGATTTTCTGCAGAAAATAAAAAATGGGAATACAAGGAAATTTAGGTTTCAGAAATTCAAGTTCTTTATCATTTAGAATGCCAGATTTACTGCCCTCCTTCAGTAATTTTTCTAATGTCCTATTGAATTTTTTTGTAGGATCAAAATCTAGTTTTTTATAAGTCTTGGTGTCATTTAGAAGTCTATTTGCCTCTTTAATGTAATTAGTGGTGTCCATCAGGACACTAGGACAGCTAGGTGCAAACCTTGTGCCCATAGCTGTACCCTCTATCTGCAAATAAAATTTGTCATTAAAGGAGAAATAGTTATTGTCAAGTATGTATTTAATGCTTTTTAGAATGAAAAATCTATGTTGATCTGACATGTTTAGATCAGATTTTAAAAACATTTCGACCGCTTTAATTCCCTTGGAGTGGTCAATTACCGTGTATAAAGATGTTACATCACACGTTGCTAGGATCATCCCTTCTTCCCATTGTATGGATTTAAGTCAATTACCGTGTATAACGATGTTACATCACACGTTGCTAGGATCATCCCTTCTTCCCATTGTATGGATTTAAGTACATTCAAGACTTGTGTGGAGTCTTTAAGGTATGAATTAAGATTTTTAACATGTTTCTGAATACAATATGACCAAAGAACTTAAGCAAAAAATGGAACTGGTCTTTTTGAATAGATACACCTCTAAAGATATTATCCCAAGAGGCCTTCGCCTAAACAAAAACTGTACCTTTCCCCTCTCAGATACACTACAGAATGAATGGACTGATACCTTAAAAAAAGCATCTAACACTTTGATAGATATCTTAAAGAGATCGAGGAAAGAGACATTAATAAATATTGAGAATAACATCTTAGAAATTAAAGAGAAATTAAAGGATAAAAAAAGCAGTAATGAATTCAAAGAAAGACAAAAAGTTATAATGGAAAAATTAGCTAATCTCAATAAAGAACTTTTGAGAACTAAATGGGGAAAGATGGAAAGAGACATAAACGATAATACACAAATACATAGGGGGGATAATCCAAATACAAACCCCCCAATTTCCAACGAACATAGAAGGGAAAATAATCATACAAATAGATCACTAGGTTATTCCCAAACACAACGAAATGAGAATTTTGAAAATAGGAATTGTAACACATATAATGATAATTACGATTATGATAGAAACTATAATACCAATTCCAATACTCACTATGATAGACCGAGAGTTCCCAGATACCAAAATAGGGATCAATTTTACTCAGAATTCCAACATAACACTTTTAGACGAAACTCAGATAGATATTTTCAGAATAGACAAAACTTCTGGGAATATCCCAGAAGAACTAACAGATGGGTAAATAGACAAGATGAAAAAAGAAAAAAAAAGAAAAAGAAAAAGAAAAAAAAAGAAAAAAGAAAAAGAAAGAAAAAGAAAAAGAAAAAAAGAAAAAAAGAAAAAAGAAAAAAAAGAAAAAAGAAAAGAAAAAAAAAAAAGGGGAATAAGGAAATTTATAAGAGGACTCAGGCAGCATAAGGATAAATGGGTTAATGTAAATAATCATAGATTCAAGCTTGTATTGACTAATTATTGTATCATTTCTTAACTCAGTGAATGTGAAACTGAACAACTGTCGAAATGTCATTTTATTTGTCTTGTTCTTTATGTTCGAATCTTAAGACATGCTGTATACCGGAAACCTCTTTAATAAAAAAGGAATTTAAAAAAAAAAAAAAAAAAAAAAAAAAAAATAGACAAGATGACCAATGGAGAATTCCCACACAAAATCGGTTTGAAACCTTTAGAGATCAAAGGCCTAATGAGGAAACATATAAAAATGATGAACAAGTTTTTTTTAGAGAGAAGCCCTCTCAAAGAGGGCCACTCAAGAGATATATCAAGACAGGAAAACGAGTCCAGTCTAAGGAGAAAAAGAAACCTAGAGGAAAGAGAGGAAGAGGAGCCTCTAAACGAGGCAAAAAGATGGAGATAATGGGCAAAAATCAGGGCATTTTTAATCTAAGTAGTATAAAATTGAAGGAAGATGAGGAAAGAGTCCTTAGTTTAGGTCTTTCATTTGCACCAACTAAGAGACTAGACAAGTTTAATACCCATATTCATATTAAAAAAATTGTACAAAATCTCACTATTAAAAGGTTTTTTCTCTGGGGGGCGGAGCCAGCTGCCGGAGCAGCAAGAAGCATTGTGTTAGAGCTCCTGATGTTTGTTTAAATATCTCTGTATCTTGGGCAGCTCAAGGATTTAAATATTAAGTCTAGCTTTCCATTAAGTTCTGGAGGGTAGAACCAATGCTTAAATGAAGCTGAAAACGTAATTGTAGCCACCACATCAACATAAAAATATTTAGGCCTGCTACAATAGCGGAAAAGGACGAACCGCCATCTTAGAGAACATTCACGCTCCCTCACTCTTACTGAAGACCTAACCGAATACTTTAATATGGAGGAGCAAATTATGGCCATGTTACACAGTTTGATGTCTGCCTTGGATGCTCATCAGTCTGACCTAGTCACAGCACTTAGTGCAGCTATGAACCGAGACCAAGGGGCTCCGTTAGCCAGAAAAGCTATGGACATCACTATAGGCTGTTCAACAGTCGCACCAACTGTGAGCTACGCTACACCCCAACCCCCGGAGATCCCACAGAGCGAAGCTGGAAGACAGTCTCTTGGAGTAGAATCACCGGAATACCACATCCAACTAAGCTCCCTGCAGCCCGCTACAACTATACTAGAAGGGACAAGCACTCAGCAGTTGGTAGGTGGGACTCTACTTGCCTCGATGTCTTTATGCTCTAGCGGAAATCTAACAGACTCACCAGCCAAGCCGTGGACAGATCTTGTAAGAGCTCTGATGCCGGAACTCGCTCCTCTCTCTGACAGATTCTATGCTGAGTTGGAGCTGCTCACCGCGGCTCTGCTTGACACTTGCGAGACTTTACTGAAGGGCATTATGAGGAGAGCTCTAGAGGGTTTTCCCCCTGAGATCAAACAGCTACTCTGGTACTGCTGGCAACAGCCTGGACACGAGCGCTGCTCCTCTAGCAAGTTGGTGGGCATTGGGTGAAACGAAGGGACATGTCACAGTACATGAGAGACTTCAGCTTCCAATATTATGAAGTCCCTAATCCTCTACATATACTGTTATGTTTCTGCTGTTATGTTTTTCTACCATAGGTTCCTTGTTATATCTTTAGTCTGATGTTTATTAATCTACTTATAATACATTAAATATTCTTTCCCATATCAGTTAAGCTACATGGATGGCGGTTTGGACCTTTTTCCTACCAACTTTGACTTGGCAGTCTTTTTTTTTTTTTTTTTTTTTTTTAAGTTTACAACCTCTGATCCCTCAGGAAGTCAGCATGAGTGTATAGCATGGGCATTAGCCTATGGATGTATCTGCCAGAACTGAACCTGTTTCAGCCACATGTTTACATATCTTTTTACAGTTTTCTGGGCACCTCCAAAGTGTTTTAATTACTATATTTATTCATAATGATCTCACATTATTATATAGGATAAGTGCTACATTCGTTGGTGGCAAGTTTGGGGAACTTGTTTTTATTCATAGAGTACCGAACATTGGACATGCGTTTCAATTATAAGGGACATGATTTTGCTTATGTTTTGTGTGTGTCCCAACACTCGTAGTTGAGACGCACTGCTCAATGTCTTGTGCCTGTTAACATGCACCTGCACTATCCTTTTGCATTAAGCACATAGCTTATAATGTGATTATTTTTCTATAGATATACAGGGCCACTCTTCTTAAAGCTACCATGCTATTTAATAGACTACTTTATATGTCTTGTCTTCTAATACTAACGTTAAGGTAGGGTTTCGCAACTGAGCTTTATGTAAGCTAAGCATACATTTGAGTTTATTTCCATGTTAGCGTGCCATATGTAATGCTCTTATTGTATCTGATACCTGCATGCATAGTGTATACTGTAAAATTTTTAAGAGATGTTGGGTCATCGATATTAAATTGTAGTATATTCCTAAACTCAGAGGCCCAAAAGTGGCTATTAGTCTGACATACTTCCTGGCCCCGTACCCTCTATTTTCCCCCTTAATGTCTGGTTTACTCTGCAGTGACATGGAGCATGGGCCCCTCAGCTAGTGCTTTCAACATAGCATATCAATATCACTATCAATCCTGTGCAAGGTACAAAATGTTGGGTGGTATGTGCTACATGGATCAGTAGAGACATGCAAACTCTGGTATCCTGTGTGTGTGACCAGACTGTTCATGCTATTGGCATTACTTAGTCTGCAAGATATGATTAAACCACAGTTCTCCCAATGATTTATATTTTCATGTTGCTTTTTAGCTATACTGTTAGAGTTGTATGTTTGTAAGATTACCAGACAGCCTACTCTAAGCCCCTATAATTATATCCACTTATCTATATAAATAAACATACTTCTATACATCCCCAACGCAATTATACATGGCTCATAGCTAATAGATGATTAAGTCTCATAGCTCATCTATATTATACTTCCCTAGTAAGGCTACACTAGGGATATGGAGTGTGTAGTCTATCATATTTATACCATAATTACCCCTACCTAGTGAGTGCATGCCCCTGCCGTTAATTTCATATTTCACAGGGTTGGTTGTTCTAAGCAGAGGATAGTTAGTGACCATTCATCTAAATAATCAAATTTTTACCTCTAGTTCATTTTGTTTTTGAGCCTCAGATGTTCATCTTTCACTACCCTTATTAAGCCCCCACATACACCATCCCCATTTATATCACCTACTCATACTCTTAAATTAAACTAGGTAGATACACCAGATCATGTTTGGTTTATGTCCTAGGTATTGAATATGATATTTATAGCTACCCTATACTTTATCTAGATGAGTCTACTTAGCAATTAAAACTAATGCCCACTTAGTGTCCTGATAATAGTTAAAACAAGACTGACTTGCCGGCTGGCTCCGCCCTCCAACCCCCCCCCCCCCTATTATATCTCGAGCGGCTCTCGCCCGCTGCATTCCTCCCCCTCCCCTTTAAACTATAGAGCTTATTCCCCCTGGCCCTAATTGTACCTGAGTAGACATTCTAATTTGCCTTCTATATGGCCCAGAGGGGATTGTTTTCATTTTACTTTCACTACCTTTATTATAAAACTGAAGTCTCACTGTTGATTGCCCAAATATTATAATATTGTGTGTACTAGTGGGATGCATTACGCCCTTCCCACAGGGTTATGTCTGTAACATTTAGCTAACAATATTGTATCTGTACTTTTCTGTAAATGTTTTGGGGCTTGCCCTTTGGATGTATTTGTTTATGACTTCAATAAAAAAATATTAATAATAAAAAAAAAAAAAAGTTTTTTTCTCAAAAACCCTATCGAAAGGCAAATAAGTAATGAAATTTCAGATAGTATTCAACATACAGACTTCAAAATAAAATCCAAATTCAATCCTGTACACGCTAAGGGGAACTACCTTGACACTTTTGAAAAGCTAGTTTGTAAGGATATACAGAAATATAATCCCAAGAAACTTAAAAATTATAATTTAAGCATGAAAGATAAAGAGATTATTGAGAACCTCCAAAAACAGTGGGGTGACCATCAAACCTGCCGATAAGGGCTGAGGAATTGTCCTGATGGACACCACTAATTACATTAAAGAGGCAAATAGACTTCTAAATGACACCAAGACTTATAAAAAAACTAGATTTTGATCCTACAAAAAAATTCAATAGGACATTAGACAAATTACTGAAGGAGGGCAGTAAATCTGGCATTCTAAATGATAAAGAACTTGAATTTCTGACACCTAAATTTCCTCATATTCCCATTTTTTATTTTCTGCCGAAAATCCACAAATGTTTGGTCAACCCTCCAGGTAGACCAATCATTTCTGGGATAGAATCTCTATCAGCGAACTTTTCCAGATATGTGGACAACTTCCTCCAGAAACATGTTAAAAATCTTAATTCATACCTTAAAGACTCCACACAAGTCTTGAATGTACTTAAATCCATACAATGGGAAGAAGTAATTTAACAACTCCAAGGGAATTAAAGGGAATTAAAGCGGTAGAAATGTTTTTAAAATCTGATCTAAACATGTCAGATCAACATAGATCTTTCATTCTAAAAAGCATTAAATACATACTTGACAATAACTATTTCTCCTTTAATTACAAATTTTATTTGCAGATAGAGGGTACAGCTATGGGCACAAGGTTTGCACCTAGCTACGCCAATCTTTTTATGGGTGCCTGGGAAACTCAATTCCTTAATACTGGCAGCTGTGGTGCAAACCTTGTGCTCTATAAAAGGTACATAGATGACCTTCTAATAGTCTGGAAGGGTACTGAAACTGAACTTAAGAATATGTTTGATGAAATGAATAATAATACCTGGGGACTAAACTTTACATATAACTATAGTAAAGATTCAGTGGTGTTTTTAGACCTAGAAATAATGAAAGCAGAAAATAAAATTGAAACTAAGACCCATTTCAAAAAGGTTGACTGTAGTAACTATATACATGCAAAAAGTTGCCATCTAGATGTATGGAAGAAAAACATCCCTGTAGGACAATTTCTACGTATCAGGAAGAACTGCTCTAGGATGACAGACTTTGAACAGCAATCTGAAATTTTACTAGAAAGATTTAAGGTGAGAGGCTATAAACATGATATCACAGAAAAAGCCATAGAGAGAGCCAAAAACACAGACAGAGAGTCCCTTCTGACCTATAAAAAGAAACAAAAAGAGACTAGTGAGAAGATCATGGTCCCTTTTATAACAGACTATAGCGCTGATCTGAATGTCATCAAACGAATAATAAGAAAACATTGGCACCTGATAAGAGAAGATGACCTGTTAGGGGATAAAATTATTGATAACCCCAAATTTATTTTTAAAAAGGCAGCGAACCTTAAAACATTTTTGGCACCTAGTGAACTGAAAACAAAAAAGAAAAATACACTAAAACAAAAAGATATAACTGGGAAAAGTATTATGGTTTTTTTTCCATGCTACTCATGTAAAGCATGTGGCCACAGTAACAAACTAAAAAATATCAGAATTAATAATATAGAGAAACCCCTCACAATCAAAGACACCATAAGATGTACCAATAAAAATATAATCTATATTCTTAAGTGCTCCTGTAACCTTTTTTATTTTGGGGAAACCAAAAGAATGGTCAGAGACCGAATAAGAGAGCATATTGGCAATATAAAGAATGGTAGAGATGATACTCATCTATACAAACACTTTAAATCAGTCCATAAAGGCAAAATTAAGGATTTAAAATATTGGGGTGTACAAAAAGTACATAATCATTGGAGAGGTGGCAGTATAGAGAAGAAATTACTGATAAAAGAAGCAGAGCTAATTTATAAATACGATACTCTATACTCAAAAGGTTTAAATTCGGAACTAGATCTCTCACCCTTTCTGTTTGACTAATGGAGGTTTTTTATATTGCAACTTTTACTCTGTCTAGGTTATATGGTCATAATCAACTCGACAACAATCCCTTTGTAGGATGTACATATATATCTCCTCTGTCTTATAAAAATCGTTATATTACAAGTTTCAAGTTTTATGGCCATCGAATACATATATAAGAAATCCTTCTAATAACATCAGTATTAAAATATCGTAAAAAATGTTTTAGATGGCTGTCAGACAAATTTTATGAATATTAATTATTTTATAAAACATCCTATAAAATGTTTGATAAGTTTTATAATTATTTATGAATATTACTTATTTTAGAATATTATGAACTGATTGTAGTAGCACCTATAATGTAGCCTTTTTTAAGTAAGCAGACACTAAGCAAAAATGATATTCCTCTTTAAGCTGAGAATGAATATAAAGAGACTATTCCACCTTAAATGAGCTGGGACATATACAGAAAAAACACAGATACATAGTATTCTTGTTATTCCACCTTAAATACATCAATCAAGAAACCACCAATGAGGGTTTTCTGACACCTTTATAAGTATACACCTGACCAGTCACACCTATCTTGAAAAAGCTCCCTGGCGAGCGAAACGCGTTGATCTGAGTGGCTGTGTTATTTTATATAATACTACTTGAATAAGGACATCTTACATCTAAGGATTTTCTCAACTTTACTCATTAACCCGGGTTACTTCTTCAACATTCCTCAACACCCTCCTTTTCCTGCGTGCAATTAGCACTAAGTGCAGGGAAGTACCTCTGTTTGAAAACCAAAGAGTGACTATCTCCAAAACAACCTGTGATTCCAATATCAAGAAAGCCGATTATCACGATAACAGCAGTTGAAGTTTGCCGATGACGTCAGACGCCGAGATACATGCGGCGCACTGACTCAGTTTGGGAACTTGGAGCTGAACAGAGGATATCGGTGCCACACGAGTGGTGAAGTAAGTAGAAAGAATCTTAAAGAATTAAGATCCATAAAGTTTAATAACTGTATTGTGCTACAAGAAATCTATACATTGCTTAAACCTTGAACTTGGTCAGTAAAAACCTATCTGTGAAGCAACAACATTTTAAAAAGGTTTTCTGATGGTATAAGAGACTGTCTCTCTCTGCATAATACAGTGGATTACTAACACATTTCCCCAGCTAAAGTCTGCTTACTAAGTTGCTTATAAAGTATCTAGTATGGAATTTCAACTTGCCTAAAATCTGATTTTATTATTTTTATATATGGGGAGACGTCCCTCTGTTTTAAAGTTCCAATTTGATTGCGATTGTGTAAAAATAAACAAAATATTTTTATTATATGAATAAGGCTGCAAGGGAATTTTTTAGATACATCTAAGTTTTCCTCACAAGTCTGTATCTAGTTTAACACATTGTTTCTTTGTAACCCTAACTAAAATTTTACTTGACAATCACCTAATATCACATAAATATATGATCACACTGTTTTTTGACACATACTTTAACTTCATCCTTTATTATTAGTACACTACTGATAGATCATCTTTCTTAAGTAAGACATCCGCATACCACTACATTTTTTCACGGACACTGTCATTTTATAGATCCCCCCCCTTTTTAATAGTACTGTAGAATTCTAATACACGTATCATACTTCACACAATTACCAACTCCTGTATATGTATACTGGATACACTTATTATTTGTTTTAATATTTGGATACCTTTAGCTTTCTTTTAGCGCACTTACTATCACTACAATTCTTACTACATTTTGAAAAGACAGAAGGATCTTTTCTCGCTCGTAAGTTGTGTGGTATCCCCTTTTAACCAGCGCTCTGCTTAAACCCCTTTTTTTAATGTAAAATGTGAGCAGGTCTCAAAGATCAGAGACAGACAAATTCCCTAGGTAAGAAACCTGTCTATCCATTGTGACGTACAGGGTTAACCAATCCATCAACAATCAAAAATGTGTCACAGAATAGGTTAATTGTCCCTTTCCACCTTAACTAGTTTGTCACAGTCTACCTACTCCAGTTAAGCTTGTGACTTAGTTCAGTGGATGCAAAGATTAGCAAACACTCTCTAGTCTGTACTAGAATTAGAAAAATACCCAGACTCCCCTTTAATGCCACCCACACTAAACTATCTCTGCTGCCATCACCTTAAGTCAAAAAATTATTAAATGAACATTTATAATAAACAAAAAAGAGTCACAGTGCATTTATACAAAAAAATAGTTAAAGGGAAAGTAAACCCCAAAAATGTTAGTGTTTAAAAAGATAGATAATCCCTTTATTTACCATTCCCCAGTTTCAATAACAAACACTGTGATTGAAATATACTTTTTACCTCTGTGATTACCTTGTAACTAATCTTCTACTGACTGTCCCCTTATCTCAGATCTTTTGTCAGATTTGCATTTCAGGCAATTAGTGCTGACTCTTAAATAACTTCACGTGTGTGAGCACAGTGTTATCTATATGAAACACATGAACTAACGCCCTCTAGCTGTGAAAAACTGTCAAATACATTCAGATGAGGGGCGGCTTTCAAGGGCTTAGAGACTAGCATATGAGCCTGCCTAGGTTTAGCTTTCAACTAAGAATAACAAGAGAACAAAGTACATTTGATGATAAAAGTAAATTAGAAAGTTGTTTAAAAATACATATTCTATCTGAATCATGAACATTTCATTTGGATTTTTCTATCCATTTAAGAAACAATTGCACAAAACAACAGTTTTTAAAACAAATGGAGAAATATAACAGAACCTAATACTGTTCTAGTTTAGATATGTGTGCTAAGGGTTTTGGCAAGTAAAGATGGTCTCTGACCGGGCCCCTTCCAGAAAGGACAAGAAATGTAGACACCAATATTTTAAGACCTGTCATTAACCCCCAGTAAAAAAATATAATTTATGCTTATCTGATAAATTCATTTCTCCTGTAGTGTAGTCAGTCCACGGGTCATCCATTACTTATGGGATTATATCTCCTCCCTAACAGGAAGTGCAAGAGGATCACCTAAGCAGAGCTGCTATATAGCTCCTCCCCTCTACGTCATACCCAGTCATTCGACCGAAAACCAAACGAGAAAGGAGAAAACTATAGGGTGCAGTGGTGACTGGAGTTTAATTTAAAATTTAGACCTGCCGTAACAAACAGGGCGGGCCGTGGACTGACTACACTACAGGAGAAATGAATTTATCAGGTAAGCATAAATTATATTTTCTCCTGTTAAGTGTAGTCAGTCCACGGGTCATCCATTACTTATGGGATACCAATACCAAAGCTAAAAGTACACGGATGACGGGAGGGACAGGCAAGATCTTTACACAGAAGGAACCACTGCCTGTAGAACTTTTCTCCCAAAAACAGCCTCCGAAGAAGCAAAAGTGTCAAATTTGTAAAATTTTGAAAAAGTGTGAAGTGAAGACCAAGTTGCAGCCTTGCAAATCTGTTCAACAGAGGCCTCATTCTTAAAGGCCCAAGTGGAAGCCACAGCTCTAGTAGAATGAGCCGTAATCCTTTCAGGAGGCTGCTGTCCAGCAGTCTCATAGGCTAAACGTATTATGCTACGAAGCCAGAAAGAGAGAGAGGTAGCCGAAGCTTTTTGACCTCTCCTCTGTCCAGAATAAAAGACAAACAGGGAAGAAGTTTGACGAAAATATTTAGTTGCCTGTAAATAAAATTTCAGGGCACGGACGACGTCCAGATTGTGCAGAAGTCGTTCCTTCTTTGAAGAAGGGTTAGGGCACAATGATGGAACAACAATCTCCTGATTGATATTCTTGTTAGTGACTACCTTAGGTAAGAACCCAGGTTTAGTACGCAGAACTACCTTGTCTGAATGAAAAATCAGATAAGGAGAATCACAATGTAAGGCCGATAACTCAGAGACTCTTCGAGCCGAGGAAATAGCCATTAAAAACAGAACTTTCCAAGATAACAGCTTGATATCAATGGAATGAAGGGGTTCAAACGGAACACCTTGCAGAACGTTAAGAACTAAGTTTAAGCTCCACGGCGGAGCAACAGTCTTAAACACAGGCTTAATCCTAGCCAAAGCCTGACAAAAAGCCTGAACGTCTGGAACTTCTGACAGACGTTTGTGTAAAAGGATAGACTTAGCTGAGATCTGTCCCTTTAACGAACTAGCAGATAAACCCTTTTCTAAACCTTCTTGTAGAAAAGACAATATCCTAGGAATCCTAACCTTACTCCATGAGTAACTCTTGGATTCACACCAATATAAGTATTTACGCCATATTTTATGGTAAATTTTCCTGGTAACAGGTTTCCTAGCCTGTATTAAGGTATCAATCACTGACTCCGAGAATCCCCGCTTTGATAGAATCAAGTGTTCAATCTCCATGCAGTCAGCCTCAGAGAAATTAGATTTGGATGTTTGAAAGGACCCTGAATCAGAAGGTCCTGTCTCAGAGGTAGAGACCATGGTGGACAGGACGACATGTCCACTAGATCTGCATACCAGGTCCTGCATGGCCACGCAGGCGCTATTAGAATCATCGATGCTCTCTCCTGTTTGATCCTGGCAATCAATCGAGGAAGCATCGGGAAGGGTGGAAACACATAAGCCATGTTGAAGACCCAAGGTGCTGTCAGAGCATCTATCAGTACCGCTCCCGGGTCCCTGGACCTGGATCCGTAACAAGGAAGCTTGGCGTTCTGGCGAGACGCCATGAGATCCAGATCTGGTTTGCCCCAATGATGAAGCAGTTGGGCAAACACCTCCGGATGAAGTTCCCACTCACCCGGATGAAAAGTCTGGCGACTTAGAAAATCCACCTCCCAGTTCTCCACGCCTGGGATGTGGATCGCTGACAGGTGGCAAGAGTGAGACTCTGCCCAGCGAACTATCTTTGAGACTTCCATCATCGCTAGGGAACTCCTTGTCCCTCCCTGATGGTTGATGTAAGCCACAGTCATGATGTTGTCCGACTGAAACCTGATGAACCTCAGAGTTGCTAACTGAGGCCAAGCCAGAAGAGCATTGAAAACTGCTCTTAATTCCAGAATGTTTATTGGAAGGAGTCTCTCCTCCTGAGTCCATGATCCCTGAGCCTTCAGGGAATTCCAGACTGCGCCCCAACCTAGAAGGCTGGCGTCTGTTGTTACAATCGTCCAATCTGGCCTGCGGAAGGGCATCCCCTTGGACAGATGTGGCCGAGAAAGCCACCATAGAAGAGAATCTCTGGTCTCTTGATCCAGATTTAGCAGAGGGGACAAATCTGAGTAATCCCCATTCCACTGACTTAGCATGCACAATTGCAGCGGTCTGAGATGCAGGCGTGCAAAAGGTACTATGTCCATTGCCGCTACCATTAAGCCGATTACCTCCATGCACTGAGCCACTGACGGGTGTTGAATGGAATGAAGGACACGGCAAGCATTTAGAAGTTTTGATAACCTGTCCTCTGTCAGGTAAATTTTAATTTCTACAGAATCTATAAGAGTCCCTAAGAAGGGAACTCTTGTGAGTGGCAATAGAGAACTCTTTTCTACGTTCACCTTCCACCCATGCGACCTTAGAAATGCCAGGACTAACTCTGTATGAGACTTGGCAGTTTGGAAACTTGACGCTTGTATCAGAATGTCGTCTAGGTATGGAGCTACCGCTATTCCTCGCGGTCTTAGTACCGCCAGAAGAGAGCCCAGAACCTTTGTAAAGATTCTTGGAGCCGTAGCTAACCCGAAGGGAAGAGCTACAAACTGGTAATGCCTGTTTAGGAAGGCAAACCTTAGATACCGGTAATGATCCTTGTGAATGGGTATGTGAAGGTAGGCATCCTTTAAATCCACTGTGGTCATGTACTGACCCTCTTGGATCATAGGTAAGATGGTCCGAATAGTTTCCATTTTGAACGATGGAACTCTTAGGAATTTTTTTAGGATAAGTCCAAGATTGGTCTGAAGGTTCCCTCTTTTTTGGGAACCACAAACAGATTTGAATAAAACCCTTGTCCGTGTTCCGACCGCGGAACTGGGTGGATCACTCCCATTAGTAAGAGGTCTTGTACACAGCGTAGAAACGCCTCTTTCTTTATCTGGTTTGCTGATAACCTTGAAAGATGAAATCTCCCTTGTGGAGGAGAAGCTTTGAAGTCCAGAAGATATCCCTGAGATATGATCTCCAACGCCCAGGGATCCTGGACATCTCTTGCCCAAGCCTGGGCGAAGAGAGAAAGTCTGCCCCCCACTAGATCCGTTTCCGGATTGGGGGCCCTCACTTCATGCTGTCTTAGGGGCAGCAGCAGGTTTTCTGGCCTGCTTGCCCTTGTTCCAGGACTGGTTAGGTTTCCAGCCCTGTCTGTAGCGAGCAACAGTTCCTTCCTGTCTTGGAGCGGAGGAAGTTGATGCTGCTCCTGCCTTGAAGTTACGAAAGGCACGAAAATTAGACTGTTTAGCCCTTGGTTTGGCCCTGTCTTGAGGCAGGGCATGGCCCTTACCTCCAGTAATGTCAGCGATAATTTCTTTCAAACCGGGCCCGAATAATGTCTGCCCTTTGAAAGGAATGTTAAGCAATTTAGATTTAGAAGTCACATCAGCTGACCAGGATTTAAGCCACAGCGCTCTACGCGCTTGAATGGCGAATCCGGAGTTCTTAGCCGTAAGTTTAGTTAAGTGTACTACGGCATCAGAAATAAATGAATTAGCTAGCTTAAGGACTTTAAGCTTGTTTATAATCTCATCCAATGGAGCTGTGCTAAGGGTCTCTTCCAGAGACTCAAACCAGAATGCCGCCGCAGCCGTGACAGGCGCAATGCATGCAAGGGGTTGTAATATAAAACCTTGCTGAACAAACATTTTCTTAAGGTAACCCTCTAACTTTTTATCCATTGGATCTGAAAAAGCACAGCTATCCTCCACCGGGATAGTGGTGCGCTTAGCCAGAGTAGAAACTGCTCCCTCCACCTTAGGGACCGTCTGCCATAAGTCCCGTGTGGTGGCGTCTATTGGAAACATTTTTCTAAATATAGGAGGGGGTGAAAAAGGCACACCGGGTCTATCCCACTCCTTGTTAACAATTTCTGTAAGCCTTTTAGGTATAGGAAAAACGTCAGTACACGCCGTTACCGCAAAATATTTATCGAGCCTACATACTTTCTCTGGAATTGCAACCGTGTTACAATCATTCAGAGCCGCTAATACCTCCCCTAGTAATACACGGAGGTTCTCAAGCTTAAATTTAAAATTTGAAATGTCTGAGTCCAGTTTACTTGGATCAGATCCATCACCCACAGAATGAAGCTCTCCGTCCTCATGTTCTGCAAATTGTGACGCAGTATCAGACATGGCTCTATTATTATCAGCGCACTCTGTTCTTACCCCTAGAGTGATCGCGTTTACCCCTAAATTCTGGCAATTTAGATAGTACTTCAGTCATAACATTAGCCATGTCTTGCAAAGTGATTTGTATGGGCCGCCCTGATGTACTTGGCGCCACAATATCACGCACCTCCTGAGCGGGAGGTGAAGGTACTGACACGTGAGGAGAGTTAGTCGGCATAACTTCCCCCTCGTTGTCTGGTGATAATTTCTTTACATGTACAGATTGGCTTTTATATAAAGTAGCATCAATGCAATTAGTACACAAATTTCTATTGGGCTCCACATTGGCCTTTAAACATAGTGAACAAAGAGATTCATCTGTGTCAGACATGTTTAAACAGACTAGCAATTAGACTAGCAAGCTTGGAAATACTTTTCTAAATAAATTTACAAGCAATATAAAAAAACGCTACTGTGCCTTTAAGAAGCACAAAAAGCTGTCACAGTTGAAATAACAATGAACCAAAATAGTTATAGCAACCAATTTTTCACAGTAAATGTATTAAGTTAGCAAAGGATTGTACCCACCAGCAAATGGATGACTAACCCCTTAATACCCAAAAAACGGATAACAATTTAATAATTAACGTTTTTATCACAGTCAAAACACACTGTCACAGGTCTGCTGTGAGTGATTACCTCCCTCAAAACTAGTTTTGGAGACCCCTGAGCTCTGTAGAGACGTCCTGGATCATGGAGGAAGAAATAGGAAGACTGTGACTAAATTTTTACTGCGCAATAAAGTGCTAAAATAGGCCCCTCCCACTCATATTACAACAGTGGGGAAGCTCAGTAAACTGTTCAGAAACAAACGACAGCCATGTGGTAAAAATCATGCCCATAAAGTTTTATCACCAAGTACCTCAGAAAAAACGATTAACATGCCAGTAAACGTTTTAAAAATGAAAATTATGAAATGTTATTAATAAGCCTGCTGCTAGTCGCTATCACTGCAGTGCAGGCTCAAATATTACTTTAATATAGACAGTATTTTCTTAGTGAAATTCCATTCCCCAGAAATACCTCAGAGTATACATACATACATATCAGCCTGATACCAGTCGCTACTACTGCATTTAAGGCTGCACTTACATTACATCGGTATTAGCAGTATTTTCTCAGTCAATTCCATTCCTTAGAAAATAATATACTGCACATACCTCCTTGCAGGTGGGCCCTGCCTGCTATTTCCTGTTCTGAAGTTACCTCACTCCTCAGAATGGCCGAGAACAGCAAGTGGATCTTAGTTACGACCGCTAAGATCATAGACAAACTCAGGTAGATTCTTCTTCTAATGCTGCCTGAGAAGAAACAACACACTCCGGTGCCGTTTAAAATAACAAACTTTTGATTGAAGAAATAAAAACTAAGTTTAACACACCACAGTCCTCTCACACGTCCTATCTATTAGTTAGGTGCAAGAGAATGACTGGGTATGACGTAGAGGGGAGGAGCTATATAGCAGCTCTGCTTGGGTGATCCTCTTGCACTTCCTGTTAGGGAGGAGATATAATCCCATAAGTAATGGATGACCCGTGGACTGACTACACTTAACAGGAGAATACAACAACTTTTTTCTAGCTATGTATATCCAGTACATATATCATTATGATCTCTGAGGAAGTGTATGTGTACATGCATGAAATGTGTCAGTTTAGTGGGAGTTTCCTTATAAATTGTATGCTTGCAAGACAATAAATTTATGTCGATGATTTGCACTAAGTTGGGATTCAGCTTTATTTTTACCCTTATAAGCAATCCCCTTTTGACATAATGAGGAATATTTTGATACCAAACATGACATGTATGTCATATTTGGTCATCCCATACCATAAATGTGATTAAAGTATGTTTTATGATATCACCTCTGAGTGTCACCTCTGAGTGTCATCTCTGATCAACCTCAGGTTGGTGTCTTCTTATGAATACTGGTTTCTGTTACTCTGGTGACATCTCTGCCACATAAAAGTTTACCTCCCGAGAAGAGCAGATTGAATCTTGTATCTGTTTCCCCAGATGTATGTAATAAAAGCCAATGGTCCCACAAGTTTGACTTTTTAGATATTTCTGGTAAAGAGTTGTAAATAGCAGAGAAGAAAAAGCAAAGAAAGAAAAAATTAACACCTGACATCCTAAAATCATAAGCTCTTCATGACACCCATGCATTCAAACCCATACTTAATAAATTGGATTGTCAGCCTTTCCCAACTACTTAACTTTGCATTGTAGTGTGAAAGGAGCCATAGACAATACATAAAAGAATGAGAGTGGTAGTATCACAATAAAACTTTATTTAAGGAAATGAAAATTAAATATCAAATTTAAAAAGCTAGGAGATCTCTGCCTGCTTGTCTTGCACCTAAGTTTTGAAGCTACATTTTCATGATAGATTTAGAATTTAAGAAATGGTATACACTATGTGGCGCCCTCTTTTTGTCTTTTCCAGACAAATCATAGCAAAAGTGTAAAAACATTCCAAGCTCACAGGCCATACAAAACAGATGCCGGGCCTGATTTGTCCCTGTGCCACACTTTGCATACCTTTCACATACAATATTTAGAGGAAATTAAAAACCAAACATACATTTACCCAGAACAAGTTTTCTTTCATTTATAGGAATTTATAATGCTCACTGTTTTTTTTGGAAATTTAAGTCCTATCCTTGGCTCATCTCACAACCTGCCCACTTGACCCTATTGCTTCACAACTTCTTCCCTCTCTCTCTGCTTCACAAACCCCTACCCTAACTAATCTCTTTAACCAATCTCTCACCACTGGCACATTTCCTGATACATTCAAGCATATGTCAATCATACCAATCCTAAAAAAGCCCTTGCTTGACCCCTCCAACCCTTCTAACTATCGGCCGGTCTCCTTACTTTCCTTTGCTTCAAAATTATTGCAATGACTGGTCTATAATTGGCTAACTCAATTTCTCACAACTAACTCCTTACTTGATCCACTACAATCTGGTTTCCAGCCTTGGGTCCCTTGCTTTTTTCTCTCTATACACCCTCCCTTTGAAAACATATAGCCTCCTTTGGATTCCAGTACCACATATATGCTGATGATAACCAAATCTATCTTTCCTCTCCTGATAGCTCTCCCTCTTTACTCAACCAGATTTCCAACTGCTTCTCTGCAATTTTCTCTTGGATGTCTTCACACTACCTTCAACTCAATCTGTCCAAAACGAAGCTGCTTCTTATTCCACCCTCTTCGAGACATCCAACACCTGGCATTTCTCTGATGGTTGGAGACTCTGTTCTCAACACCTCACCCCAGGCCTGCTGTCTTGGGGTTACACTTGACTCAGAACTCACATTCAACCCACATATACAAGCACTTACCAAATCCTGCCGTTCACACCTACGCAACATTTCCAGAATTACTTATTAATTTCCTTATTTTGTCACGCATTGATTATTGCAATCTACTTCTAAATGACTTTCCAAAACATTGCCTCTCCTCCCTCCATTCTATTATGAATGCTTCTGCTAGACTCATCCACCTAAGTCGCCGATCTACATCAGCTGCTCCGCTCTGCCAGTCTCTACACTGGCTCCCCATACACTCCAGAATACAATTAAAAGTATTAAACCTAACTTACAAAGCACTCAACAGTCTAACTCCCAACTATATTTCCTCTCTCATCGTGAAATATTCTCCATCCTGTCCTCTTCAATCAACCTTTGACCTATGTCTCTCCACTCCTGTTATCTCTAAGTCCCACTCCCACCTCCAAGACTTCGAATGTGCTGCTCCTGTCCTCTGGAACTCTCTACCCTGATCCATAAGACTGCCTCCAACCTTGTATAGCTTCAGACACTCCTTGAAAACCCACCTATTCAGAGAGGCTTACCATCTCTCCTCCATCCCTCATCTGAACCAAACTAATACATGTACATGAACTGCCTGACTCACTGCTGCAAATACAACCGATGTAACAAGCTACCCCAACCTTATGTCTCTGCACCCTAAACCTGTAGACTATGAGCTCTCTGGGGCAGGGTCCTCTTCCTCATGTACTCGATTTATTTAGATTTGTTATGTTTTGTATTTTATCAAAAATCCTTGCCATTGTATACCCCTATCACTGTACCCAGCGCTATGGAATTTGGCAGCGCTATACTAATAAATGAATATAAATAATAAATAATAGCATCATAAAGTATAAAAAAATTGTTTCATAAAAGCAATAGGAGGATATTTCTAGTAAACTTAAAATAGTTAAAGGGACATGAAACCCTAAATTTTTCTTACATGATTCAGATAGAGCAAGTAATTTAAACATCTTTCCGATTTACTTTTGTTATCAAAGATGATTTAGTCTCTCAGTATTCTTTGTTGAAAAGCATGCCCAGGTAGCCACAGGTGTACCAATGCACTACTGGGAGCTAACTGCTAATTTGTGGCTGCAAATAAATGCCTCTTTACATAGACTCAACAAATGGGCCCGTTTATTAAGCTGTAGATACAACTTTGAGTCTCTAGCATTTTAAGGCTCACAATAGTGAGGAAGTGCATTTATAGTAGAATGGAGGACACTCAAGGCTAGCGATCATATAGACAAGGTGTCCCTGTGATCCCATGCCTGTCAGTAGGTTTCCTCCATTCATGAGATTTACGCTGTGATCAGTGTACCAAAAAGTGGTGTTTCTAAATAGTCACCGCAGTGAGCGCCGTTTTCCTTATAACTTTAAATACAGGTGTGCAATATTCATGCTCCCACATCAACATGTGACCTCGTATTAATAGTGACATAGACTCCTATTAAGGTTATACAAATAAATGCACTTTTATATCTTCTGCCTTACCCGGCTCCACCAGTTTCCTATGCCACCACTAACGGTTCTTCTGTTATTCCAACGGCTCCCGGCATTGCTTCGTTTGTTCAATGTTTTAAATTTAAACACATTGGGAAAAAAAAGACATTGGGGACAAAAAAACATTATTCACATGCTCATAGAAGCTTAAAATGGTAAACTTTATTTCCCTATTATTGTGCTTTAAATTTCCTTTTCTAAAGAAAAAATTGTTTTAAAACTTTCAGTCCATGAATAAAGTCTCTTAAAGAGGATATATGTTATTTGCTTTTTAGCAATAATACATATAATTCACAAATGCTTTGAAATACTGAGGTGAAAAAAACACCTTGTTGTAGCCATTTAGAAAATATCTGTTTTGTGTTATAAAAAAACGGCATTTCATACATTAAACAGATTTATTTGAAAAATTCAAGAAGACTAAAAGCAAAAGCTTTCTGAATAAAAATGTTCAAAAGCTTCTCAATAGAAAACACTTCAAATTTTCTTATATATGGAGCATTTAAATGACATATTTGAATACAATTTCACCTTGTCAACAGCCTTAATAACACTACATCAGTGAACCAGTTAAATTAATAGATCATTTTATTTGTGTTTTATCTATTTGCATTTGTTCTCAAAAATGTTACTGTGGGTTATTTATTTTTATTTCTAAGTATTACAACAAAGAGACTTGCTGGTGACAAAATACACATTTTCAAAAACATTAGAAATAAACATCAATGCAGAAGAGGAAAATATGAATGCAGATCAAATATAAAATAACCAAAAATTACAGAACTACAGTTTATATGGTGCTATGTTGAGCTAGAGTATTCCAGATTATTAGTATGTGCATATGTTTAATATAAGGGGGCATTGTAAGTCAATCTTTTTTTATATTTTTATTACAAAGTGGGCATTTGTACATCAACGCACACTCACACAAATATAACTATATATATATAGTATATATAACAGTGTAGTCAGAGAGTTTCTGGGTTTAATGCAAGTCTTCTGACTTGTTTAGATTTGTAAATGGTTTACACAATGAGTTATTTTCTCTATATTTTTTATATATATATATATATATATATATATAAAAACACAGCAAAATACGAGGGCCATCTGGAACAATCAACCAAGTGGATTTATTCAGGCTATAGAGGTGAAACACAGAAACATGTACAAGGTTAGGTAGTGCTGATCTGACTCGTTTCGTGCATGCTCAATGCGCTTCATCAGAGATCATCAGGTGTGCTCAAAGGGTATGTTAATAAACATTATATCAACCAATCATAAAGGTTTAAAAAATGTATATATATATACCCAGGTATACATATATATATTTATAATATATATATATATATATATATATAAATATAATATATTTATATATATAATACATATATAATATATATAATACATATATAATATATATATATATATATATATATATATATATATATATATATATATATATATACATATACATACATACATAAATACAACATACAGAGAAAGTCCAGCACACACAAGTTCTCGGCTAAGATTAAAATAAAAAATGGAAGGGTTAGATATAGCATTTGGCCAAATTGGACAAGCCCAGGTACCACGTCAATGTCCCTTCCAAAAACATATACATATATACTTACAATAAATATACCGAATATCACAAAGAAAAAAATGTGAAATAAATGTGATAACAAAAATCATAAAAGGAAAACCAAATAAAGTTCTGAATCAAGGATATGTCTGTGTCCTCTGGATGAGTTTTTCAGCTTGTTAGCATTCCTCAGTGAGATCTCATAAAAAAGGAAACAGAAAATTGCAACATAGTGTGAATCTGTAATGGCACTTTGAGGAAGTAGTTGTTTTGTAACAAATGACTACTCACATTTGTTGGAGCTTTCCACTAAGCTCAAGGATATGCGCACTCCCACTTTATACTGATGGGAAAACAGTACACTAGGCAAAACTTGGATACAAATTTATTTTAAAATATATAAAAGCGTCACATAAGCCTTGATAACACCACAATGTAAGGGTACAAAAGCAGATATGCTGTAACAAATGCTTCAAATCGCCAAACTTGCAAAGAGGTAAATGGATCAGCAGGAGTGTGACCGCTGAAACCAAAACCTTTTTAGTAGCAAGACAATAGCGCTAAGCCCCCAGGTGTCCTGGCTAGTGTAGAGACGCAATAAAACTCAATATAGAACAGTTCAGTTCCGACGTACGTTTCGCTGGTATGCTTTGTCAAGGAATCCTTGACAAAGCATACCAGCGAAACGTACGTCGGAACTGAACTGTTCTATATTGAGTTTTATTGCGTCTCTACACTAGCCAGGACACCTGGGGGCTTAGCGCTATTGTCTTGCTACTAAAAAGGTTTTGGTTTCAGCGGTCACACTCCTGCTGATCCATTTACCTCTTTGCAAGTTTGGCGATTTGAAGCATTTGTTACAGCATATCTGCTTTTGTACCCTTACATTGTGGTGTTATCAAGGCTTATGTGACGCTTTTATATATTTTAAAATAAATTTGTATCCAAGTTTTGCCTAGTGTACTGTTTTCCCATCAGTATAAAGTGGGAGTGCGCATATCCTTGAGCTTAGTGGAAAGCTCCAACAAATGTGAGTAGTCATTTGTTACAAAACAACTACTTCCTCAAAGTGCCATTACAGATTCACACTATGTTGCAATTTTCTGTTTCCTTTTTTATGGGATCTCACTGAGGAATGCTAACAAGCTGAAAAACTCATCCAGAGGACACAGACATATCCTTGATTCAGAACTTTATTTGGTTTTCCTTTTATGATTTTTGTTATCACATTTATTTCATATACATATATACTGGTGTGCTGGTAGGAATAGCCCTCCAAGTGACAGAAGAGGAGACACAAGGTTAAAGAAAAAATATAGTTTAATGTAGTATTAGTAAATAACCTTTATGGTAGAAAAAATAATCAATAAATGCTCACCTTAGCATACCTCAATGTTATGAGGTAAGTCTCCAATAGTGTGGGGATCTGTGTCCCTGTCTGCGGTAATGTTTAATAATACAAGAACAGATATACCGAATGTAAATTTGGTTGTAGGTGTTTGAAAAGGTTTGTAGGACTCCAGTTTACTATATCAGAATCCAAATTAAGGATCTGATTATAAGTAAATGGTGTCCCAGATTAAAAGCTCAATACTTTTATTGTGACTCTAAAGCAAATTGAAATAAAACTGTGCTAGGTATATAGGTTTTATTTAGGTCAAAAATTGCCTCTAACCTGTGTTAAGAATGAGGTTAAAGCTAATGATTGTTAAATGTATTAAACATTGTTTAAAAGGCTCATATATAATGAATAATGAACATATGTGATAGTCACCAAATAATCCTTAGTGATGTAGTGTAGTCCACGTTTACCTGTGGGGAAAAAAAGTGTAGATAGTGCAATACAGTAGCACAATTGGTATTTGCAAGTAAATCCTAAAGGGAGGATTTCCATAAACAAGCTATTTTTGTCAACGCTTTTCGGCCTTAATATAGGCCTTTATCAAGACTAGTCAAAACATTAAGTAATTTGTATACAATATAAAACTAAATTGAAACAGTTAAAAACTGCATGGAATATAAGAAATATGCAAACTGCTATAGTATGTGGTAAATATAATAAAATACAGATATAATAAAGAAAAAATGTAAATTGGATATACAAAATATATTCTATGTAATATATACCAAAGATAAATAAAGGTCAATTAAAAAAATAAAATAAAACCAATTAAAAAAATATGTCAAATAAGAATGAAAACTGACATCTGGTGCTCAAAAAGTGCAGTGGAGACCTGACTATATGAATAGACCACAGAACATGGTTTAAAGGAACATGGCATCATACATATAGAAAATCTGGGGAAGTAGTCTAAAATTATTTCAAGTATTTATTAGTATATAAAGGGAGTGAGGTCTCTAGGTGTTAAACACAATGTTAATCATCATCAAGTTATAATAATTTATAGGCTAAACAGACGACTAATATATGGATATATATATATATATCCTTACCTATAGCATCCCTATGAAATGATAAAAGCTGGCTCAAAATCTAGACTTGTGAACGACTATTATGAATATACATGTAATCTACTAGTGTAGGACTATATTAGTATGTGTTAAGGGAATTCAGTGTGTTAAAACATAATAGGTTGGGGGGGCGGAGTTAGCATTGGAGGGGAACAGACGTGTTTCTCAGAGGTCCCGCTAGTGTAGCTAATAATTTTAATTTTACTGCAAATATATCTAAAATCTGACATACTGAGCTCATCCAACTCAATCTACGAAAGCTCCTGATTCCAGAGACACCAAGATTGCACAGCTGAGCGGGAGCTACGATACAGCACTTCTACATGATGCGGCCCTGATCCTGGGAACCATCACACTGCCCTCATCGTTCTGCTACCCTATCTGGCTCAGAAGAAGCACACTGTTGCAGTGTCTACACATACAGCGACCAATCATGGAAGCCACACATGCAGACTCTCACCCGTAAATATTATACAGCTATCCTTAGGAGGAGCACGACAGGAATAAACTTTATCGCACCCAGAGATCAGGGCAGCGGATCCCCTCCCTCACTTTAACTAACTAACTCACTACTGTATTTAAGCGCTACCCTGAGAGGAAGAGAGCATAGTAAAAAGGGGGAAATAGTTAAAAAATAAACGTCAAGATTCATTTGGATACCTAGGTGGCGTGACTGTGTTTGAATTTTTACACTCACTATATATCACTCTGAGGCTAAAACTGTACCAAACATGGACTACCTAGACGGATGGGAGACTAAGGTGGCGCAGTTATTAGATGACCACTTTACCTCCCTAGAGCGGGAACTCTCCATTTTAATAGATCTGAGGGAGCCACACCATAATGAGAGCCTTCCGACACCGCTCAAAGTAAGTCAGAAGCAAAGACAAGGCGGCAACATCCTGGAGGGGATCACAGATAGCAGACCATCGGTTCTAACACCAAGACAAGATCCCCATCATGCAGCAAAACTACAGCTTTTGGGTGCACCTACTACATCCAGCCCATTGGCAGATAGCGCAGAGATCGCGACAGTGACCGGCCCTCCCCAAATTCTACAGCTAAGTAACTCTGGCATTAAACTCGCTAAAGGAGATACCTCAAAGCATCCGCAGAGCGAGTGTGGAAATGCCAGCCTCAGTTTGCTGTTGGTGAAGCTCTACAACAGGGAGGAACTAGTCGTTGGAACACGATCGTCAGTCAGAAGAAAGCTACAGCTCAGAGAGTCTTTGGTCCCCCTCAGGGCAGGCCTAAAACACTTGTGCGGTGAACTGGAGCTTGTTGGAAAAAGAGACACAGAGGTTTGGTATCCCCTCATTTCGACGCAAAGTGAGGATCACAATATCGGCAGATGCCTGATATCTGTAGATTCATTCTCCCATCCATCAGTCCTAGTGTCTTGTATTCCCTTACATACACCCCCACGCACATGGCTCCAATGGGACACCCTAGTGCCTCAGAAAGCAGAAGTCGGTTGACTGTGAGTAAGCCGGAGCGGTTAGGATCAGTGACACAGCTGTATCTTGCTCTTTATGAGCCTTGGTTCCGCCACCCTAGAGAACATTTAATAAAAAAAAAAAAAAAGAAACAAACAAAAAATCTTATACATCTGTATGCTTTACTGGACCCTGTGTTAATGTTTAGTGGTTCTGGCTGGTTTCAATGGCTTTTATTGTTAGTATATCATATATATTTAGATGTCTCACATGTTTGCCAATAGGCGAGAAAGCAACCTTATAGTGTGTTAAAGTGTTCAATTGTGCAGCTAATTAAAGGGACACTAATTAAAGGGACACTGAACCCCAATTTTTTCTATCGTGATTCAGATAGAGCATGCAATTTTAAGCAACTTTCTAATTTACTCCTATTATCAAATTCTTTTCATTCTATTGGTATCTTTATTTGAAATGCAAGAATGTAAGGTTAGATGCCGGCCCATTTTTGGTGAACACACTGTGTTGTTCTTGCTGATTGGTGGGTAAATTCACCTACCAATAAACAAGTGTTTTCCATGGTTCTGAACCAAATAAATAGATTAGATGCCTTCTTTTTCAAATAAAGAAAGCAAGAGAACGAAGAAAAACTGATAATAGGAGTAAATTAGAAAGTTGTTTAAAATTGCATGCTCTATCTGAATAGCGAAATAAAAAATTTGGGTTCAGTGTCCCTTTAACTTAACCCAATATGCTGTTTTGTTATATTCACGTTGTCACAGTTACCCATCCCTATCTATAATTACACATTTAGGGTTCAATCAACAATAGAGGGAGCCAGTGTGGAAGTATGTATTTCTCCTAACATATACCCTACATTACACCAGAGGGGGATGATTCATTCCGTATTCTTTCTCTATTTAACTATGTTGGAAGGGACTTTAGCTTAAAGGGACAGTACACTGTAGAATTGTTTTTCCATAAATGCATTTTAAATGACTTGTTATGCCAACTGCAGAGTATAAAATATTTGAGAAATTGCATTTTCGGGTTTATTTATGTATCTGAAGTAGCTGGTTTTGTGCTTTGAAACCACTGCCTATTACAATGGGTTGAGCTTCAGGTAATATCAGATCTCATTATGTTATCACTTTTATGTACACAGACTTGCTTCCATATCGTATATTTGTCTGGAACACCAAAGCTCAATACATAGAGAGAACAATGGAAAATTATCATTTTATTACTTAACTATCATGCCCCTCACTGAGGGTGTAATCTCTTCTGCTGGCTGTGTTTACTTAGGCTTGTCAATAGCGTATACGCCAGTATCAAAACTTTCAGTATAGGTTGGGAAACCACAAGCTAAATCAGCTATTTCAAATGCTGAAATATGAGTAAAGGAGCTACTTGCAACCAATTTAATACACTCTAGCAGGTAAAAAGGATCATTGGGAATAATTTAAAGGGGAGAAAGTTTTTGGGTGAACTGTCCCTTTAACTCTATTTTGACCCCTTATTATATTACATCCTCTAATGACCCTGCCCTGATTCCCCAGCTAAATATTGCTATTACCACTCTGAATGTTATTAGTTGATGTGCTGTGTGTCTAGCTCACCCTTAGGGTGGGTTGCCATTATTGTCTCACTATCAATAAGCTTTATCCACTAGGGTAGTTCCTTCACCATAAACACTTAGTTGAGCTCCCCTCACTCTAAGCAAATACAGGGCCCGGCTACTATTCCTTATATTTGGGATCCAGCTCTAGGTCTAATCGAGAGTTCCCTATATCCTCCCTATAGTATCCATACCTGCAGACACACCTTTATTCTTAACTAGACATTGAAAACAGTTCCCCATCGTAAATATATATGCCCCACCTTTAGACATATAGGGATGTCACAACATTACTATATGCGAATGCGAAAATCCACACCATTTATAGTCATGTACTGCTGTTCCAGTAACCAATCTTGCTATGTATATAACATATCTGCTAAATCACTAAATTGTTACAATTGGTGCCTTACTATGCAGCACTTTGTAGATATGCTCATGTAAAGTACGGCCCACCTTCTACACTAGATAGGGTTTGATAGGAGTCTTCCTAAGCACAAAGGTAAATCCCACACACTAACTTATAGAAAAGTAATTATAGGCTAGATGCTCCTCTGTTAAAGTTTTGATACCATAGACTGGACATAACAAATATTAGTATCCCAATGTACAATGCCACATAATATAAATATATCATGACACAGTGCCATGCCCAGGAGAAACTATACAGCATCCTAGTGCATTATCATTGTTCTTAGTGTTTGAATATTGGGCTAAGAGTAGTCTCTTGATTTTAATTGCCAGATATATGTCTCAGCTCATAATATAGTAATGTGTGTGTATTACTTTACAAATAGTTATAATTGCTATAATCTCTTCCTGTCTCCTTTAGGTAGACTTTTTATTCAATATTTGATATATGCTGCTTAAAACTTATTGAGACGTGCTCCTACAGTATGACCCAGACTGTGGCATGTTTATTCTGCTACTGGGAAAACCATCCCCATTCTGCTATAGCAAGCCTCTACTATTTATAAGTATCCTTATATTTATAGGTCCTATAAAGCTACTACAATTCACTATACACAGCAGATGAGTATCATACTGTTTATCCTCACTGTACCTCTTATGTTATGTATTAACATCTTTGGTTTCATGGTGGTATATAAGCCTTAATATTACAGAGTTAGACTAAAACAACAGAAGGCATTGCTGGGCTAATAATCTATTTTGTCTATAGTATATTTTGGAGCTGTTTCTGGACTAGTAAACTGGATTAGGCACTCCCACCACTATACCCTAGCTATATATCCTCTACTCATTTCCTCCATCATAATTTCTCCTATGGCAATTATAGAAAGCTCCGCCTCCCCTCCCCCCCCTCAATCCAGAGCGGCTTTTGTCCGCTGAGCTTCCTAAAACTAAAGGCCCACTTAAAGGCCCCTAATTATTTATTCATTATAGCTACCCCTAAATTTAAAAACAGTGGTTTAAGGTATCTCTCTCTTAGCAATTAGCTTCTCGATTCTTTTTTTTTTTTTTTCGCTCATATATTTGTATTGTATACTATGAAAATGCTGTCATTTCTGTTACAACATTTATTCTTTGTTATCTCTTTTCAATGCGCAAAACCTCAATAAAAAATGTTTTTGCAAAAAAACAAAAAAAAACTAAAACATAGTAGGTTAAAGGTAGAGTAAGTGTGAGAGATCTTCTTTATTGTTTAACCCTCTAGACAGTCTATGTTAAAAATCCTCTTGGATTCAGTGGTTAGTAAATCCCTCTCATAGTTGCCACCTCTCCAGTGTGTAGTTATTTTACAAATACCCATACATTTAAAGACTTTGTTTTTACCTTGATGGTGATATTTGAAATGTCTATATAGGGGTGTTTCAGTGTTATTATTGTTCTTAATTTGGGTCAGGTGTTCTCTTATACTGTCTCTCATTGATCTGGATGTTTGCCCTACGTATTGTAATGCAAAATCGCATTGTATTAGGTATACAACACCCTTATCATGACATCTAATAAGATCTTGTACCTCGTATTTAGTGCTCATTGTATTAGATAAGAACAAATGTGTTTTAACCCTAATTGACAAGCTTTACATGTGGGGCATTAGATAAAACCATTCAACTTTTTTCCACATAATTTAGTAACCGCATTCCTCATTTTGGAATGGGGTATAATTGGTGCTAGCATTTAGTATATACTGAATTTTTTTTAAATAGTTTTACTAAATTAAATAAAAGTATATTAGAAAAAAGGTAGTTAAGCCAAAATTCCTGAATGCCTAGTGTGCCGGGTGGCCGGGTGTATGGCATCCTTCTTTGCTGGTGCTCACTTGTTAAACCAGAAGTGGAATTTTGAAAACCGGAAGTGACGTCACTTTCTTACGATACCTATATATATATATATATATATATATATATATATATATATATATATATATATATATATATATATAAATATATAAATATATACACACACACACATATATACATATATATATGTATATATATATATATATATATATATATATATATATATACAGTATATATATATATTTGTATATATATACAAAATTAACAACTCAACTAAAAAAATGTTTAATGCATTTTTTTTGTTTTTTTGTTAAGGGTCCACTCAGTTTGTATTTTCAAACAAAAGCAAATAATACTGTACATAAAAAATGCACTGAGAATTACTAAATACTGCACAACAGATATTGTATTAGTTTCAATTTACATTTTAAAACATCATTTTTTTTTTTTTTAAAATAGAAGATAATTTCACCATGTTTAAATACTGCTCTTTTCCAGACATGGACAGCATATTAAATTACAGTGCTCCTTTTTCTAAGGGAAGAAAGAGCAAAACAAAACATTATAGGTTAGAAAGGTTTAGGAAGAGGGAATGGCATTGAGAAGTGTAGTATGGAATGGGCAATTAAACAAATTAATCTTATAGGAAGGTACAAAATAAACTATTATTGAATTACTGTAGCATTAATTTAAAATCATTATCAACATTTAAATGTGAGCAAATGCAAAAAGATTAGTATTTTTAATAAGAACCCCCCCACACACACACACACAAATACGTCACACTATTTTCCATAAATAAATTGACATGTGACTTCATGTCAGGAAAGTAGGGATGACCATTAAAATGTACATGAAAGTCAAAATTCATATGTCTGGGTTATGGGGTAGAGAGGCAAGATGGAAGCCTATTCTTAATAAAAAAACATCCAAGCCCGGCTAAATTTTTCAAAAACACATCTGAAGTCTCCCAAAAGCATGTTGTAAAAGGTGTTCTGGTCTGATGAAACCAAGATTGAACTTTTTGGCCATAATTACAAAAGATATGTTTGGCCCAAAAACAACACTGCAATTCACCAACAGAACACCATACCCACAGTGAAGCATGGTGGTGGCAGCATCATGCTTTGGGGCTGTTTCTCTTCAGCTGGAACTGGAGCCTTAGTCAAGGTAGAGGGAATTATGAACAGTTCCAAATACCAGACAATATTGGCACAAAACATTTAGGCTTCTGCTAGAAAGATGAACATGAAGAGGAACTTCATCTTTCAGCATAACAACGACCCAAAGCATACATCCCAATCAAGAAAGGAATGGCTTCACCAGAAGAAGATTAAAGTTTTGAGATGGCCCAGCCAGAGCCCAGACCTGAATCCAATTCAAAATCTGTGGGGTGATCTGAAGAGGGCTGTGCACAGGAGATGCCCTCGCATTCTGACAGATTTAGAGTGTTTTTACAAAGAAGAGTGGGCAAATCTTGCCAAGTCAAGATGTGCCATGCTGAAAATATCGTACCCAAAAAGACTGAGTGCTGTAATAAAATCAAAAGGTGATTCAACAATGTATTAGTTTAAGGGTGTGTACACTTATGCAACCATATTATTTTATTTTTTATTTTTACTTCCCTCCACCTAAAAGATTTCAGTTTGTTTTTCAATTGAGTTGTACAGTTTATAGGTCACATTATATATATATGTGTGTGTTAATATGTATATACACATATTAAAACATATATACATATTTTATCATATATATATATATATATATATATATATATTTGTATTTGATGCCCATCACTGCACGCTGGTCAATTTAAAGGTGGAAAAAGTTCTGAAATGATTTATCTTTGTCTCATTTTTTTACATCACAGAAACCTGACATTTTAACAGGGGTGTTTAGACTTTTTATATCCACTATATATATATATTTTTATTGGAAACACATAGTCCCCATAGACCACAGTCTAAAGGCACTTTTCAGTGCCGGCCGTTTTATTTCTAACACTCCACACCCGACACTTTTAACCCCTTATACAGCTTTTAGCTGTTATATTTTTTAAATATAAAGATGATTTTTAATTTTTTTTGGTGTTGGGGGCAATTGGGGGACATTTAGAAATTAACCAGAGATCTGATCACTGATTTATTTTCTGAGTGCTAATTGCTACCGTTTGCGGGTGCGCGCTAAATTAGCTCCACTTGTAATCTAGTCCTATATGTATTATACAGTGTAAAATACTATATTACCAGGCAAGGAGGAGAGAGTAGGAGAGTACAGAAAGGACAGAGGGGAAGAGGAGTAAATCGGTGATTGAGGTATGTATACCAGTATAGCTAATACAGTAAGATATCTGAAAATAAAAGTTTCTGTGTAAAGTTAAGTTTAATTCAGACAGAAGACAAGAGTGGCTGGGCACATAGGATGAGTAAAAGGGACAGTCAAGTCCAAAAAAAATGTTAGGGCATATAATTTTAAACAAGTTTACTTTTATCACCAATTTTGTTTTATTCGCTCGGTATTCTTAGTTAAAAACTAAACCTAGGAGGCTCATATGCTAATTTCTAAGCCCTTGAAGGCCACCTCTTATCCCATGCTTTTTTATTTGCTTTTCTGAGCAAGGGAGAGCTAGTTCATGTGAGCCATATAAATAACATTGTGATCACGCCTGTGGCTTGTGGCAGACACTGCACAAATTTCTAAAATTAAAGTCAATAGATAATAAATAAAATGTCATGTGATCAGGGGACTGTAAGAAGATGCTTAGATATAAGTTAATCACAGAGGTAAAAAGTGTATTATTATAACTGTGTTGGTTATGCAAAACTGGGGAATGGGTAATTAAGGGATTATCTATCTTTTTAAACAACAAAAATTCTGGTGTTGACTGTCCCTTTAAATGTGGAAGAAACATAATATAGCTCAGCTCACTGTTATTTTGCTATTATATTACTTGTTGTGGTTTTATTAATTTTTTTGCTTAAAAACATACATATGGTCATGTAAGATTTCTGTATATAATACTGTATATTTTTGGATTCTGCACAATCCCTAAATCTGTCTCTTTTTATGTTTTTTCATGCTATACTGATGTTACGATATCCTATCTTTACAATAAAAGAAATAAAAAAATAAAAAAAGACTATATTATGTTAATAAAATAATTTTGTTATATAAATAACCATCAGCTAGATTACGAGTTGTGCGTTATGAGTGAAAAAGCAGCGTTATGGCTCTTTTTCACTACCGCTAGTATTACAGGTGTTGTAGGTATAGCTGTACCGCACACCTTTTTGTCCGTCACGCAACGTAACTACCGCACCTTTCAAAAAGTCCTTTTTCAATGGGACTTCCATAGCGCCAGTATTACGAGTTTGCCTGTCCTGCCAAAAAGTGAGAGGTACTGCCTATAACTACAAGATCTGTACCGCCACCCGAAAGTCAGTAGTTATGAGTTTTACGTTACAAAGCTGTACCATAAAACTCATAACTAAAGTGTTACAAAGTACACTATCATCCATAAACTACCTATTAACCCCTAAACTGAGGCCCTTCTGCATTGCAAACACTAAAATAAAATAATTAACCCATAATCTGCTGCTCCGGACATCACCGCCACTATATTAAACATATTAACCCCTAAACCGCCGCACTCCTACATCGCAAACACTAGTTAAATATTATTAACCCCTAATCTGCTGCCCCAATGTCGTCGCCACCTACATACACTTATTAACCCCTAATCTGCTGTTCCTAACATCGCCTCAACCTACATTACTGTTATTAAAACCTAATCTGCTGCCCCCAAAATCGCCGCCACCTATCTACACTTATTAACCCCTAATCTGCTGCCCCCAATGTCGCTGCCACTATACTAAAGTTATTAACCCCTAAACCTAAGCCTAACCCTAACACCCACTAACTTTAACCTAATTAAAATAATTCCAAATAAAAATTACAATTGATACCTAAATTATTCCTATTTAAAAATAAATACATACCTGTAACATAAAACTTAAGCTAGCTACAATATAATTAATAGTTACATTGTAGCTATCTTAGGTTTTATTTTTATTTCACAGGTAAGTTTGTATTTATTTTAACTAGGTGGATTAGTTAGTAAATAGTTATTAACTATTTACTAACTACCTAGTAAAAATAAATACAAAATTACCTGTGATATCAAACCTAACCTGTCTAACAATTAAACCTAACATTACACTAAAATTAAATAAATTACATTAATGAAATACAATTAACTAAATTATAAAACAAAACAAAACACTAAGTTACACAAAATATAAAAGAAATTATCAAATATTTAAACTAATTATACCCAATCTAATAGCTCTACCAAAATAAAAAAGCCCCCTAAAATAAAAAAAAACCTAGCCTACACTAAACTGATAATAGCCCTTAGAAGGGCCTTTTGCGGGGCATTGCCCCAAAGAAATCAACTCTTTTACCTGTATAAAAAAATACAAGCAACCACCCAACAGTTAAACCCACCACCCACACAACCAACCCCCCAAATAAAATCCTATCTAAATAAACCTAAGCTCCCCATTGCCCTGAAAAGGGCATTTGGATGGGCATTGCCCTTAAAAGGGCATTTAGCTCTTTTACATTGCCCAAAACCCTAAGCTAAAAATAAAACCCACCCAATAAACCCTTAAAAAAACACTAACCCCCAAAGATCCACTCACAGTTTTTGAAGACCGGACATCCATCCTCATCCAGCTGGGAGTAGTCTTCATCTAAGCGGCAAGAAGTCCTCAACGAAGCCGGAAGAAGTCTTCATCCAAGCGGCAAGATGTCCTCAACGAAGTCGGGAGAAGTCTTCATCAAAGCGGCAAGAAGTCGTCCTCCAGGCGGGCAGAAGTCTTCATCCAGACGGCATCTTCTATCTTCATCCTTCCGGCATGGAGTGGGTCCATATTCAAGACATCTGGCACGGAGCATCCTCTTCATATGGTCCCAGCCGTACACTGAAGGTTCCCTTTAAGGGACGTCATCCAAGATGGCGTCCCTTGAATTTCGATTGGCTGATAGAATTCTATCAGTCAATTGGAATTTGAAGGGTAAAAAATCCTATTGGCTGATTGGATCAGCCAATAGGATTGAGCTCACATTCTATTGGCTGATTGGAACAGCCAATAGCATGCAAGCTCAATCCCATTGGCTGATTGGGTCAGCCAATAGGATTGAAGCTCAATCCTATTGGCTGATTGCATCACCCAATAGGATTTTTTACCCTTTAATTCCGATTGGCTGATAGAAATCTATCAGCCAATCGGAATTTAAGGGACGCTATCTTGGATGACATCCCTTAAAGGGAATCTTCAGTGTACGGCTGGGACCGTATGAAGAGAATGCTCCACGCCAGATGTCTTGAAGATGGACCTGCTCTGCGCCGGAAGGATGAAGATAGAAGATGCCGCCTGGAGGACGACTTCTTGCCACTTGGATGAAAACTTCTCCCGGCTTCATTGAGAACTTCTTGCCGCTTGGATGAATACTTCTCCAAGCTGAATGAGGATGAATGTCCAGTCTTCAAAAACTGTGAGTGGATCATCGGGGGTTAGTGTTAGGTTTTTTTAAGGGTTTATTGGGTGGGTTTTATTTTTAGATTAGGAACTTTGGGCACCATAAAAGAGCTAAATGCCCTTTTAAGGGCAATGCCCATACAAATGCCCTTTTAAGGGCAATGGGGAGCTTAGGTTTATTTAGATAGGGTTTTATTTGGGGGGTTTGGTTATGTGGGTGATGGGTTTTACTGTTGGGGGGTTGTTTGTATTTTTTATTACAGGTAAAAGAGCTGATATCTTCAGGGCAATGCCCCGCAAAAGGCCCTTTTAAGGGCTATTGGCAGCTTAGTGTAGGCTAGGGTTTTTTTTTTATTATTATTTTATTTTGATAGGACTAATAGATTAGGAGTAATTTGTTTTATTTTTGATAATTTCTTTTTTTTATTTTGTGTAATTTAGTGTTAGTGTGAGGCAGGTTAGGTTTTATGTTACAGGTAAATTTGAATTTATTTTAACTAGGTATCTAGTAAATAGTTAATAACTATTTACTAACTAGTCTACCTAGTTAAAATAAATACAAACTTACCTGTGAAATAAAAATAAAACCTAAGATAGCTACAATGTAACTATTAGTTATATTGTAGCTATCTTAGGGTTTATTTTACAGGTAAGTAAGTATTTATTTTTAAATAGGAATTATTTAGTTAATAATAGTAAGTTTTATTTAAAATTATTTTAATTAAGTTAAAGTTAGGGGTGTTAGGGTTAGGGTTACGTTAGGGTTAAGGTTAGACTTAGGGTTAGGGTTAGACTTAGGGTTAGGTTTAGGGGTTAATATATTTATTTAGTTTTAGTGATGTGGGAGGCCAGAGGTTTAGGGGTTAATAACTTTAGTATAGTGGCGGCGGCGACGTTGGGGGCAACAGATTAGGGGTTAATAAGTGTAGGTAGGCAGCGGCAGATTAGGGGTTAATAAGTGTAGATAGGCGGCAGCGACATTGGGGGCGGCAGATTAGGGGTTAATAAGTGTAGGTAGGTGGTGGCGACATTGGGGGCGCAAGATTAGGGGTTAATAAGTGTAATGTAGGTGTTGGTGATGTCAGGGGCAGCAGATTAGGGATGTTTATACTCAGGGCCGGACTGGGACCAAAAAAAGGCCCGGGCATTTTTGGGCAAAAAGGCCCTCTACCCCCCCCACCCCCCCTCTGCTCACTATTTCTTATGCACATACATGCAGGCACACAACACACACGCTACACTGCGTTCACATACATGCAGCCACACAACATACAGACAGTACACATCATTTACATACATGCAGGCACACAACACACACACACCCACACACTACACAGCATTCACATACATGCAGGCACACAACACACACACACAGCATTCCCATACATGCAGGCACACAACACAGTCACACACTAGAAAACAGCATTTACATACATGCAGACGCACAACACACACAGCATTCACATACATGCAGGCACACAACACACACACAGCATTCACATACATGCAGGCACACAACACAAACACAGCATTCACATACATGCAGGCACACAACACACACACACAGCATTCACATACATGCAGGCACACAACACACACACAGCATTCACACACATGCAGGCACACAACACACACACAGCATTCACATAAATGCAGGCACACAACACACACACAGCATTCACATAAATGCAGGCACACAACACACTACACAGCATTCACATACAGTACATGCAGGCACATAACACACACTACACAGCATTCACACACACACACACACACACACACACACACATACATACATATATATATATATATATATATATATATATATATGTGTGTGTGTGTAATTAGAAAGAAAGCAGCAACCCAGCTATACCCTTTACCAGCACACGCTCATTAAGCAAATATAAGAACACTGTGAGGCCAAGTCCAAAATATATATATAGGGGGACTGGAAAAGTTTGGTCTGGGGGGGGGGCAAGTACAACCTAGTGGCAGAGGTATAACAACTCTGACCCCTTTCAAATTTTACATTTAAGAAAATACATAAGCAAAACACTAAGGAATATGTATAATAATAATATGACTGTTTAAAAATAGAATATAGTCCTATCAGGTATTTTTTTTTAATATAGACAGTAAGTTATGATACAAAATAAGTGTGTATATATATACATATATATATATATTAATAAAAATAAAATTAGAGGCGCCCTTAATTACTAGCAATGTTCCGCCAGTACTAATGTGCAAAAGTGCTGCAAAACTGTCATAGAAAAAGTTGTAAATATTGTCAATAATACAACAAGAACAGTAATAAAGAACAACCTACAAATAAATTTAAAACTTGTTAGGTTAAGAGTATCTTACTATAATATAGTTTGCTATAATGAATAAACTATCTCTTTAACAATGTGTAATATGATAGTCCACACTCTCAGAGGTATTTATAATCTCCAGGCCGCAATCTCATTCCAGAAAGGTGTTGGCAATCACAGGTTCTGTTCAAAAAAGAGGAAAGAGAGAAGAGGCGCCAAATGGTGTGTATCGTTTTGAATTCAGTAGGCCTTGCCCCCAAATAAAAACTACTTACAAAATTTCCAGCACTTGAGAAGTGCCACACATGCCTTCTGAACTGTTAGCAGCCGTCCAGCTAGCTGAAATATATCAGAACTGCGTCTATACTGTGCTGTTTAAGACAAAAAAACACAAAAGTGCCACAATAGTGTGTATCAGTGTGATCATTTGATATAGCGCAACAAATGAAATGTACTCACAAGATGTAAGGCACTTGAGAAGTGCCACAAGAGCCTCCTGGACACTTGTCAGCTGTCCAGCTCACTGATAGCTTCGATCCCAGGTTCACTTGTTCGGCTTACACATGGGCTCCAATACAGCACACTTAGATCTCCCTGCAGCTCAGTGTTCAGATGAGTGCAAGTCTGGCTGCCAATATTGGATATACAAAGTTGCTAGAAATAGCCGTGCTACTTGTACTGATTAGTTAAAAATGTATATTTATTAAAAACAATGTTACACTACGCGTTTCTCGGTTACTTAGACCGCTTCCTCAGGTGTAATTTCAGATACAAAGTAGCAAAATTTTATAGCCCCATATCGGCGTCTATCCCAACCCAGGGCGCATGCGTGAGCAACTAAAAAAACCTTAGCCAATCAGTGCCTAAGTTCGATTTGTCTCCGATGTAATAGGTTCTCACTAGGGGGCTTGGTTAATGACGTGCCCGCTATCGTCTGTGTGATGTATATTATCCGCACACATGATAGTTTTAAACTGACGTGTAAACAAATCGTAAGTGTTGTATTACCAAGTAGTACTGTTTCTCACGTATTTATAGTATTACCTATTTTTGGCACCAATTCACTAGAGTTAGTTGATCATGCATTTACATATAGTAATTAATATAAAAACATACTCAAAATACAAATGTTATCACTCTTGTCTAAACATCTATATGCATTATCTGAATTTAAAACCGCTGTGATCGGACAGATAACCATATACTAGACTGATAATAAAAATTAATAAAAATTAATAATATAACATAAAATATAAATTATTCTAAAGTATAAACATAAATCAAATAATATATACAGAATAAATTATAACATGACTGTTGCTATCATTGACAAATACTGCAACTGTTAATATATAGGTCTTATATATTAATTAAAAGCGGCCATGTCTATATTTTCGTTTAAGCCATGGGGTTGGAGCGTCTTAAGCTTCCAAATCCAAAATGTCTCTCTCTGTCTTAGATGGGTTAACCTATTCCTACCCCATTTAGGAGCAATCTGTTCTAATGGAAAAATATTAAAAAGATCAGTTTGTCCGTCGTGACAGTTTTTACTGTGTCTTGGAACACTATGGTTGGCCACCCCATTCTTTATATTTCTATTATGTTCCCCCCATCTCTTCTTTAGGGGTCTTGAGGACCTACCAATGTACTGAATTCCACATTGACATTCAAGGAGATATACCACATAACTTGAATCACAAGTGAATCTAGAATTAATTTCAAATTCTTCCTTTGTGGAAGCAGATTGAAATTTAATCCTATTACCTGAAGTATATTTGCAAAGACCACAGTTCGGTCGATTACATCTGTAAAAACCCCTTTTGCCCATTGGCCAACTATTTGTGGTGGTTCTTGTGTTGCTCCCTTTAATATATTTCTTCATTACCACCTTGCTTGGTGCTAATTTATTTTTTAGTGTTGGAGCCCTCTTGAAAGTGCAGATAGGGAACTCTTCTAAAATGTTTTTAAGAATGCAGTCATTTCTTAAAATATACCAGTGTTTACACAAAATGTGTTTAATTTTATGGTGGTTACTATTGAATTTGGTGATAAATCTTAAATTGTTAGATTTGGGCTGTGTATTTGTGGATTTATTAACACTATTGCCATTAATATTCATAATGCCTTCATTTTTCTTTTTAAAAAATTCCTCTCTATCTTTAATCCTAGCTTTTCTATAACCTTCTTCAATTAGGACTCTTGGGTATCCTTTTTCTAGAAATCTTGATCTTAGAGTCTCTGCCTGATCATCATAACTATTTAAAGTAGTACAATTTCTGCGTATCCTGGAAAACTGGTTATACGGTATATTTTTAACCCAGGCTTTGTAATGATTGCTTTTGTAGTTTAAATAGCTATTTGTATCAACTGATTTGAAATATGTTTTGGTGGTTACTCGTCCATTTGCATCCCAGCTCAATATTAGATCCAGAAATTCTATGGAGTTCTTATTAATATTCGATGTTAATTTAAGGCCCATATTGTTGTTATTTAAAGATATAATAAATTCCTTTGCGGAGTCTTCAGTGCCATCCCATATCAGTAACAGGTCATCAATGAAACGGCCATAGTACACCAGGCCTGCCCCCAAAGGAGACTTGTATATATAATTCTCCTCAAATACCCCCATAAAAAGATTCGCAAAACTGGGGGCAAACCTGGTGCCCATGGCCGTTCCCTTGATTTGTAAAAAAAACCTTTCCTGGTACACAAAATAATTGTGTTTTAACACAAAAGAAATGGCCTCTAGTAAAAACTGTCTTTGTTTAGACGGTAGATATTGATCTCTTTTTAAAAACTTATCTATTGCTTCTAGGCCTAGATTGTGACAGATGTTTGAATATAAAGAGGATACATCACATGTACACCAGATGAGATCTCGCCCTGCTTTTTCAATTTTGGAGATCTTCGATATAAGGTCTGGGGTATCTTTGATATAAGATTCTAGACCCATAACCGTTTTTTTCAGATAGGTGTCTACATACTCGGATAAATTGCAAGTGAGATTTCCGATACCAGAAATAATAGGTCTCCCTGGTGGACACTTTGGGTCTTTGTGTATCTTCGGAAGATGGTAATAATAAGCCAAATTGGGTGACATGGGTATCAAATAATCTCTCTCTTTTTTATTTAGAATACCTTCTGAAAAGCCTTTATCTATTAGTTTGGTGAGTTTAGCCAGATATGTTAATGTGGGATTAAAACTCAATTCCCTATAATAACAAGGATCTAACAGAATTTTATCGGCTTCTGCAATATAATCTGACATATCTTGTAGAACCACCCCTCCCCCTTGTCCGCCTGCCTAATGACTATATCTTTATTCTTTGCCAAATTGGCTAGAGCCTTGTATTCAAATTTATTCAAATTATAGTTATTTATTTCAAGGTTCATAGTTCCGAACTCTTCTAACACTAGATTTTGAAAAAGAGTAATATTGGGACATGTAGTTGGGGGATTAAAATTGGAACTGGGTGCTAGATTAGAATGTATGTAATCATCGAACAGTGATTCACAAAATTCTTCAGGTTCACAATAAACAATATCTCTAGTAGGTCTTTCAGGCATGTCATTTGTAATGATAGGCAATTGATTTGATGACTTTTATGCGGATAATATACATCACACAGACGATAGCGGGCACGTCATTAACCAAGCCCCCTAGTGAGAACCTATTACATCGGAGACAAATCGAACTTAGGCACTGATTGGCTAAGGTTTTTTTAGTTGCTCACGCATGCGCCCTGGGTCGGGATAGACGCCGATATGGGGCTATAAAATTTTGCTACTTTGTATCTGAAATTACACCTGAGGAAGCGGTCTAAGTAACCGAGAAACGCGTAGTGTAACATTGTTTTTAATAAATATACATTTTTAACTAATCAGTACAAGTAGCACGGCTATTTCTAGCAACTTTGTATATCCAATATTGGCAGCCAGACTTGCACTCATCTGAACACTGAGCTGCAGGGAGATCTAAGTGTGCTGTATTGTAGCCCATGTGTAAGCCGAACAAGTGAACCTGGGATCGAAGCTATCAGTGAGCTGGACAGCTGACAAGTGTCCAGGAGGCTCTTGTGGCACTTCTCAAGTGCCTTACATCTTGTGAGTACATTTCATTTGTTGCGCTATATCAAATGATCACACTGATACACACTATTGTGGCACTTTTGTGTTTTTTTGTCTTAAACAGCACAGTATAGACGCAGTTCTGATACATTTCAGCTAGCTGGACGGCTGCTAACAGTTCAGAAGGCATGTGTGGCACTTCTCAAGTGCTGGAAATTTTGTAAGTAGTTTTTATTTGGGGGCAAGGCCTACTGAATTCAAAACGATACACACCATTTGGCGCCTCTTCTCTCTTTCCTCATATATATATATATATATACACACACGACACAGCATCTGAAGGACATCCTTTTATTATATATCACCTCTAGGACTTTCTTTTATACATAGCACCACAAGGATAACTCTCAAGTGAAACCTTTAAACATAGCACCTCTAGTTAACCCTTTTCATCACAGCCAACACAGCACCTACAGAAATCTCTTTCCTCTTATTTGTAGAACTAGGAGACACACGGCTAGATTTAGAGTTTTGTCGGTAACGACCCCCGTATCTAACGCTGGCTTTTTTCTGGCTGCACCTTTAAAATAACTCTGGTATTGAGAGTCCACAGAATGGCTGCGTTAGGCTCCAAAAAAGGAGCGTAGAGCATATTTATCCCAACTGCAACTCTCGATACCAGAGTTGCTTACGGATGCGGCCAGCCTCAAAAACGTGCTCGTGCACGATTCCCCCATAGGAAACAATGGGGCTGTTTGAGCTGGAAAAAAACCTAACACCTGCAAAAAAGCCGCGTTCAGCTCCTAACGCAGCACCATTGTTTCCTATGGGGAAACACTTCCTACGTCTGCACCTAACACTCTAACATGTACCCCGAGTCTAAACACCCCTAACCTTACACTTATTAACCCCTATTCTGCTGCTCCCGCTATCGCTGACCCCTGTATATTATTTTTAACCCCTAATCTGCCGCTCCGTAAACCGCCGCTACTTACATTATCCCTATGTACCCCTAATCTGCTGCCCTAACATCGCCGACCCCTATATTATATTTATTAACCCCTAATCTGCCCCCCACAACGTCGCCTCCACCTGCCTACACTTATTAACCCCTAATCTGCCGAGCGGACCGCGCCGCTATTATTATAAAGTTATTAACCCCTAATCCACCTCACTAACCCTATAATAAATAGTATTAACCCCTAATCTGCCCTCCCTAACATCGCTGACACCTAAATTCAATTATTAACCCCTAATCTGCCGACTGGAGCTCACCGCTATTCTAATAAATGTATTAACCCCTAAAGCTAAGTCTAACCCTAACACTAATACCCCCATAAATTAAATATAATTTTAATCTAACGAAAGTAATTAACTCTTATTGCATAAATTATTCCTATTTAAAGCTAAATACTTACCTGTAAAATAAATCCTAATATAGCTACAATATAAATTATAATGATATTATAGCTATTTTAGGATTAATATTTATTTTACAGGTAACTTTGTATTTATTTTAACCAGGTACAATAGCTATTAAATAGTTAAGAACTATTTAATAGCTAAAATAGTTAAAATAATTACAAAATGACCTGTAAAATAAATCCTAACCTACGTTACAATTAAACCTAACACTACACTATCAATAAATTAATTAAATAAAATACCTATAATTATCTACAATTAAACCTAACACTACACTATCAATAAATAAATTAAATACAATTCCTACAAATAAATACAATGAAATAAACTAACTAAAGTACAAAAAATAAAAAAAAAATAAGTTACAAAAAATAAAAAAATATTTACAAACATTAGAAATATATTACAACAATTTGCGGGGCATGCCCCAAGAAGTTCAGCTCTATTGCCTTTAAAAAAAACATACAATACCCCCCCCAACATTACAACCCACCACCCACATACCCCTAATCTAACCCAAACCCCCCTTAAATAAACCTAACACTAAGCCCCTGAAGATCTCCCTACCTTGAGTCGTCTTCACCCAGCCGAGCCAAATTCTTCATCCAAGCGGAGCAAGAAGAGGTCCTCCATCCGGTAGAAGTCTTCATCCAAGCGGGGCAGAAGAGGTCTTCCATCCGATTGAAGTCTTCATCCAAGCGGGATCTTCTATCGTCATCCATCCGGAGCAGAGTGGCAGCATCCTGAAGACCTCCGACGTGGAACATCCATCCTGGCCGACGACTGAACGACGAATGACGGTTCCTTTAAATGACGTCATCCAAGATGGCGTCCCTCGAATTCCGATTGGCTGATAGGATTCTATCAGCCAATCGGAATTAAGGTAGGAATATTCTGATTGGCTGATGGAATCAACAATCAGAATCAAGTTCAATCCGATTGGCTGATCCAATTAGCCAATCGGATTGAACTTGATTCTGATTGGCTGATTCCATCAGCCAATCAGAATATTCCTACCTTAATTCCGATTGGCTGATAGAAGATCCCGCTTGGATGAAGACTTCAATCGGATGGAAGACCTCTTCTGCCCCGCTTGGATGAAGACTTCTACCGGATGGAGGACCTCTTCTTGCTCCGCTTGGATGAAGAATTTGGCTCGGCTGGGTGAAGACGACTCAAGGTAGGGAGATCTTCAGGGGCTTAGTGTTAGGTTTATTTAAGGGGGGTTTGGGTTAGATTAGGGGTATGTGGGTGGTGGGTTGTAATGTTGGGGGGGGGTATTGTATGGTTTTTTTTACAGGCAAAAGAGCTGAACTTCTTGGGGCATGCCCCGCAAAGGGCCCTGTTCAGGGCTGGTAAGGTAAAAGAGCTTTGAACTTTAGTAATTTAGAATAGGGTAGGGCATTTTTTTATTTTGGGGGGCTTTGTTATTTTATTAGGGGGCTTAGAGTAGGTGTAATTAGTTTAAAATTGTTGTAATATATTTCTAATGTTTGTAAATATTTTTTTATTTTTTGTACTTTAGTTAGTTTATTTCATTGTATTTATTTGTAGGAATTGTATTTAATTTATTTATTGATAGTGTAGTGTTAGGTTTAATTGTAGATAATTATAGGTATTTTATTTAATTAATTTATTGATAGTGTAGTGTTAGGTTTAATTGTAACTTAGGTTAGGATTTATTTTACAGGTAAATTTGTAATTATTTTAACTATTTTAGCTATTAAATAGTTCTTAACTATTTAATAGCTATTGTACCTGGTTAAAATAAATACAAAGTTACCTGTTAAATAAATATTAATCCTAAAATAGCTATAATATAATTATAATTTATATTGTAGCTATATTAGGATTTATTTTACAGGTAAGTATTTAGCTTTAAATAGGAATAATTTATTTAATAAGAGTTGATTAATTTCGTTAGATTAACATTATATTTAATTTAGGGGGGTGTTAGTGTTAGGGTTAGACTTAGCTTTGGGGGTTAATACATTTATTAGAATAGCGGTGAGCTCCAGTCGGCAGATTAGGGGTTAATGTTTGAAGTTAGGTGTCGGCGATGTTAGTGAGGGCAGATTAGGGGTTAATACTATTTATTATAGGGTTAGTGAGGCGGATTAGGGGTTAATAACTTTATTATAGTAGCGGTGCGGTCCGCTCGGCAGATTAGGGGTTAATAAGTGTAGGCAGGTGGAGGCAACGTTGAGGGGGGCAGATTAGGGGTTAATAAATATAATATAGGGGTTGGCGGTGTTAGTGGCAGCAGATTAGGGGTACATAAGGATAACGTAGGTAGCGGCGCTTTGCGGTCGGCAGATTAGGGGTTAATTATTGTAGGTAGCTGGCGGCGACGTTGTGGGGGGCAGGTTAGGGGTTAATAAATATAATATAGGGGTCGGCGGTGTTAGGGGCAGCAGATTAGGGGTACATAAGTATAACGTAGGTGGCGGTCGGCAGATTAGGGGTTAAAAAAATGTAATCGAGTGTTGGCGATGTGGGGGGGCCTCGGTTTAGGGGTACATAGGTAGTTTATGGGTGTTAGTGTACTTTAGAGCACAGTAGTTAAGAGCTTTATAAACCGGCGTTAGCCCAGAAAGCTCTTAACTACTGACTTTTTTCTGCGGCTGGAGTTTTGTCGTTAGATTTCTAACGCTCACTTCAGACACGACTCTAAATACCGGAGTTAGAAAGATCCCATTGAAAAGATAGGATACGCAATTGACGTAAGGGGATCTGCGGTATGGAAAAGTCGCGGCTGAAAAGTGAGCGTTAGACCCTTTTTTGAATGACTCCAAATACCGGCGGTAGCCTAAAACCAGCGTTAGGAGCCTCTAACGCTGGTTTTCATGGCTACCGCCAAACTCCAAATCTAGGCCACAGTTTGAAAAGCTCATTAATGAGCTGCATATGGATCTGGGAGTGTTCAGCTGCCTCACCTCATAAAACAGACATAATAAATAAAGGCAACACACAAAAGATAACAGGTGGTAGGGGTGTGGGGGGAAAGGGGGCATTCCCCAAGTCAATAAAGAAGCAAAATGCAATACCTACATTAAAAGCATAGTGCATATTAAAGCCTGCTATCCCCTTATATGTGAAAGTGATTCTTACCAGGCTCTACTCCAGATTTTGTGTCTATCTTCTGGATAGGCAGAGTGAAGAGGAGGAGTCAACAAGAGGGAGGAGAGAGATGTTGATTCAAACTTAGCTGGATGGGAGAGATCTCAGACAGGCAGCTCTGTGTTAGGCAGGGAAAAAAGCACTCACACTGGATGCAGGGACTGAGCTTCATGAGCCATCTCATGTCACTCCTGTCTGCTAGGACCCAGTAGCACTGTGCTGTCTCACTGTAACTGACAGCTCTCTGCACTGAGCAAGTGAAGGGAAGAAAAGCATCAGCACATTCTTTGAGAAGCCTGGCCCTGAACTGATGGCATGCTACAAACACTGGTAAAGCTGCAGTGTTGCTAGTAGCCATCTGCTCAGCACAGCGTGTCAGTATTACAGCAGGGCAGGCAGGAGGTCTGACATCATATGGACACTAACACGCTCAGTTCCTGCATGCAGCGCTTGTTCTGTCCCTCCTTTCTCATAGAGCCTGCGCGCCGCGGTACTTGTAGACTGACACTGTAGAGCATAAGAAAGCTCTGTGGCAAAGAAAGAACCTAACTACAGGCTGTATACTAAAAGGAATGACAAGTGTGCCCAAATACTGTTTTCTTAATCCCTGTCCACAGTGCAGATTGTAACTTTGTAAGTATAAATGATCATCACTAACTAAACAATCTGTTTAGTTAGTAATGATCATTTATACTAACTCTAACTCTGTACAAAAATGATCAGCTTAATTCATCAGACTCTGCCCAGGCTGCAGCGGCTCCCGCCTCCCCCGATGCTCATCCAAGCTTACCACAGTAACCACACTCTCTGGTCTCTGTGACTGTTACAGCAGCCCCCAAAAATGTCAGGCAGCCTCTGAACGCCTGTAGTCACGCTGCTGCTGGGTAGGCTTGCTAGCCTAATTTAACAAACATATTTCAATGATCATTTCCAGCCCAGCAATATTTGTTTAAAATGCAACCTCACCTGTTGTTCTGTCTGTCTGCAGTGCTGTGACTGTGAGTGCGTGACTGCGTGTCTAGTACAGTCTCTCTGCGCTATTAAAGGTCAGCGGTGGAAATAACTTGCAAGTTATTAGTGAGCAACTCATAACGCAAAACTCGTAATCTGGCCACATGTTTTTTATTTTTGGTGTGCTCTTTTTTTTTAGGTACAAGATTGAGTGTACAGGAAATATGCTGTACACTCAATCTTGTACCTAAAAAAAAAGAACACACAAAAAATAAATAAACATGTGGCCAGATTACGAGTTTTGCATTATGAGTGGCTCGCTAATAACTTGCAAGTTATTTCCAGCAACTATGTATAAAACAATACAAACATGGAACCTTCTATTTAATACCCAAACTGTGAACATAAAAATGGTGCCAAATTGACCTATCACTGCTAGAGCCAAAACCTTTATAGTGACTGTTATAAACACTTTGCTCAATATTGGTTTTAATAAAGAAAAGAAAAAAAAAATATGAGAAAAAAAACAACTATTTCAAATAATTAAATATACATGAAGGAACAATTTCCCATACATTTAATACTCTCTGGTAAGTATAATAAGTTATTTGGATTAAATTTATTGGAAACAAATTTTATAGTACAGTGTCCCTTTAAATACAGTAGAATTGCATAATTAACAAATGAATATTAAAAAGACAATGCAAAATTAAAAATTAACTATATCATGTGACATCCTTCAGCCAATCACAAAATGTAAATATCTATACACTATAAACTCTTGCACATGCTCAGTAAGAGCTGGTGCCTCAAAAAGTGTTACTATAAAAAGATTCTTCACATGTTTGTGACAGAAGTAAATCTTAAGATTTTTTTAAAATTACATGCCGTAAATCATGAAAGTCTAATTTTAAATTTATTGTCCCTTATAGGGATATTCCAGCCAAAATTGAAAACCACATGGGTGCATTTCTGTATTGAGCATAAGCAATTTTGTAATATACATGTGTTAGCAAAAATGCTTCAAATAAAAGCTATAGCTCTTTCAAAAGTGTATTTAAGTATGCACCGTGCACCAGCATTTTAAACACAACACTTGCTCAGAGAGCCAAAGGTGTTTGTACCATCTGGTAATGACTCAATTTGCTAATTGCTGACATGATACATGCCCCACTGATTATCTGAGCAGCTGCATTATTTAAAATCTGGGTGCAGTGACAATATCTAGCTATGTTTCACATGCACATGCAGAGAAAAATGTTAACACTAAAACAGTGATAACTCTTACTAGAAGCATTTTTGCCAATACATGAATATTGAAAATATGTTTCTATTCAATTAAAGATGCAATAAATCTATGTGCATTTATATTTTGACTGGAATGTCCCTTTAAATCAACTTGTGCTTTACAACTTGTGTGCATTAAGTATTAGTTATTTTTATATTCGGTTGTATTTGCATGTTTATCATTGTTATACTTATTATCCTATGAGACCAGTCATATATAATAAATGTGGCCTCAAATTTGAAACAGTTTCCACACATGTTTTAATGATTAGAGTTAGATACTAATGAGAAAAAGGTTAGATTTTGATTGTGTAGATTGTGTAGATTATATACAGTATATATATATATATATATAAAGATAGTGTTGGAACAGCGCTAAGTGATAAAAAACCAAGTATAATATATAAAAAGGAAAACAATATACAGAGGTGCAAGATAGAAAAAAACACACAATATTCTGTACAAATGAACTAAGAACTGATACTCTCCTTTAGGTCAGACCGCAGCCTTCTTGCAGTCTCTCCCTTGTGACTGTGTATAGATAGATAGTAGTAGTAGATGGCGCTGGTCTATTGAGTGATTTTCTCTAGTAAGTGAAGAGAAAAAAGGCTTGATGCATATATTGAAGCCAATTAATATGGGTGCAGTATACTCACTCCATAAGATGAATCTTTACAGCTGAAAGGGAACGTAGCGTCAGATGGCAAGAGTCCACAGGTTCCTGGAGTCAAATACTGAATTTTCAGGTTTATCCAAAAGTGGACTATAAATGAATAGAGACCCAAATGACAAAAGTATCCAGTGTATAATTGAAAAAATGTAGTAACTTACTCCATAAATAAGGAGATTCCAGCTCAGCACAGCAAAACAAGATCTTGACAATCTTTCAACAAAGGATAAAAGGTTTTATTTGCTCAACGCGTTTCAACGTATTACACGTCTTTATCAAGAGCATACATTAAAACAGGTAAGTAAAACCTGGTTTTACTTACCTGTTTTAATGTATGCTCTTGATAAAGACGTGTAATACGTTGAAACGCGTTGAGAAAATAAAACCTTTTATCCTTTGGTTTTACTTACCTGTTTTAATGTATGCTCTTGATAAAGACGTGTAATACGTTGAAACGCGTTGAGCAAATAAAACCTTTTATCCTTTGTTGAAAGATTGTCAAGATCTTGTTTTGCTGTGCTGAGCTGGAATCTCCTTATTTATGGAGTAAGTTACTACATTTTTTCAATTATACACTGGATACTTTTGTCAATTGGGTCTCTATTCATTTATAGGCTACTTTTGGATAAACCTGAAAATTCAGTATTTGACTCCAGGAACCTGTGGACTCTTGCCATCTGACGCTACGTTCCCTTTCAGCTGTAAAGATTCATCTTATGGAGTGAGTATACTGCACCCATATTAATTGGCTTCAATATATGCATCAAGCCTTTTTTCTCTTCACTTACTAGAGAAAATCACTCAATAGACCAGCGCCATCTACTACTACTATCCAAGTATAATATATGTAGATAAAAGTATATATATATAAAACATGATCATTATATGTCCTACTATTTAGATAGAACAGTTAAATAATAACAGGACTCATTCAAAGCCTAGAGAGAATACTAAAATTACAAGTAGATTATTACTCTAATGGTACAGTAACGCCCTGTTAGAGTGTCAATAAAATAAATAAATATACCTTCCCACCCCCCCAAAAAATATACATATATAGTTTAAAATCTTACAAAATGTATTTTATAAGAAAATATCATGGAAGATTTTTGAAGGAAAATTGTATATGTGATTTTTCTGTAATGTAATATACAGTACCTTGGAAGTTGTACTGAGCTTTCAAAGACCAATATTTTAAAAGACAACAATTATTTTAGTGTTTGTCAAGGACAGTAAACTCAAGTTAGGAATTTGAAGTAGCATAAGTTATCTGTTATATCCACAATATCAAAAATCCTCCAAGAGACAAAAATAATAATAATATTTTGAGATGCACAATCAAGCAATAAAGGTGTTGCAAACCTGATGTATACCTTTTCAGGCTAGTTAGTATAATGGTCTGATGACCGCTGCTTGATAAATACTGACTGCAGGTTCTCTTGGGAGAACCTGCAGGCGTAATGCGGAAAACGGCTTAATAAATTGAGCCCAATTTGGCCTGTTTAATACAAGTCTGATTGCATCAAGGGTAATAAGATAAGTAGATTATGAAGTATTCAAATAGATTATGTGATGGTTTCTCATGATAGACTGTGTGGTGTCTGAACACCATGCAATCCTAAATCAGGGTATACAGTACAAGGTATACAAGCAGATTTTCTATACAGGTTGTGTAGCAGAACAATTGTTTATCATTTGAAACATCTCAGAAATCAATCTCAGTTATATGCAATTGACAAAATACATAAAGATATAGAGCTAATTATCATAATTATGCACAGGCTCAGTTTTGAGAGCCCACCCAACCACAATCCTAATTGGTTAACCATATTAACCATTCAGGATTGCTGCATTTCCTATACTGTATATAAAGTATGAACCTTTAAGAAAAAAAATAGAATACATTTAGGGTTAGATGGAAAAAATGAGTTGCTTCTGTCGAGAAAAATGGGAAAGCCAGAATTATATCAGTTTTCATCCGTTACAAATTGTAATATTAAGGATTTTTGGAATGGATTTTAGTAAATTTGCTGTAATTTAGGGTGGTACTTTGGTAATAAAATGAGGAAATATTGCAGTGCAGGAAAAGGATTTGCAGTGGGGAGGTCCTATGAAGGGATATGAATTAAGGACATTTATGTAATGGGGATCACATATGTGATAGAAGTTATGAAAGATAACAACAGCCACTAGAGTTAACAAAATTAATTGTTCTGAGGGGATCAGGTAAGTTATTCTAAGGGGCCGATTTATCAATGTGAGGGCAGACATGATCCGCTGTAGCGGATAATGTCCGCCCCACATCGATAAATGTAGACAGCATACACTGTCAGCATTTATTAATGCACAAGCATTTCTAGTGAAATTCTTGTGCAATACTGCCCCCTGCACATTCGCTGCCAATCGGACGCTATAGCAGGGGTTATCAATCATCCTGATTGGATCAGTATGAGGTCCGCGCGGAATAATCAGCTTGACTGCTTGTTGAACCGGCCTCTATATGTGTATAAATATATATATATAGTATATAGGTGGTTGTGTTCAGTTTAGTTGCACTAGGGGGATCAGAACAGCATTGTTAAAGGGACATGCAACTCAAATGTTTTCTTTCATGCTTCAGATAGAGCATACAATGTTAAAAAACGTTCCAATTAACCTGTATTATCAAATTTGCTTAGCCTTTGTTGAAAATAACAATATGTCACTAAAATGCAGTTACTAGGAATCTGATGTTACTTTTTTTTTAATAGCAGCTCATTATATTAACTTCCATAAGTTTTAGTTTTGTGCTAATTTGTAACAGTTTGGGCCAGATTACAAGTGGAGCGCTATCTTAATGTGCGCCGATAAAGTGGCAAATTTGCCCGTTTACGAGCGCGTGTTAAATAACCAGCCATTACAAGTTGCTGGTTAAAGGGGTAGGAAAGTCAAAATTAAACTTGCATGATTCAGATAGAGCATGTCATTTTAAGGCACTTTTAAATTTACTTTTATTTTCAAATATGCTTTGTTCTCTTGGCATCCCTTGTTGAAAAAGAATATGCACATATCCTACTATAGTGGGTACTAGTTGCTGATTGGTGCCTGCACACATTTGTCTCTTGTGATTGGCTAACGAGATGTGCTCAGCTAGCTGGAAATGTTCCTTCAGCAAATGATAACAAGAGAATGAAGCAAACGTGATAATAGAAATAAATTGGAAAGTTGGTTAAAATTGTATGTTCTATCCGAATTATGAAATACAATTTTGGGGTTTCCTGTCTATTTAATGCTACCGCAAGCTCGCAGTTTTACTTTGCGCTAAGCACAATTAACCAGCGGTCAGACCTCTGGTTATCTATAAAAAGTTACCCCAATTGCCCTCCAAATAAAGAGGACAGTACATTAAAACAAAATATAAATTTGAGCATCTTTAAAAAAAGAATAAAAAAAATTCAAGAAGCAGTTATAAGGGGTTAAAGTGCGAGGAAGTGAGAGGAAAAAACTGCACCTAAAATGCCTTTACATGGAGGTCTATGGGGAACTGTGTGTTCTATGTAAATATATATGTACTTTCATACATATTTATTTATGTGTTAATATGTGTATATACATATATAAACACATACATTTATATGTATATAAGAATATGCATATATATTTATGTATTGCTGTGCAACACTGTGCAAATTGCCCCTTGCATTGCACTAGGTTGTTTGCCATGAAAACGAGGTTGACATTGGAGCATATTGAAGCATGCTCTTGTGAGTACTTGGCTTACGCAATACATTTATGTGCAATGGTATTACTGAGTGGAGCACAAATATCGCGCTAGCATAAGTGCAATATTGTGATCCACTCGTAATCTGGCCCTTTATATGTAATTGTATATGTGTTTTGCAAATTATATTTAAATTAATGTATCTGCAGAAAAACTCTATTATATAAAAAGTTTAATGAAAGACAAGTGTATTCCTGGGAATACCACAGCCCATCCAGTATATAGAATCAAATAAATGTATACAACAGATAAGATTCCAAAAAATGCGGTGTGAAGAGCGCTAAAACAGTTGAAAACTGAGAAAGCTAAAGGGTAGGGATTTAAAAGATTACTGTATTACTCTCAGATAAAACGCCAATATGCAACTTGGCTAAATCAGCTAAAAACTATAAGTAAAAAACATCCATATGAAACAGTATAACTTTCATGTTGACATATATATCAGTTAACCTAACATAGTAACATACATAATATATACTATAGAATGTCCCAAAAATAATTGCTTCCTTGTGGTGCAAAGTCTAAGTTCAAAAATGGTGTCCAAAAATATAATGTCCAAAAATATGTGTATGTCCAAATGAAGAAATGGAAAATGTGGTGTACACCAAAAAATATAAAAATACAAAAATACCAAACTGTGCAGAACGTGAAAAAATATGTATGTAAAAAATGGAGAATGTGTGAAAGTATATATCCAAATTCCTTATTCCTTTAGTGTGATGTGTCTTCAAAATTATATATATTGGAAATCTTCAAGTGAAGTGTGGGTCGGCCTTCCAATAAAAAATAAAGGTACATAGTGCAATATTGCTAAATATTCTGTGCAAATATTAGTATTAGGCTTAATGATTTACTGGTGAGACCTAGGGATCAAAAAGAATATGCGTTTCGGCCTTTAACTGTAATAGTCAATTATATATTTTCCTCTAAAGGTGAGAATGTATGAGATTAAGGATCACAACTGCTCAGAGTTTGCAACATAAATCTGTGTATGTGTGCAAGCAATCCCTTTTTCTTAATGTTGCAAGTATCAAAGTGTAGCTGAATATAATGATCAGAAATAACCCTAAAATAATTATGGTTTGAGTTAGTAAACGTTAATGAAGTTAATAAGATAATTGACAAAGTAATCAGAATAAAAAAGTATATTTCAGCGTTGCTATATGCAAACAAACAACCCCAATAATTATGACCCCAGGCAGGAGCCTGTCTGTGGTAGTAATTGGAGCTGCTCAATAGCAATTAAAGAATGAAAGAGTAATGGTACCTACTACCGTATAGAATGGAATCTGTTAGTGGTCAGACACAGAGTAAGTTAACAGGAGTGTTCACAGCAGAGACTGCAGCAGAGATCCACGCTGTAAGCAAAGAGCCGAAGGAGTGTCACACTCAATGCAGAGAAGGAAATCAGCTGACCGGAATCCAAGGAGAAGAACCTAGGTGGAACAGAGTCTTGCGTGTAAGCTAGCAGCTGATCCAAACACACGCAACTTAGAACAGACATAAAACAAAAGAACAAAACTGTAGTTAGACTATAACACTGGTAAGCTTGGTAGATGCTGCAGATTGACTGAGCAACAAAATTATCAAGCAAAGTTTAGAGGAAGTCGCAGCCCCTTCTAATACGAACAATTAACGAGTCAGACAAATTTAAAGAGACAGTGTAAGAGGACTCCCCCTCAAAAAAAAAACACTCAGTGGGTCATTAACGAGGTACTAGGAAATCTGGAATGGAAGCGGGCCAAAAGGTGAGGAGCAATATAAATTGATTGCTGGTTCCCAAGAGTCAGAGTCTGAGCCATAACCAGATCAACAAATGAGATATTGTAACTGATTACGGTATCTTCTGGAGTCTAAAATGTCCTCAATCTCATACTCTTCATCTGGATCGATGATAGCATCCAAAGCCTCATCTGCTTCAGGGTGGACACGTACTGGTCTATAAGGTTTTAGAAAGGAAGTATGAAATGTGGGATGAATTCTATAAGAGGTGGGGAGCTGAAAAGTGATTCAAGAGATTTAGGTATTTCAGTTCTAGCTAACTCATCCTTGATCATATCTGAAAGTCCAAGTCTGAACTGGTTTCTAAGTGAAACTTTGTTCCATTCAGAATGCTTAGCCCAAGTTTTAAATTCTATAATGTAGTCCTCTACAGGCCTTCTATGTTGTCTAAGGGATCACATAAATGTCTCAGCAGTTATCTGTTTGTTGGTATCTATAGCGGAAGACAAGAAGGCGCCAATAGGGTGATATTGCCACAGACAAATCTATGTGTGGAAAAGGTGAGAGCAATACTCACAAGCGGAGCGGCACTGTGGCGTGCCTGAAAGAGCAGTCCGGGACCTCAGCGTCGCCCGGAAGACCACAAAGGCAGCAGCGAATCCTCAGCCAGGGACGTACTTAGTGTAACCAATCTGGATCCTAGTTTAGTTACACACCTTCCTCTCTGTGCTCCGAATTCCTGTACACTTGCAGGAGGAAGTATAGTGGCGGTAGGCAGGCGAACAACTCCGGTCACTCAAAAATAGCAAAAAACGATGTTGGAAAGAGGGGAGATCAGACTCCAGCAGGGTAAACATAAAACACATTTATTAAAATGTTTTAAAATAAAGCAACACATTTCCCAGCAACACAGAGCCGTTTCATCAGGCTGTAATACATGTTCTAACAGGCCTGCTGCTTAAAAACCTCCTCTAACCAATCAAGTCACATCAAAATCTACACACCCCTAACAGAGCGGCTTGCATCTCAGTAACTAATTTAACAGCTGACAGACACATTCATTTATAAAGTGAATCATTCACTTTGTGCTCTGCTTGCACTATATGGAAGTTGTCATAAACTAATGACTTAACCAAACTATATTATAGCTGAAATATATATTTTGTTAATAAGGTTATTTAATAATATATACAAAAAATAGAAAATCTATTAAAACTTCTAATATATCATTGTTGATATTTAGTTACCTTATTAAATTTTCTTTCACATAAATAATATTGGTGTTCTTGATATCATGATATATCATATATTTAAATATAAAAATATAAATATAAAAATATAAAATTAACCTCATATGTACAAGTTAGGTACAAATTAGTGAAGCAGTGTTTCTCAAAGACATAAAATCTATAATCTGACAAAAAAAGCTCATTCTAATTGAAAAACAGTGCTAAACAATAAATATAAATACATAGATAAGATGATTTTTTAACCGTTAAAAATGTTATATGATTTTAAGTACAATTTTAGACTCCCTTATAGAAAAGACAACACGTGACCACAGTAGAACTATTAACTGACCATATTATGGTCAATCTTTCCACTACTGTACTAAAGTCAATTTACTATATTGTGGTCAATCATTCTAAAAACATGTCACTACACCGTGGTCAATCTTTCTAAAACATCACAGGCTTGAGTTATTTGCCCATTCCAACAAGGTATAACTTAATTAATTGTAAAAGGCTAGCCACTTCCCTATGTGAATATATAAATAATTCATATCAAATATAAAGATAAAATGTATCAAATTGATAATAGTACCAGAGATATTATATGAAGTTAATAAGATAATTGACAAAGTAATCAGAATAAAAAAGTATATTTCAGCATTGCTATATGCAAACAAACAACCCCAATAATTATGACCCCAGGCAGGAGCCTGTCTGTGGTAGTAATTGGAGCTGCTCAATAGCAATTAAAGAATGAAAGAGTAATGGTACCTACTACCGTATAGAATGGAATCTGTTAGTGGTCAGACACAGAGTAAGTTAACAGGAGTGTTCACAGCAGAGACTGCAGCAGAGATCCACGCTGTAAGCAAAGAGCCGAAGGAGTGTCACACTCAATGCAGAGAAGGAAATCAGCTGACCGGAATCCAAGGAGAAGAACCTAGGTGGAACAGAGTCTTGCGTGTAAGCTAGCAGCTGATCCAAACACACGCAACTTAGAACAGACATAAAACAAAAGAACAAAACTGTAGTTAGACTATAACACTGGTAAGCTTGGTAGATGCTGCAGATTGACTGAGCAACAAAATTATCAAGCAAAGTTTAGAGGAAGTCACAGCCCCTTCTAATACGAACAATTAACGAGTCAGACAAATTTAAAGAGACAGTGTAAGAGGACTCCCCCTCAAAAAAAAAACACTCAGTGGGTCATTAACGAGGTACTAGGAAATCTGGAATGGAAGCGGGCCAAAAGGTGAGGAGCAATATAAATTGATTGCTGGTTCCCAAGAGTCAGAGTCTGAGCCATAACCAGATCAACAAATGAGATATTGTAACTGATTACGGTATCTTCTGGAGTCTAAAATGTCCTCAATCTCATACTCTTCATCTGGATCGATGATAGCATCCAAAGCCTCATCTGCTTCAGGGTGGACACGTACTGGTCTATAAGGTTTTAGAAAGGAAGTATGAAATGTGGGATGAATTCTATAAGAGGTGGGGAGCTGAAAAGTGATTCAAGAGATTTAGGTATTTCAGTTCTAGCTAACTCATCCTTGATCATATCTGAAAGTCCAAGTCTGAACTGGTTTCTAAGTGAAACTTTGTTCCATTCAGAATGCTTAGCCCAAGTTTTAAATTCTATAATGTAGTCCTCTACAGGCCTTCTATGTTGTCTAAGGGATCACATAAATGTCTCAGCAGTTATCTGTTTGTTGGTATCTATAGCGGAAGACAAGAAGGCGCCAATAGGGTGATATTGCCACAGACAAATCTATGTGTGGAAAAGGTGAGAGCAATACTCACAAGCGGAGCGGCACTGTGGCGTGCCTGAAAGAGCAGTCCGGGACCTCAGCGTCGCCCGGAAGACCACAAAGGCAGCAGCGAATCCTCAGCCAGGGACGTACTTAGTGTAACCAATCTGGATCCTAGTTTAGTTACACACCTTCCTCTCTGTGCTCCGAATTCCTGTACACTTGCAGGAGGAAGTATAGTGGCGGTAGGCAGGCGAACAACTCCGGTCACTCAAAAATAGCAAAAAACGATGTTGGAAAGAGGGGAGATCAGACTCCAGCAGGGTAAACATAAAACACATTTATTAAAATGTTTTAAAATAAAGCAACACATTTCCCAGCAACACAGAGCCATTTCATCAGGCTGTAATACATGTTCTAACAGGCCTGCTGCTTAAAAACCTCCTCTAACCAATCAAGTCACATCAAAATCTACACACCCCTAACAGAGCGGCTTGCATCTCAGTAACTAATTTAACAGCTGACAGACACATTCATTTATAAAGTGAATCATTCACTTTGTGCTCTGCTTGCACTATATGGAAGTTGTCATAAACTAATGACTTAACCAAACTATATTATAGCTGAAATATATATTTTGTTAATAAGGTTATTTAATAATATATACAAAAAATAGAAAATCTATTAAAACTTCTAATATATCATTGTTGATATTTAGTTACCTTATTAAATTTTCTTTCACATAAATAATATTGGTGTTCTTGATATCATGATATATCATATATTTAAATATAAAAATATAAATATAAAAATATAAAATTAACCTCATATGTACAAGTTAGGTACAAATTAGTGAAGCAGTGTTTCTCAAAGACATAAAATCTATAATCTGACAAAAAAAGCTCATTCTAATTGAAAAACAGTGCTAAACAATAAATATAAATACATAGATAAGATGATTTTTTAACCGTTAAAAATGTTATATGATTTTAAGTACAATTTTAGACTCCCTTATAGAAAAGACAACACGTGACCACAGTAGAACTATTAACTGACCATATTATGGTCAATCTTTCCACTACTGTACTAAAGTCAATTTACTATATTGTGGTCAATCATTCTAAAAACATGTCACTACACCGTGGTCAATCTTTCTAAAACATCACAGGCTTGAGTTATTTGCCCATTCCAACAAGGTATAACTTAATTAATTGTAAAAGGCTAGCCACTTCCCTATGTGAATATATAAATAATTCATATCAAATATAAAGATAAAATGTATCAAATTGATAATAGTACCAGAGATATTATATGATATACATTAAAATGACAACTGTACTATTCTTGGAAAGCTGCAAGATCTATATTCATATTAAGACCTAATGGATGTAAAGTTTGGAGTCTGTAAATCCAGAAGGTCTCCCTCTGTCTGAGCCTAAAAAAACGATTATAAAAATCAGATCTGGGGATATGCTCTATAGGTGTAATTTTCAGACAATGTAAATTACCACTATGTTTTAGATTGCAGTGTCTGGACACACTATGTAGCTTGAAATTGATTTTAATATTTCGAAAGTTTTCCGACCGTCTCACACTCAAACGTCTACAGGTGCGCCCCACATATTGATACCCACACAAACAGGATAGCAAGTAAATCACAAAATTCGATGCACAAGTCATTCGACTTCCATCTTATATATTTTTGATGTCACATTGGATTGGAAGGTGTTAACATTGTGTGCTATATAGTTGCCCATTTTACATTTTTTGTTGTTAAATTTATAGCTACCCTTTCTTAGTATCTTACATGTAATATTGTTGTTCATATTATTACTTAAATTTGTGAGGTTGTTCTTGTTTTTGACTATTTTGCTGGGTGCCAGAATACAATAGTTGGTTTAATGTCTAGCAGTTGGCCCAATATGGGGTCCTTCAAAAGAATTTTCCAAAGTTTATTAATACTCTGTTTAATCAAATTGTGATTATAATTATATTCTGTAATAAAAATGGTCTGGCTACTATTGCTATCCTGGGATTGCGTATTGACTTTCTTTTTCGGAAAATATAGATTTCTATCATCCTTTTTAGCTCTTTCATAGGCACTATTGATAATATGCTCTGGATATCTTTTCTCTTTAAATCTACCTTTGAGTGTCTCGCTCTGTGTCTCATAATCTGTTAAACTGCTGCAATTTCTGCGGACACGCTTGAACTGCCCATATGGTACATTTCTTTTCCATGGGAGGTGGTGGTTGCTTCTAAAATCTAAGTAACTATTGCAGTCTACTTGCTTGAAATGAGTGCTGGTAATAATCCTGTCGTTATCAAAAGATAAATTTAAATCTAGAAAAACAACCGTATTGGTATCTATTATGCTGGTGAATTTTAAACCTTTATTATTACTGTTAAGGTGTTTCACAAATTCTTCAGCTGATAACCTATCACCCCTCCACACAATGACCAAGTCATCTATATACCGGCCATAGTATACCAGGCTCGCCCCAAATCTGGAGTCATATATATATTGTTGTTCAAAAGACCCCATAAATGGGGGGGGCGGAGCCAACTGCCAACATGGATGGTCGCTAAAAAGCAGAGCTCTGATCAACAGTAAATGGAAGAAGCCACCTATTACTTATTCATTGCTTCACAACTATTACAATAGCAGCCTAACAGCTCCTAGACTGCTTTGAAGCCTTTTGGTACCTATGCTAACCCAATTTCCTCAGCCATAGCTACGGGACCTAGGATTATAGGAGCCAAGTTGCACGGCCTTGAACATGGAGGGATTCTACGCCACTCTGCAGCCTTTACTTAAAAACTTTGAGTCCAAGATGGACGCCTATTTTGAAGATCTCCTAGCAGAGTGCAGGGGCACTGATAGTGGCTATTTCGCCTGGTCTGGCAGAGAAGTGTTAACTCCCAATAATGAGGGAGACCGAGGCAAACCAGATCAAAGTAGCCTACCTTCGGACCTCTTTGAGCCAGAAGTGGAGACTTCACCGCATCAAGCAATGATTGAGCTCAGTGAGAGTCTATATACAGCAGCAGCAGAACGTCTCCTTAGATATCCGAAGAGTAAAAACTCAGAGACTCAGATCGCTAGCTACGTATCCCAGATTCCCTGTGTCACTAACCTGAACCATGACAGGCCCTTTGCTTCTGTGTGCACTGGTGATCCGGAAGCTGTTGACGGTGCGGTTCTCTATGCACATGGTGGCCGCGCGCCACACTACAGCCCCCTTCATTGTGCATGCGACATGGCGTCGCTTCTTCTGCCTCCATGTGAGCTTCGGGCAGTGTTAATGTTGATGTGGAGTCCTCCAGACCTCAGGGTTATCACACGATATGCGGGAATCACTGCGGACTCAGGATTGCAGATTCAGCTACCGGTCATGACAATACTGAAAACTGGAGTGGGATAATACACTTCTTCGAGGTATAGGGCCGGATCCCTGTACCAGCAATCAGATTGAAGCTTATATCCTGGACCTGGTCATATCCTCCGCAACCATCCTGAACCTAAATTAGACTTGTGCAAACTGAGTAGCGCTCTTACTATACATAGAACTCGCAGAAAGGACTTGCAGCTCTACTAGATTTTTTCCTATATGTTCTTCCAAACACTGATACATTAAACATATGTCCCTTTGGCAGTACCACACAACCAATCGCCCCTAAAGAGGGGGAAAAAAAGAAAACAAAGGGGAAACCTGCTGCACACATCAAGATCGAAGCAAGCATTACAGAATAGACCCTTGCCGGTCAGAGACGCTCTCATTAAAGTTTTTATGTTCCAGCAATATGGGACAGTAATTAATATCTCTCTGGGTTTCTCTTTTCATCTAGCAGACCTCATATATTTCTGTATCCCATTCAATAATATTACCTTGTTGCTTGATAATCCTAGTACATAGATGCCTATTGAATGTTTGCTTTGAAGTGCTATCCTACTATATGTAAAATAATGCCATTTGCTAATGTTTGCTTCTCTTAATCAAAAGGGCTTTATTACCTATATGTCCCGTATTTTTTTTTTTTGGACAGCAGTCAGGTTTGCACGCATACTCATTTAGACTAGGATTGTCTCCATTCATGTGTACTAAGTGTCTAATGAGGACTGTAAGGGCTGAACTTTTTGGTAGATGCTTAGGTGTGGGATCTGTAATGTTTTCTCACAGTATATTAATTACCCTCACTCTCACCTTCCAGTAGCCTATTACTTTAGGATAATAGTAATAGATAAGGCTAAATTGATCTTTATAGCTAAGTGAGTATCATTGTCAATATCACTTTAACTTACACTGTTTTATGTCTAATTTCATATTATACACAGTTAATTCTTTATCAGCAGTTAGACCAGCAGTTAGACTAGCTTTATAAACTGGTGTTTCACAGTTAGCTGCTGAGCACCAACGTATTCTATTTCATTTAGAGCTCTTTTGCCTATAATAAGCACTGTTACTTATGAAACTCAAGCAGCAGGTCCACCTTTGGCATATAGTATATATAAAGATATTGTGAAATGAAGATATATAATATAGTGTCCCGTGCTCTTTCTATTACAGGAGACGGGAGTCCTGACTAATATTATATTGGATTGAGCTTCATTTTCTCCTCTTCTGTTTTTGTTAAAGTATGGGCCCTCTCTTTCCCCTAGCCGGCAGGGGTAGGAGAAGTATTGTTGTTGACAGGGGTAATAGACGCTAGCCCTGACTGATTGCCAGTCAGATATGCGACCCTTATTGCTAAGGTGGTCAAGCTAGTCTTAGGCACCACTCCCCTACATGAGTGAGACATCATACAGGTTTATTTTTATTACTGACAGCTGAAAACCTAGAATGGGCCCTTCATAAATTTATTTTTAATTTTTTCTTACTTGAGACCACATATATACGCTTATATTGAAGGCAGTGGGGTTTGATAGGCCGATCGATATGTATAAAATATCTATACTCCATGTCACTTAGGAGAAACGTTAGTAATTAATCTGCACAGTCTATATTTGTACTTCCTCCCCCCCCACCCCAGGTCAATGTGAATTCCTGGGGGGTTATAACTTATTAGCTACTGTTCACCCTTATACTAGGTGGACAAACAGGCGGTGTTTACCAGCTATCGATACTGTAATGCGATAAGTTGCTCTTATTGTTCTGCTTACAAAGAAACTGAGGACGGTTTCTTAGAGTATCCAGCTGCTGACTAATACTTTCCGACTTGCCCTCTAATCTTGTGCATTCCGTAGGAACAACTTGTTATGACTTCCTATAATATGTAAACTCTCAGATAATAAATACATTTATCTTATAATCAGCTTATCACTCTATAAGATGTATAAGTTTTTGGATGGAAGTGCTGATAGTCCACTGGCAGTCGAAGATTAATTTTTCTCAACTTGCCCTCTAATTATGTGCATTTAGTAGGAGCAACTTGTTATGATTCCCTATAATTTGTAAATTTTCAGATAATAAATACATCTACTTTATCATTAACATATCACTCTATAAGAAGTATAAGTTTTTTTGGATGTTCAAATTCTATAACTTTGTTATGTGTTTATATAGGAAACAAAAGGAAAAAAGAGGTAATGCATGGTTATATGTATTTGATTTTGTATTCGCATACAATGTCCATTATTTTCATTATGTTTCTTTGGAGAGATACATATATGATGTCTGAATCAAGATTTCTTTACTCTCTTATATGAAAAGGTTTCATTGTCCAATGGATAAACAATGTCATGTATGCAAAATTTACCAAAATGATACAGAATGTATATTATGTTTATGTTTTTTTTCTTTCTTGTATTGCCTCAATAAAAAAAACTTTGATTTAAAAAAAAAAGACCCCATAAATAAATTGGCATAACTTGGGGCAAACCTGGTACCCATGGCCGTCCCCCTCACCTGGAGGTAATACTCATCTTGAAAAATAAAATAATTGTGATGTAGAATAAATTATATTAATGATAGAATGAACTGTTTTTGGGTATCTGGTAAGTATATGTCTGTTTCCAGAAACCCAAATACAGCCTGAATTCCAAGATCATGTGGGATGTTGGAATATAAAGCTTGGACATCACACGTGATCCAAATAAGATCATGTGTGATGTTAATCTGTTCAAGTTTACTGATTAAATCTGTTGAATCTTGTATATTAGAGTCTAAACCTACTACGTACTTTTGTAAAAAGAAATCAACGTAAGAAGAGGCGTGATCTGTTAAACTTCCTAATTCCGATATATTATTGGGTGGCCAGGGGGACATCTAGGGTCTTTGTGCAACTTTGGCAGATGATAGTAGAATGCATGATTCGGTTCAATGGGGATGAGATAATCCTTTTCTTTTTTCGTAACAATCCCTTCCTTGAAAGCACATTCCACTATATCTCACAAAGACGCCAAATACTTGGTGGTGGGATCAAATGTCATTCTGATACTGTGAAACGTGTCCAAGACGGACCCTGTATAACATGGAAACCTGTCCATGTCGGAAATATCCTTTCGTCCCGGCGCTTAGTGTATACTTTCATTGTTATACTACCTGGATAAGCCGGAAACTGTCCAACGCGGAAACGGAACGTGTCACAGTGTTAATTGTGCATACATTTGGTTCACTTACCTGGATAAGCCAGAAAACCTGGATAAGCCGGAAAATGTAACATGGAACGGAAGTGAGGTAAGAACAAGACGACGGAACAGACGCTGACACAGAAGTGATGTGAGAAGGACGCAGAAACGTTAGTGGTGTGGGAAGGAAGCGGAAGGGGTGTTGTAAGAATGCTGAAACGGAAGTGGTGTGGGAAGGAAGCGGAAGGGGTGTTGGAACAGATGCTGACACGGAAGTGATGTGAGGACACAGAAACGTTAGTGGTGTGGGAAGGAAGCGGAAGGGGTGTTGTAAGGATGCTGAAACGGAAGTGGTGTGGGAAGGTAGCGTAAGGGGTGTTGGAAGGACCCTGAAATGGAAGGGGTGTTGGGACGGATGCTGAAACTTAAGAGGTGTGTGACAAAGAATGGCTCCTAGAAAGTGCAACACTCTTACTCTCGCTATGAAAGTTAAAGTGATTGAGGCCTACACAAAAGATAAGTTGTCTGTAAAACAATGCGTTGAGAAATTTAAGTGTGGCAAAACGCAAATTTATGAAGCTATCAAAAATAAAGAGAAAATCATGAAAGAATGGTTAGCTGGCAATGGCGAAGTGAAGAGGAAAGCGAAGGCAACTGGAAATGAAGATTTAAACAAGCTCCTGTGGGAATGGTTTGTAGCCACACGCTCTAAAAATGTACCAATTTCTGGTCCTATACTACAAACACAAGCCCTTGAACTAGCCAAAGAATTAGGCAAAACAGATTTTAAGGCATCTAATGGCTGGTTGGAAAGTTTTAAAAGGAGGCATTGCATTGTATGGAATAAAATATGTGGAGAAGCAAAGGATCTAGATCAAGAAACTGTTAGCCAATGGGAAGAAAAGCTCAAAATGCTTAAGGAACCATACGCTACAAAAGATATCTACAATGGCGATGAAACTGGCCTATTCTTTAGGTTGCTACCTTCAAAAACTCTGGCTGTTAAACGTGAAAAATGCACAAGAGGAAAGTTATCCAAGGAAAGATTGACGGTGTTCCTCTGTGGAAACATGGATGGGAGATTGGAGAAGCCTCTTCTGATTGGTAAGGCAGCAAAGCCACGTTGCTTCAAAAACATAGACAGTACACAGCTTCCCGTTATTTGGTGTGCAAATAAAAAAGCCTGGATGACAGCAGAACTAATGTCTGAATGGCTCAAGATTTTTGACAGAAAAATGAAGAGAGAAGGTCATAAAGTCATCCTGTTTTTGGATAACGCTACCTGCCATCTGCATCTGAAACTTAGCAATGTAAAATTAGCCTGGTTCCCTGCAAACACAACAAGCGTAACACAGCCAATGGACCAAGGTGTTATCTACACGATGAAGACACACTATAGAAAACTATTGCTACAGTCCTTGGTTGCAAACATTTCTACCACACAAAATGTACACCAGCTTGCCAAGTCCATAACAGTCCTTGATGCTGTCAACTGGATTTCTATGGCATGCAAGTCTATTTCTGCTGATACCATTTGCAAGTGCTTTGTAAAAGCTGGTTTCTCTAACTCAAACAGGAACGATAATGAAGAATTGCCAGAAATAATACAGGTGACTGTAGAAGAAAACATTGATATTCGTTCATTATTCCAGCAAGGAGGTCTTGTTGACAGTGAAATAGACCGTGACATTGACATAGACAAAGAACTTGCGACGGAAAGCACATTTACAAATGCTGTGGAACTTTTAGATCAACAACAAGACAGTGATGAGAACATGGATGACGATCAAAGTGCTGAAACCACAGAAATTCCCAGTGAGCCATCAATCAAAAGCTACCAAGATGCTCTAGAGAAAGTTCACCAGTTGCAAGAGTTTGCATTTTTTAATAACTGCCCGGAGCTTCTAGAACCAATAACATCCACTAGACATTTAATTGAAAAAAGGATAACCAATGCCCCAAGAAAACAAGCAACATTATTGGCACTGAGGGAACAAGAAAACCAATAAAGGTACAGGTATGTACAGTAAAAACATACAGTAGACAGTAAGTGTAGTACACTATCTAAATACAGTACAGTACTGTACAAGAGTATGTAAAGCTTAAATACAGTACTGTACTGTTTTTTAGTACAGTACTGTACATTATTTAACAGTACTGTTGAATGTTTTGTTTATGATCATTATTTCTGATGACTAACTACTGCATTTCCCTGTTTTAGAACACGCTGGCCTGTTCCAGATCATTCTGTATCCGGACCTTCAAGCAAGACCTCTACAGCAACAGTACAGTACAAACATTTTAAAGTACAGTATTGAACTTGATCAAAAAAGTAATCTACAGTATGTAAACATTGTCTCCATCTGCAGCTAAAAAATTTTTAAAGTACAGTACTGGATTGGATACAAAAAACTATACAGTACTGTACTTTAAAATGTTTACTGTATTACAGTAATTGTGAACAAAAATGATGCAACAATTAATCTTTTACACTTAATAATGTTCAGTACTGTATTTGTATAGAATACAGTTGAAGTCTTCATAGCCCATTTCTGTTAGAATGAAAAAGTACTGTAGTAAAGTACTGTAAAATAAATCCAGATATTGTACTGTACAGGTGTACACTAAAAATTTTAAGGTACGTACAGGTAGAGTACAATACCTGTGTTTTTATTTACAGAATTTTATTTTCAGTAGTTGTACACTATTTTAAGTACATTATGTTATTTACAGTAATTGTACTGTATTTTTATTTACAGTACTGTACATATTTTATTTACAGTACTGTACTTTAAAATGTTTGCATAAGATGTGATTATTAGTGGGCATTGCGCTCAATAGATACTGTACCTGTAATTGTACTGTACAGTACAGTACTGTATTTAGAAGAGTTGAAGTTTGTGTATTACAGTACAGTAATTATGAACAAAGCTGATGCAACAATGAATCTTTTAATAATGTTCAGTACTGTACCATTTTCTGTTAGAATAAAAAAGTACTGAAGTACAGTACTGTACTGTAGAAATAAATCCAGATACTGTACTGTATAGAACAGGTGTACACTAAAAAAATTAAAAGTACGTACAGGTAGAGTACAGTACCTGTATTTTTATTTACAGTACTGTACTGTATTTTAATTAACAGTACATGCACAGGTATTTTTTATTTTCAATATTTTACTGTATTTACAGTACTGTAGTTAAAAATGTTTGTATATTACTGTATGTGATTACTGTATTAGTGGGCATTGTGCACAATAGATACTGTAGCTGTAATTGTACTGTATTTAGAAGAGTTTAAGTTTGTGTACTGTATTACTGTAATTGTGAACCAAGTTGATGCAACAATTACAGTTAATCTTTTACTGCTAATAATGTTCAGAACTGTTCCATTCAATGTTAGAATAAAAAAGTACTGTAGTACAGAACTGTAAAAATAAATCCAGATACAGTATTGTACAGTACAGGTGTACACCTAAAAATAAAAAGCATGTACATGTAGAGTACAGTACTGTACCTGTATTTTTATTTTTACAGTATTTTACTGTACATTTTATTTAAAATGTTTGCATAAGGTGTGATTACTGTACCTGTATTTGTGGTAATTGTGCACAATAGATACTGAACCTGTAGATGTATTTGTAATGCATACTGTACAGGTACAGTTTAGAAGACTTAAAGTTTGTGTATTACTGAACAATAATTGATGCAACACATAATCTTTTAATACAGTACTGTATACATTGTATACAATTTATGTTTTCTCACCCATTTTCTGTGTTAGAGAAAAAAAGGTAATCCAGATAAAAACTAAATAAAAGACTGTAATGATTAAGCAGAAAAATTGTACTGTCTTTGTTACTTTCATACAAGAAAAACAAGAAATTGATTCTGATTAGGGATGCACTGATATTTGTACTTTATGGTATGGTGCTGATCCTGAGCATTTGCGCCAAAATGCTCTGATACCAGAACTGACAGTCAGAGGGAGACCTGCAATGCCGTGAGGGAAGCTGGACATCAGGTCATTACCTGCCGCCCGACTTCCTAATTGGTCAGGAATCCAATCCTATGCTCCCTTGCGGCAAGGCAGGTCAGACTGGCTTCATGACCAATACAGTAACATTATTCTGCCATTTTTGAATTTGCACATGTCAAAAGATGCTCCATCAGTTACTAATTGTATAAGACGGAAACCTGTCCAAGACAAAAAATTTCCTTTGTCCGATGCCATTCCGTCTTAAACAGGTTTCGCTGTATAATAATTTTTTTCATTCAGGATCTTTCCGACCTCTTAAAGATAGTCGGTCAAATCCTGAATGACAATCCCTTCACCTTTATCGGCCTGCCTGATAACGATAGATTTATCGTTTCTTAGGGTTTCTAAAGCACATTTCTCATTCCAAAAAAGATTACCCTTTATATTAGTACCTTTAGGGATCTGCTCAAATTCATCACTGAATAATTGTCTAAAAATCTATATAAGAGCATTATTTAATAGTCTGGGGGCAAAATTGGATTTATTTTTGAAGTGTGTATGAATGAAACCTTCAGAAAATGTTTATTTTGAAAATCGTGTCCCAGATGGAACCAGATATTTCAAAAGACCTTGGCGCTGCAAAAAATTGCGGCTAAAACTAGTGATTGGATAAACCGTGACAATAGTCAAGAAGTTTAAAGTATGAAACCTTTGGCCTCAGTAATGAGATCACGTAATTTAAAAGATACAGTGTGAATTTATTAATATAATATTAAACATAAAGTATTTTTTTAAAAAAGCTGATCAGCAAGAGAACAATAAAATAATTGTAACAATCAAATAGTAAAAAAAAAAAATGTAGCAATCAAAATAGCTTGATACAATATAGCAATATAGCACATATCAGTGTAGCATCAAAAATGGAAACAGCAAAACAACCCTGGAGCTAATATGCGATCCAAATGTTGAAAGTCCGGAATAAGAGTAAGCAATCGACATCCACAGCTGATTCCTTGAGAAGCAGAGTGAGGCTGGAACGACAAACGGATCCAAATCAAACACAAGCAGAAAACCAAACTAAAGGTGTTCACTTTTACTTACACCGTGTCTTGGTTACTGCTGCGACGATGGATCCCTTTTAGCAAGCTGTAGCAGAGCCGGATAAGCCTTTGGTGCAATACCGGATTTTTCAAGGATACTCCGCTGAAGTTGCAGTTAACACAGAAGCCGGTCTGTGGAGGTAATGTTACGTCAGGTAACGTAGAGTGGGAGGAGCAACGCGTTTCAGCCCGGTCAGGGCCTTTGTCAAGCTCCAGAAAGGTGTAATACAGTGCTTTTTAAACCTGTATTAGCTGTGCTCATTGGTTGGATATCGCAAATGGGAGTGCCTTATGCATAAGAAACATAATGATAACAGTTGCGCCAAGGCACAAATTAAAACAAAGCCATATACAAAATAATAATTAGTCACTGTGCAATATTGATACAGTATACAGTATGATGATGCAAAAAATAAAAATATAGACATCTTAAACTTTGTACCGCTCGATAGTTAACATTTGGCTATATAATTTTTTCTCTCTCTATTACTGAGACCAAATGACCCATAAAGTGAAGAAAATAGAATAAGTTTTCTTTCTTTTCAAAATAAACATTTTCTGGTTCTTGTTGTGGAGATAGGGGTCTCCATTTTTCCCTTGGTTTATTAGTGTCTTTTCCTTAGCGCAGGGTAAAATTTTTCTTTGTTTTTTGCACTGTTTCCTCAAAACCCCACTGTTTTCCCAGCTGCTAGGATCATGTCCGAAAGTAATCTTTTCAAATATAGGGATGAAGTATATAAAGGGATATACAATATTTTTTACAAATGATATTATTGTGACTCCTGAGAATGTTGATTCACTTTGTAAACTAATGAAAGATTTAGAAGATAAGCTAATATTAGAAATGAAACACAGGACCAAATTTATTTTTATTGAGAAATATCTAGAGAATAAAAGAGTTCCACGTGGACTTAGAATTAAAAAAGAGTGTTCTTTCAAAATTGATGACATTAACTTTAAAAAGAGATGGAACGATAATTTAGAACAGGCATCCTTTAACCTTTTACGTCTAATAAAAGACTATAGAGGTGAAATCTTAAAGAGATTAGAAACTGAAATAAAAGAATTGGAGATTCAATTAAAGGAATTTGAAAATAACATGGAGTATATCAAAAGAGAAAAAGAAATAAAAGATTTATTAAAAAGCACTAAAGAAGAAATTTTGAAAGTCAAAATTAGAAAATTTGAAAGAGACAGGGAAGACTATCTGACACATATTAACCAACCAAATTGGGATAATTATATTTCCCATAAATGGAGACATACTAATAATGAAAAAAATAATGCTATAAAAGATAAGGTAATCTATCAAAATGAGAATCAACAGATTAGGTATAGACAAAGAAATAGTAATTATAGGACTAATGGTCATTCAGCACAGGGACAAACATTTTCCCAAGCTAGAGATTCTGGGGCTGTTAATCAATCAGGAAGAGAACAAGGTCCTAGATTCAAGCCCAACTATAGAAATTCAAATAGTGAAAGAAACTTTAATAACAGCACATATGGTTCAAATAGAGAACAAGGACAATATTCTAATTCTAGACAAAACCATGTAAATTATTATAACCACAATGGTCATAGAAATAATGATGCCAATACTTATCAAAAAACAAATACTCACTTCTATAATCAACATCGGAGACACTCCTACAGGAGTGAATATGATGTACAGGCAGACAATAGACATAATTCTCACCAGAATTCAAGTAACGATTGTAGATTATCAAATAGATTCACTCCACTACAAAATGTTAGAGATGATGAATATGTTAACCCCTCCACTTCCTCGTCTTTTTTAGGACATGGCCAAAGCACACTCCAAAGTCCATTACCTCAAAGAGACATAAGAAAAAGAAGAGCGTCAGACAGAGAGGAAAGAGAGGAGGGGCTAGGAGATCCAAAAAAATCAAGGTTTTGAACAAGAAAGACACAAATCTAGGTGTCTTTAACTTAAGTAAGAAATCATTGAGTAGGGATCATGAAGACATATTAAGTAAAGGTCTTTCTTTTGCACCAAGTTGCAAAGTAAACAAATTTAGTGCCTATATCGACGCACATAAATTCGTAAGAAAACTTACAGTTAAAAAATGGTTCCTAAAGTCTGGGGCAGAGAAATTAGCAGATAATACTCTGGTTCAAGATAGTGAGTATATACATACACAATTAAGGAATAAATCAACCTTTTACCCCAAACAAGATAAAGGCCCTATACTAGAGATGTTTGAAAAATTAGTATTAAGAGATATTGAAAACCTCACTGAAGATAAAATCAGTAAAACACATAGTAATCTAAGCAAAAAAACAATTAAAAATTATCAAAGAACTAGAAAGTGAAGATCTAATAATAAAGCCCGCAGATAAGGGTGGGGGTATAGTGGTCCTTGACGCCATAGATTATTATTCTATATGCGAGAATATCCTCAAAGATGAAAATACCTATAAAAAATTATCTAATGATCCAACTAAAAAATACACTAATGAATTGATAAATCTTTTGAACGAAGCCTCTGATAAGGGAATACTTAATGCAAAAGAAAAGAATTATTTGCTTCCCAAGTTTCCAAAAATTCCATTACTATATTGTTTACCCAAGATTCACAAATCTCTGACAAACCCACCCGGTAGGCCCATTATATCGGGAGTAGGGTCGCTTACAGCCAATCTTTCCGAATATTTAGACATCTTTCTTCAAAAATATGTTAGATCTCTTCCTTCTTACCTAAAAGACTCCACAGATGTACTAAGATTAATAGAAAATATCCTGTGGCAAGAGGATTTTCTTCTTGTCACGTGTGATGTTACATCCCTATACACCTGTATTAATCATACAGATGGCTTACGAGCTACCAAGCATTTTTTAGATAGTGATAATACGATAAAGAGTGAACAAAGGGAATTTTTGTTGAAATCAATTGAATTCATTTTGACACATAATTTTTTTAATTATAACCACCAATTCTACAACCAAGAGAGAGGAACGGCTATGGGCACCAGGTTTGCTCCAAGTTATGCAAATTTGTTTATGGGACATTGGGAAGAGTCGTTCCTTGCGAACACTAGATTTGGAGCAAACCTGGTGTCATATAATCGTTACATAGACGATATCCTCATTATTTGGAGAGGCAACGAACATCTATTAGAGGAATTTGTTTCCTCAATGAACAATAATGAACTAAATCTTAAATTTACATGTGAAAAAAGTAGACATAAAATAAGTTTTTTAGACTTCGAACTATTTCATGAAAATCATAAAATTCTATCCAAAATACACTTTAAAAGTGTAGATGCCAACAGTGTATTCACTACACTAGTTGCCATCACCCAAGATGGATAGAAAATATTCCAAAAGGCCAGTTCTTACGTGTTAAAAAAAAAACTGTTCTAACCTGTCAGATTTTGATACTCAATCAGATAAACTCACAAAAAATTTTTTAGAGAGAGGTTATGATAAAAACAAGATAGAAAAAATACGGGGGGAAGTGAGAGACGTCAACAGACAAGAACTAGTTCAAAATAGTACAAGATCTCTTAATAGAAAGCTACAAAGAAAAGATGACAATACTTTTATTCCATTTATTACTGGCTACTGCAGTAACAAATATTTAGTTGAGAAAATATTAAATAAACACTGGGGTATTCTTAAAAATGATGAACAACTAGGTCCAATATTACCATCCAAACCACAAATTGTTTATAAAAAGGCACGTAATTTGAAAACTATTTTGGCCCCCACTGAAAATAAAAAATATAATAACAAAATCCAATCACAGATCGATTTAACAGGTAAAAAATTAAATGGCTTTTTTCCTTGTTTAACATGTAAATCATGTAAACATTCTAAAAAACAAAAGGATTTTACTTCTAACATCACGGGAAAATCCTATAAAATCAAGGATACCATTAGGTGCTCTGACAGATTTGTTATTTACTTAATACAGTGTTGTTGTGGCAAGCAGTATATAGGAGAGTCTGAAAGACCGCTACGTGACCGTATACGTGAGCACATATGGTCAATTGAAAATCATGATTCTGATAGGAATAAAGACCTTCCAGTGCCAAAACATTTTGCGACATGTAATAATGGCAACCTTGCACACTTCTCCTTTATGGGAATAGAAAAAGTTAAAAATAATTGGAGGGGTGGACACATACAGTCCCAGCTTATTAAAAAAGAAACAAAATGGATTTTTAATTTAAAAACTTTACAACCCAATGGTCTAAACATCGACTTTGATATAGGGTGTTATCTTAGGGATTAAGATTTTCTGTTCTTATTACTTTTTATTTATCTTTTTTATTTTATTTTTCATGTAATTATTTTTTATGAAATTATTATCTTTTATGGAATTTTTTACAAAAAAAACTTTTTTAGGGATTTTTTATGGTATCACTCCAAAAAATATATATTTTCTTTTTATACTATCTATTAAAAATTCTTTAATGGCACTAATATATTGTTATTTATTATTATTATTTTTCTATTAATTATCAATCTAACAGATTGGATGTTCAGTGCTGTATGTCACCATCTTGCACAGAGAAAGAAAACTTATTCTATTTTCTTCACTTTATGGGTCATTTGGTCTCAGTAATAGAGAGAGAAAAATTTATATAGCCAAATGTTAACTATCGAGCGGTACAAAGTTTAAGATGTCTATATTTTTATTTTTTGCATCATCATACTGTATACTGTATCAATATTGCACAGTGACTAATTATTAATTTGTATATTGCTTTGTTTTAATTTGTGCCTTGGCGCAACTGTTATCATTATGTTTCTTATGCATAAGGCACTCCCATTTGCGATATCCAACCAATGAGCACAGCTAATACAGGTTTAAAAAGCCCTGTATTACACCTTTCTGGAGCTTGACAAAGGCCCTGACCGGGCTGAAACGTGTTGCTCCTCCCACTCTACGTTACCTGACGTAACATTACCTCCACAGACCGGCTTCTGTGTTAACTGCAACTTCAGCGGAGTATCCTTGAAAAATCCGGTATTGCACCAAAGGCTTATCCGGCTCTGCTACAGCTTGCTAAAAGGGATCCATCGTCGCAGCAGTAACCAAGACACGGTGTAAGTAAAAGTGAACACCTTTAGTTTGGTTTTCTGCTTGTGTTTGATTTGGATCCGTTTGTCGTTCCAGCCTCACTCTGCTTCTCAAGGAATCAGCTGTGGATGTCGATTGCTTACTCTTATTCCGGACTTTCAACATTTGGATCGCATATTAGCTCCAGGGTTGTTTTGCTGTTTCCATTTTTGATGCTACACTGATATGTGCTATATTGCTATATTGTATCAAGCTATTTTGATTGCTACATTTTTTTTTACTATTTGATTGTTACAATTATTTTATTGTTCTCTTGCTGATCAGCTTTTTTAAAAAAATACTTTATGTTTAATATTATATTAATAAATTCACACTGTATCTTTTAAATTACGTGATCTCATTACTGAGGCCAAAGGTTTCATACTTTAAACTTCTTGACTATTGTCACGGTTTATCCAATCACTAGTTTTAGCCGCAATTTTTTGCAGCGCCAAGGTCTTTTGAAATATCTGGTTCCATCTGGGACACGATTTTCAAAATAAACATTTTCTGGTTCTTGTTGTGGAGATAGGGGTCTCCATTTTTTCCCTTGGTTTATTAGTGTCTTTTCCTTAGCGCAGGGTAACATTTTTCTTTGTTATGAATGAAACCTTCACATAGATGATTAGCTAAGGATTCATGCTCGTATGTCGGAATCAATTGGTTGTTAAGCCTAGAGTCCATTGTCTCTGTCAAAATTTGCAATCTAGAATCATCTTTTAATTTCTTCTCCGCAAAATATTTCTGCATCGAAAGCTTTTTTGTTAAGGTCCACAAAAAGTGAGAACATCTTGTGTGAGTTGGAAGGGCTAAATGGCAATCCCTTCTCTAGGACCCTGATTTCATCGTTGGTCAAGGGGTGGGAAGACAAATTGAAGATACCACTACTCAATGCCTGTAGTCTTGCCTTTTTGAGGTCTGTATTTCGTCCTCTACATCCTCGTTTATGTGAGGTATTTTTCCTTTGTATGAAGGTGTGAGGCTGACTACAGGCTCCAAGTAGCTTGCGATCTTCTTCTGTTTCCATGTGGATTGTCTGGGGCGCTGTTCTAAACAATTATGTGTAGACATAGGTGGTTTGACATTACTAGCTTTGATACATTCAGAAGGCCCAACGTCGAAAACCTGAGGGTCCATATTGCTTAAGGCATTGAACCTATTTGAGGTGCTAGCCTCGCTATAACCTAAAAGACTAGTCTCTTCTGTCTTGAGGGGAGTCAAGATTTCCCCCCCCTAGGGGTATTCTTGTGTAGGGTGGATGATCCTTAGATGCTGGTTTAGCATTGGACCTTTGTTCATTGACATGTGGTTTATAATGATTGTATTGCTCATATGAATTTCTTTCTCTATTGTGATGATAATAGTGCTTTAGAAACCCTAAGAAACAATAAATCTATCGCAGGCCGATAAAGGTGGAGGGATTGTCATTCAGGATTTGACCGACTATCTTTTAGAGGCCAGAAAGATCCTGAATGACAACAATTATTATATCAGAATGACATTCGATCCCACCACCAAGTATTTGGTGATTTTGCGAGATATAGTGGAATGTGCTTTCAAGGAAGGGATTGTTACAAAAAAAAGAAAAGGATTATCTCATCTCCATTGAACCGAATCGTGCATTCTACTATCATCTGCCAAAGTTGCACAAAGACCCTAGATGTCACCCCGGCCCCCCGATAATATCGGGGATAGGTAGTTTAACAGATCACGCCTCTTCTTACGTTGATTTCTTTTTACAAAAGTACGTAGTAGGTTTAGACTCCTATATACGAGATTCAACAGATTTAATCAGTAAACTTGAACAAATTAACATCACACGTGATCTTATTTGGATCACGTGTGATGTCCAAGCTTTATATTCCAACATCCCACATGATCTTGGAATTCAGGCTGTATTTGGGTTTCTGGAAACAGACATATACTTACCAGATACCCAAAAACAGTTCATTCTATCATTAATATAATTTATTCTACATCACAATTATTTTATTTTTCAAGATGAGTATTACCTCCAGGTGAGGGGGACAGCCATGGGTACCAGGTTTGCCCCAAGTTATGCCAATTTATTTATGGGGTCTTTTGAACAACAATATATATATGACTCCAGATTTGGGGCGAGCCTGGTATACTATGGCCGGTATATAGATGACTTGGTCATTGTGTGGAGGGGTGATAGGTTATCAGCTGAAGAATTTGTGAAACAACTTAACAGTAATAATAAAGGTTTAAAATTCACCAGCATAATAGATACCAATTGGGTTGTTTTTCTAGATTTAAATTTATCTTTTGATAACGACAGGATTATTACCAGCACTCATTTCAAGCAAGAAGACTGCAATAGTTACTTAGATTTTAGAAACAAACACCACATCCCATGGACAAGAAATGTACCATATGGACAGTTCAAGCGTGTCTGCAGAATTTGCAGCAGTTTAACAGATTATGAGACACAGAGCGAGATTCTCAAAGGTAGATTTAAAGAGAAAAGATATCCAGAGCATATTATCAATAGTGCCTATGAAAGAGCTAAAAAGGATGATAGAAATCTATATTTTCCGAAAAAGAAAGTCAATACGCAATCCCAGAATAGCAATAGTAGCCGGACCATGTTTATTACAGAATATAATTGTAATCACAATTTGATTAAACAGAGTATTAATAAACATTGGAAAATTCTTTTGAAGGACCCCATATTGGGCCAACTGCTAGACATTAAACCAACTATTGTCTATAGCAGAGCGCCCAATTTAAAAAGTATTCTGGCACCCAGCAAAATAGTCAAAAACAAGAACAACGTCACAAATGTAAGTAATAATATGAACAACAATATTACATGTAAGATACTAAGAAAGGGTAGCTATAAATGTAACAACAAAAAATGTAAAATGGGCAACTATATAACACACAATGTTAACACCTTCCAATCCAATGTGACGTCAAAAATATATAAGATGGAAGTCGAATGACTTGTGCATCGAATTTTGTGATTTACTTGCTATCCTGTTTGTGTGGGTATCAATATGTGGGGCGCACCTGTAGACGTTTGAGTGTGAGATGGTCGGAACACTTTCGAAATATTAAAATCAATTTCAAGCTACATAGTGTGTCCAGACACTGCAATCATAGTGGTAATTTACATTGTCTGAAAATTACACCTATAGAGCATATCCCCAGATCTGATTTTTATAATTGTTTTTTTAGGCTCAGACAGAGGGAGACCTTCTGGATTTACAGACTCCAAACTTTACATCCATTAGGTCTTAATATGAATATAGATCTTGCAGCTTTCCAAGAATAGTACAGTTGTCATTTTAATGTATATCATATAATATCTCTGGTACTATTATCAATTTGATACATTTTATCTTTATATTTGATATGAATTATTTATATATTCACATAGGGAAGTGGCTAGCCTTTTACAATTAATTAAGTTATACCTTCTTGGAATGGGCAAATAACTCAAGCCTGTGATGTGGTAGAAAGATTGACCACGGTGTAGTGACATGTTTTTAGAATGATTGACCACAATATAGTAAATTGACTTTAGTACAGTAGTGGAAAGATTGACCATAATATGGTCAGTTAATAGTTCTACTGTGGTCACGTGTTGTCTTTTCTATAAGGGAGTCTAAAATTGTACTTAAAATCATATAACATTTTTAACGGTTGAAAATTCATTTTATCTATGTATTTATATTTATTGTTTAGCACTGTTTTTCAATTAGAATGAGCTCTTTTTTGTCAGATTATAGATTTTATGTCTTTGAGAAACACTGCTTCACTAATTTGTACCTAACTTGTACATATGAGGTTAATTTTATATTTTTATATTTATATTTTTACATTTTTATATTTGAATATATGATATATCATGATATCAAGAACACCAATATTATTTATGTGAAAGAAAATTTAATAAGGTAACTAAATATCAACAATGATATATTAGAAGTTTTAATAGACTTTCTATTTTTTGTATATATTATTAAATAACCTTATTAACAAAATATTTATTTCAGCTATAATATAGTTTGGTTAAGTCATTAGTTTATGACAACTTCCATATAGTGCAAGCAGAGCACAAAGTGAATAATTCACTTTATAAATGAATGTGTCTGTCAGCTGTTAAATTAGTTACTGAGACGCAAACCGCTCTGTTAGGGGTGTGTAGATTTTGATGTGACTTGATTGGTTAGAGGAGGTTTTTAAGCAGCAGGCCTGTTAGAACATATATATATAATATATTACAGCCTGATGAAACGGCTCTGTGTAGCTGAGAAACGCGTTGCTTTTTTTTAAAACATTTTAATAAATGTGTTTTATGTTTACCCTGCTGGAGTCTGATCTTCCCTCTTTCCAACATCGTTTTTTGCTATTTTCGAGTGACCGGAGTTGTTCGACTGCCTACCGCCACTATACTTCCTCCTGTAATTGTACAGGAATTCGGAGCACAGAGAGGAAGGTGTGTAACTAAACTAGGATCCAGATTGTTACACCAAGTACGTCCCTGGCTGAGGATTCGCTGCTGCCTTTGTGGTCTTCCGGGCGACACTGAGGTCCCGGACTGCTCTTTCAGGCACGCCACAGTGCCGCTCCGCTTGTGAGTATTGCTTTCAACTTTTCCACACATAGATTTGTCTGTGGTGATATCACCCTATTGGCGCCTTCTTGTCTTCCGCTATAGATACCTCCATCGTCCTTCTACATATCGGAAGAGCTGCCTTCATACTGGTTACTTTGGATTTATTTCTATCTCTTTCTTCCCCGAGCGCACCTCATTAAGGAGCTTTCACTCTGAACTTGCTTTTCATCTGTTTGTTGGGATTATCATATAACTGTGACATGGCTGAAATAAAGGAGTCTAGTGAGTCCAAAATAGGGTCTTGATTCTCATAATCAGTGTTTGCCCAAGCCCTTGGTTCTCCTCTAAGATATGATACAACTGTCAGTACCTTAGATCTCTCTGTAGAGTAAGTTTTAGGTTTTAAAGTGAACATGAGAGTACATGCATTAATGAATTCTCTATAAGTTGCTCTATCTCCAAAGAATTTCTCAGGTGGTGAAATGTTAGGCTCTGAAAAATGTTCTGGGGTAGTAGATTTTGATAATTTAATATAAGATTTTAAACTTTCATTTTAAAAATGTAATTCTCTGACATGGGATAAACTATCAACCTTTTGAGAAAGTCCAGCTACATGATTTGCAAGCTCTGCTGGATCCATAATTTATATGGCTTGATAATATTGTAATAGTCAATTATATATTTTCCTGTAAAGGTGAGAGTGTATGAGATTAAGGATCACAACTGCAGAGGTCAGAATTTCCAACATAAATCTGTGTATGTGTGTAAGCAATCCCTGTTGCTTAATGTTGCAAGTATCAAATTTTAGCTGAATATAATGACCAGAAATAACCCTAAAATAATTATGGTTTTAGTTAGTAAACGTTAATGAAGTTAATAAGATTTGTGACAAAGTAATCAGAATGAAAATGTATATTTCAGCGTTGCTCTATATATAACTATGACCCCAGGCAGAAACCTGTCTGTGGTAGTAATCGGAGCTGCTCAATAGCAATTAGAGAATAAAAGAGTAATGGTACCTGCTACCGTATAGAATGGAATCTGTTAGTGGTCAAACGGACAGAGAGTAAATTGACAGGAGCGTTCACAATGGCGACCGCAGCAGAGATCCACGCTGTAAGCAAACAGCCGAAGAAGCGTCACACTCAATGCAGAGAAGGAAATCAGCTGACCAGAATCCAAGGAGAAGGAAGTACTCAGAACAGAGTCTTGCATGTAAGCTAGCAACTGATCCAAACACATGCAACTTTGAACAGACAAAAAGTTATAAGGCAAAAAAACTAAAGAACAAAACTGTAGTTAGACTATAACACTGGTAATCTTGGTAGATGCTGCAGACTGACTGAGCAAAAAAATTATCAAGCAAAGTTTAGAGGAAGTCACAGCCCTTTATAATACGAACAATTAGCCAAATTTAGAGACAGTGTAACATTAACAAGGCCTTTCTCAAGACTAATAACAGCTTAGAGTGAAGTGCTCTTAAAAAGGGAAAACTGACCAATCAGTTTGCAATAATTTTGGGCCATAAATCAGATATTCTCAATGGTGTAACATCATATCCGGCAAAGATCATTTCCAGTCATGATGACTTCCACTTATGACAACTTCCGGTCTGGGTTACTTTCGGTCTCTAATTTGTAATAGTAGATATATGCGGTATCCAAACTCTGAGGTTTTATCCATTCTCATTGTGGTTACCTCACAAGAGGGTGGTGTTGGAGGATCTATACCAGATAATGAATGTGTCGGGTAAATAATATCGATTACGGATTGCGAGTTTAAAGGTATCTCTAAGACATGTTCCATAAGGAATTTGAACAAAATATAAAAATATATATAAATGTGTTGTGATTTTATCTTAGCTGTGAGCTAGCTGGTGAGTGCTGGGTGTTTCTATGTGTTGTATTACTTTTTATTTGTAATCTCCCTTGGTTCTTGCACCCATTCCGGACTGGGGTTAACTGCCTGTGGCTCTGGTGACATCACAGCTTTTTGGAGTGCTATTTAGCACCCAGGGCTGGATGTTACTGAGTCACAGGATGTGTACCTGATCCGGTCTTGGAGTGCAGTTCCCTTCCATGTTTTGTATTTTCTATGGGTGATTACAGCCACCTGTGCACCCCTTCTTTGTTCTCAGTTTGTTTAGCTTTGTGAGCTCGCATGATGGTGTGCCTGTGTTAGGGACTCAGGCTAAGGAAAGGACCTTGACGTGGTGCCTGAGCTTTCCCATTTGGCCAGATGCGGTGAATAACCTTTCCAGTTGTGATTTTATCTTAGCTGTGAGCTAGCTGGTGAGTGCTGGGTGTTTCTATGTGTTGTATTACTTTTTATTTGTAATCTCCCTTGGTTCTTGCACCCATTCCAGACTGGGGTTAACTGCCTATGGCTCTGGTGACATCACAGCTTTTTGGAGTGCTATTTAGCACCCAGGGCTGGATGTTACTGAGTCACAGGATGTGTACCTGATCCGGTCTTGGAGTGCAGTTCCCTTCCATGTTTTGTATTTTCTATGGGTGATTACAGCCACCTGTGCACCCCTTCTTTGTTCTCAGTTTGTTTAGCTTTGTGAGCTCGCATGATGGTGTGCCTGTGTTAGGGACTCAGGCTAAGGAAAGGACCTTGACGTGGTGCCTGAGCTTTCCCATTTGGCCAGATGCGGTGACTAACCTTTCCAGTTGTGATTTTATCTTAGCTGTGAGCTAGCTGGTGAGTGCTGGGTGTTTCTATGTGTTGTATTACTTTTTATTTGTAATCTCCCTTGGTTCTTGCACCCATTCCGGACTGGGGTTAACTGCCTGTGGCTCTGGTGACATCACAGCTTTTTTGGAGTGCTATTTAGCACCCAGGGCTGGATGTTACTGAGTCACAGGATGTGTACCTGATCCGGTCTTGGAGTGCAGTTCCCTTCCATGTTTTGTATTTTCTATGGGTGATTACAGCCACCTGTGCACCCCTTCTTTGTTCTCAGTTTATTTAGCTTTGTGAGCTCGCATGATGGTGTGCCTGTGTTAGGGACTCAGGCTAAGGAAAGGACCTTGACATGGTGCCTGAGCTTTCCCATTTGGCCAGATGCGGTGACTAACCTTTCCAGTGGTGATTTTATCTTAGCTGTGAGCTAGCTGGTGAGTGCTGGGTGTTTCTATGTGTTGTATTACTTTTTATTTGTAATCTCCCTTGGTTCTTGCACCCATTCCGGACTGGGGTTAACTGCCCGTGGCTCTGGTGACATCACAGCTTTTTGGAGTGCTATTTAGCACCCAGGGCTGGATGTTACTGAGTCACAGGATGTGTACCTGATCCGGTCTTGGAGTGCAGTTCCCTTCCATGTTTTGTATTTTCTATGGGTGATTACAGCCACCTGTGCACCCCTTCTTTGTTCTCAGTTTGTTTAGCTTTGTGAGCTCGCATGATGGTGTGCCTGTGTTAGGGACTCAGGCTAAGTAAAGGACCTTGACGTGGTGCCTGAGCTTTCCCATTTGGCCAGATGCGGTGACTAACCTTTCCAGTGGTGATTTTATCTTAGCTGTGAGCTAGCTGGTGAGTGCTGGGTGTTTCTATGTGTTGTATTACTTTTTATTTGTAATCTCCCTTGGTTCTTGCACCCATTCCGGACTGGGGTTAACTGCCTGTGGCTCTGGTGACATCACAGCTTTTTTGGAGTGCTATTTAGCACCCAGGGCTGGATGTTACTGAGTCACAGGATGTGTACCTGATCCGGTCTTGGAGTGCAGTTCCCTTCCATGTTTTGTATTTTCTATGGGTGATTACAGCCACCTGTGCACCCCTTCTTTGTTCTCAGTTTGTTTAGCTTTGTGAGCTCGCATGATGGTGTGCCTGTGTTAGGGACTCAGGCTAAGGAAAGGACCTTGACGTGGTGCCTGAGCTTTCCCATTTGGCCAGATGCGGTGAATAACCTTTCCAGTTGTGATTTTATCTTAGCTGTGAGCTAGCTGGTGAGTGCTGGGTGTTTCTATGTGTTGTATTACTTTTTATTTGTAATCTCCCTTGGTTCTTGCACCCATTCCAGACTGGGGTTAACTGCCTATGGCTCTGGTGACATCACAGCTTTTTGGAGTGCTATTTAGCACCCAGGGCTGGATGTTACTGAGTCACAGGATGTGTACCTGATCCAGTCTTGGAGTGCAGTTCCCTTCCATGTTTTGTATTTTCTATGGGTGATTACAGCCACCTGTGCACCCCTTCTTTGTTCTCAGTTTTTTTAGCTTTGTGAGCTCGCATGATGGTGTGCCTGTGTTAGGGACTCAGGCTAAGGAAAGGACCTTGACGTGGTGCCTGAGCTTTCCCATTTGGCCAGATGCGGTGACTAACCTTTCCAGTTGTGATTTTATCTTAGCTGTGAGCTAGCTGGTGAGTGCTGGGTGTTTCTATGTGTTGTATTACTTTTTATTTGTAATCTCCCTTGGTTCTTGCACCCATTCCGGACTGGGGTTAACTGCCTGTGGCTCTGGTGACATCACAGCTTTTTTGGAGTGCTATTTAGCACCCAGGGCTGGATGTTACTGAGTCACAGGATGTGTACCTGATCCGGTCTTGGAGTGCAGTTCCCTTCCATGTTTTGTATTTTCTATGGGTGATTACAGCCACCTGTGCACCCCTTCTTTGTTCTCAGTTTGTTTAGCTTTGTGAGCTCGCATGATGGTGTGCCTGTGTTAGGGACTCAGGCTAAGGAAAGGACCTTGACATGGTGCCTGAGCTTTCCCATTTGGCCAGATGCGGTGACTAACCTGTTGTATTACTTTTTATTTGTAATCTCCCTTGGTTCTTGCACCCATTCCGGACTGCAATAGTTACTTAGATTTTAGAAACAACCACCACATCCCATGGACAAGAAATGTACCATATGGGCAGTTCAAGCGTGTCTGCAGAATTTGCAGCAGTTTAACAGATTATGAGACACAGAGCGAGACACTCAAAGGTAGATTTAAAGAGAAAAGATATCCAGAGCATATTATCAATAGTGCCTATGAAAGAGCTAAAAAGGATGATAGAAATCTATATTTTCCGAAAAAGAAAGTCAATACGCAATCCCAGAATAGCAATAGTAGCCGGACCATGTTTATTACACAATATAATTGTAATCACAATTTGATTAAACAGAGTATTAATAAACATTGGAAAATTCTTTTGAAGGACCCCATATTGGGCCAACTGCTAGACATTAAACCAACTATTGTCTATAGCAGAGTGCCCAATTTAAAAAGTATTCTGGCACCCAGCAAAATAGTCAAAAACAAGAACAACGTCACAAATGTAAGTAATAATATGAACAACAATATTACATGTAAGATACTAAGAAAGGGTAGCTATAAATGTAACAACAAAAAATGTAAAATGGGCAACTATATAACACACAATGTTAACACCTTCTTATCCAATGTGACGTCAAAAATATATAAGATGGAAGTTGAATGACTTGTGCATCGAATTTTGTGATTTACTTGCTATCCTGTTTGTGTGGGTATCAATATGTGGGGCGCACCTGTAGACGTTTGAGTGTGAGATGGTCGGAACACTTTCGAAATATTAAAATCAATTTCAAGCTACATAGTGTGTCCAGACACTGCAATCTAAAACATAGTGGTAATTTACATTGAAAATTACACCTATAGAGCATATACCCAGATCTGATTTTTATAATCGTTTTTTTAGGCTCAGACAGAGGGAGACCTTCTGGATTTACAGACTCCAAACTTTACATCCATTAGGTCTTAATATGAATATAGATCTTGCAGCTTTCCAAGAATAGTACAGTTGTCATTTTAATGTATATCATATAATATCTCTGGTACTATTATCAATTTGATTCATTTTATCTTTATATTTGATATGAATTATTTATATATTCACATAGGGAAGTGGCTAGCCTTTTACAATTAATTAAGTTATACCTTCTTGGAATGGGCAAATAACTCAAGCCTGTGATGTGGTAGAAAGATTGACCACGGTGTAGTGACATGTTTTTAGAATGATTGACCACAATATAGTAAATTGACTTTAGTACAGTAGTGGAAAGATTGACCATAATATGGTCAGTTAATAGTTCTACTGTGGTCACGTGTTGTCTTTTCTATAAGGGAGTCTAAAATTGTACTTAAAATCATATAACATTTTTAACGGTTGAAAATTCATTTTATCTATGTATTTATATTTATTGTTTAGCACTGTTTTTCAATTAGAATGAGCTCTTTTTTGTCAGATTATAGATTTTATGTCTTTGAGAAACACTGCTTCACTAATTTGTACCTAACTTGTACATATGAGGTTCATTTTATATTTTTATATTTATATTTTTACATTTTTATATTTGAATATATGATATATCATGATATCAAGAACACCAATATTATTTATGTGAAAGAAAATTTAATAAGGTAACTAAATATCAACAATGATATATTAGAAGTTTTAATAGACTTTCTATTTTTTGTATATATTATTAAATAACCTTATTAACAAAATATTTATTTCAGCTATAATATAGTTTGGTTAAGTCATTAGTTTATGACAACTTCCATATAGTGCAAGCAGAGCACAAAGTGAATAATTCACTTTATAAATGAATGTGTCTGTCAGCTGTTAAATTAGTTACTGAGACGCAAACCGCTCTGTTAGGGGTGTGTAGATTTTGATGTGACTTGATTGGTTAGAGGAGGTTTTTAAGCAGCAGGCCTGTTAGAACATATATATATAATATATTACAGCCTGATGAAACGGCTCTGTGTAACTGAGACACGCGTTGCTTTTTTTTAAAACATTTTAATAAATGTGTTTTATGTTTACCCTGCTGGAGTCTGATCTTCCCTCTTTCCAACATCGTTTTTTGCTATTTTCGAGTGACCGGAGTTGTTCGACTGCCTACCGCCACTATACTTCCTCCTGTAATTGTACAGGAATTCGGAGCACAGAGAGGAAGGTGTGTAACTAAACTAGGATCCAGATTGTTACACCAAGTACGTCCCTGGCTGAGGATTCGCTGCTGCCTTTGTGGTCTTCCGGGCGACACTGAGGTCCCGGACTGCTCTTTCAGGCACGCCACAGTGCCGCTCCGCTTGTGAGTATTGCTTTCAACTTTTCCACACATAGATTTGTCTGTGGTGATATCACCCTATTGGCGCCTTCTTGTCTGTATAGATACCTCCATCGTCCTTCTACATATTGGAAGAGCTGCCTTCATACTGGTTACTTTGGATTTATTTCTATCTCTTTCTTCCCCGAGCGCACCTCATTAAGGAGCTTTCACTCTGAACTTGCTTTTCATCTGTTTGTTGGGATTATCATATAACTGTGACATGGCTGAAATAAAGGAGTCTAGTGAGTCCAAAATAGGGTCTTGATTCTCATAATCAGTGTTTGCCCAAGCCCTTGGTTCTCCTCTAAGATATGATACAACTGTCAGTACCTTAGATCTCTCTGTAGAGTAAGTTTTAGGTTTTAAAGTGAACATGAGAGTACATGCATTAATGAATTCTCTGTAAGTTGCTCTATCTCCAAAGAATTTCTCAGGTGGTGAAATGTTAGGCTCTGAAAAATGTTCTGGGGTAGTAGATTTTGATAATTTAATATAAGATTTTAAACTTTAATTTTAAAAATGTAATTCTCTGACATGGGATAAACTATCAACCTTTTGTGAAAGTCCAGCTACATGATTTGCAAGCTCTGCTGGATCCATAATTTATATGGCTTGATAATATTGTAATAGTCAATTATATATTTTCCTGTAAAGGTGAGAGTGTATGAGATTAAGGATCACAACTGCAGAGGTCAGAATTTCCAACATAAATCTGTGTATGTGTGTAAGCAATCCCTGTTGCTTAATGTTGCAAGTATCAAATTTTAGCTGAATATAATGACCAGAAATAACCCTAAAATAATTATGGTTTTAGTTAGTAAACGTTAATGAAGTTAATAAGATTTGTGACAAAGTAATCAGAATGAAAATGTATATTTCAGCGTTGCTCTATATATAACTATGACCCCAGGCAGAAACCTGTCTGTGGTAGTAATCGGAGCTGCTCAATAGCAATTAGAGAATAAAAGAGTAATGGTACCTGCTACCGTATAGAATGGAATCTGTTAGTGGTCAAACGGACAGAGAGTAAATTGACAGGAGCGTTCACAATGGCGACCGCAGCAGAGATCCACGCTGTAAGCAAACAGCCGAAGAAGCGTCACACTCAATGCAGAGAAGGAAATCAGCTGACCAGAATCCAAGGAGAAGGAAGTACTCAGAACAGAGTCTTGCATGTAAGCTAGCAACTGATCCAAACACATGCAACTTTGAACAGACAAAAAGTTATAAGGCAAAAAAACTAAAGAACAAAACTGTAGTTAGACTATAACACTGGTAATCTTGGTAGATGCTGCAGACTGACTGAGCAAAAAAATTATCAAGCAAAGTTTAGAGGAAGTCACAGCCCTTTATAATACGAACAATTAGCCAAATTTAGAGACAGTGTAACATTAACAAGGCCTTTCTCAAGACTAATAACAGCTTAGAGTGAAGTGCTCTTAAAAAGGGAAAACTGACCAATCAGTTTGCAATAATTTTGGGCCATAAATCAGATATTCTCAATGGTGTAACATCATATCCGGCAAAGATCATTTCCAGTCATGATGACTTCCACTTATGACAACTTCCGGTCTGGGTTACTTTCGGTCTCTAATTTGTAATAGTAGATATATGCGGTATCCAAACTCTGAGGTTATATCCATTCTCATTGTGGTTACCTCACAAGAGGGTGGTGTTGGAGGATCTATACCAGATAATTAATGTGTCGGGTAAATAATATCGATTACGGATTGCGAGTTTAAAGGTATCTCTAAGACATGTTCCATAAGGAATTTGAACAAAATATAAAAATATATATAAATGTGTTGTGATTTTATCTTAGCTGTGAGCTAGCTGGTGAGTGCTGGGTGTTTCTATGTGTTGTATTACTTTTTATTTGTAATCTCCCTTGGTTCTTGCACCCATTCCGGACTGGGGTTAACTGCCTGTGGCTCTGGTGACATCACAGCTTTTTTGGAGTGCTATTTAGCACCCAGGGCTGGATGTTACTGAGTCACAGGATGTGTACCTGATCCGGTCTTGGAGTGCAGTTCCATTCCATGTTTTGTATTTTCTATGGGTGATTACAGCCACCTGTGCACCCCTTCTTTGTTCTCAGTTTGTTTAGCTTTGTGAGCTCGCATGATGGTGTGCCTGTGTTAGGGACTCAGGCTAAGGAAAGGACCTTGACGTGGTGCCTGAGCTTTCCCATTTGCCCAGATGCGGTGACTAACCTTTCCAGTTGTGATTTTATCTTAGCTGTGAGCTAGCTGGTGAGTGCTGGGTGTTTCTATGTGTTGTATTACTTTTTATTTGTAATCTCCCTTGGTTCTTGCACCCATTCCGGACTGGGGTTAACTGCCTGTGGCTCTGGTGACATCACAGCTTTTTGGAGTGCTATTTAGCACCCAGGGCTGGATGTTACTGAGTCACAGGATGTGTACCTGATCCGGTCTTGGAGTGCAGTTCCCTTCCATGTTTTGTATTTTCTATGGGTGATTACAGCCACCTGTGCACCCCTTCTTTGTTCTCAGTTTGTTTAGCTTTGTGAGCTCGCATGATGGTGTGCCTGTGTTAGGGACTCAGGCTAAGGAAAGGACCTTGACGTGGTGCCTGAGCTTTCCCATCTGGCCAGATGCGGTGAATAACCTTTCCAGTTGTGATTTTATCTTAGCTGTGAGCTAGCTGGTGAGTGCTGGGTGTTTCTATGTGTTGTATTACTTTTTATTTGTAATCTCCCTTGGTTCTTGCACCCATTCCAGACTGGGGTTAACTGCCTGTGGCTCTGGTGACATCACAGCTTTTTGGAGTGCTATTTAGCACCCAGGGCTGGATGTTACTGAGTCACAGGATGTGTACCTGATCCGGTCTTGGAGTGCAGTTCCCTTCCATGTTTTGTATTTTCTATGGGTGATTACAGCCACCTGTGCACCCCTTCTTTGTTCTCAGTTTGTTTAGCTTTGTGAGCTCGCATGATGGTGTGCCTGTGTTAGGGACTCAGGCTAAGGAAAGGACCTTGACGTGGTGCCTGAGCTTTCCCATTTGGCCAGATGCGGTGACTAACCTTTCCAGTTGTGATTTTATCTTAGCTGTGAGCTAGCTGGTGAGTGCTGGGTGTTTCTATGTGTTGTATTACTTTTTATTTGTAATCTCCCTTGGTTCTTGCACCCATTCCGGACTGGGGTTAACTGCCTGTGGCTCTGGTGACATCACAGCTTTTTTGGAGTGCTATTTAGCACCCAGGGCTGGATGTTACTGAGTCACAGGAAGTGTACCTGATCCGGTCTTGGAGTGCAGTTCCCTTCCATGTTTTGTATTTTCTATGGGTGATTACAGCCACCTGTGCACCCCTTCTTTGTTCTCAGTTTGTTTAGCTTTGTGAGCTCGCATGATGGTGTGCCTGTGTTAGGGACTCAGGCTAAGGAAAGGACCTTGACATGGTGCCTGAGCTTTCCCATTTGGCCAGATGCGGTGACTAACCTTTCCAGTGGTGATTTTATCTTAGCTGTGAGCTAGCTGGTGAGTGCTGGGTGTTTCTATGTGTTGTATTACTTTTTATTTGTAATCTCCCTTGGTTCTTGCACCCATTCCGGACTGGGGTTAACTGCCTGTGGCTCTGGTGACATCACAGCTTTTTGGAGTGCTATTTAGCACCCAGGGCTGGATGTTACTGAGTCACAGGATGTGTACCTGATCCGGTCTTGGAGTGCAGTTCCCTTCCATGTTTTGTATTTTCTATGGGTGATTACAGCCACCTGTGCACCCCTTCTTTGTTCTCAGTTTGTTTAGCTTTGTGAGCTCGCATGATGGTGTGCCTGTGTTAGGGACTCAGGCTAAGGAAAGGACCTTGACGTGGTGCCTGAGCTTTCCCATTTGGCCAGATGCGGTGACTAACCTTTCCAGTGGTGATTTTATCTTAGCTGTGAGCTAGCTGGTGAGTGCTGGGTGTTTCTATGTGTTGTATTACTTTTTATTTGTAATCTCCCTTGGTTCTTGCACCCATTCCGGACTGGGGTTAACTGCCTGTGGCTCTGGTGACATCACAGCTTTTTTGGAGTGCTATTTAGCACCCAGGGCTGGATGTTACTGAGTCACAGGATGTGTACCTGATCCGGTCTTGGAGTGCAGTTCCCTTCCATGTTTTGTATTTTCTATGGGTGATTACAGCCACCTGTGCACCCCTTCTTTGTTCTCAGTTTGTTTAGCTTTGTGAGCTCGCATGATGGTGTGCCTGTGTTAGGGACTCAGGCTAAGGAAAGGACCTTGACGTGGTGCCTGAGCTTTCCCATTTGGCCAGATGCGGTGACTAACCTTTCCAGTTGTGATTTTATCTTAGCTGTGAGCTAGCTGGTGAGTGCTGGGTGTTTCTATGTGTTGTATTACTTTTTATTTGTAATCTCCCTTGGTTCTTGCACCCATTCCGGACTGGGGTTAACTGCCTGTGGCTCTGGTGACATCACAGCTTTTTGGAGTGCTATTTAGCACCCAGGGCTGGATGTTACTGAGTCACAGGATATGTACCTGATCCGGTCTTGGAGTGCAGTTCCCTTCCATGTTTTGTATTTTCTATGGGTTATTACAGCCACCTGTGCACCCCTTCTTTGTTCTCAGTTTGTTTAGCTTTGTGAGCTCGCATGATGGTGTGCCTGTGTTAGGGACTCAGGCTAAGGAAAGGACCTTGACGTGGTGCCTGAGCTTTCCCATTTGGCCAGATGCGGTGACTAACCTTTCCAGTGGTGATTTTATCTTAGCTGTGAGCTAGCTGGTGAGTGCTGGGTGTTTCTATGTGTTGTATTACTTTTTATTTGTAATCTCCCTTGGTTCTTGCACCCATTCCGGACTGGGGTTAACTGCCTGTGGCTCTGGTGACATCACAGCTTTTTTGGAGTGCTATTTAGCACCCAGGGCTGGATGTTACTGAGTCACAGGATGTGTACCTGATCCGGTCTTGGAGTGCAGTTCCCTTCCATGTTTTGTATTTTCTATGGGTGATTACAGCCACCTGTGCACCCCTTCTTTGTTCTCAGTTTGTTTAGCTTTGTGAGCTTGCATGATGGTGTGCCTGTGTTAGGGACTCAGACTAAGGAAAGGACCTTGACGTGGTGCCTGAGCTTTCCCATTTGCCCAGATGCGGTGACTAACCTTTCCAGTTGTGATTTTATCTTAGCTGTGAGCTAGCTGGTGAGTGCTGGGTGTTTCTATGTCTTGTATTACTTTTTATTTGTAATCTCCCTTGGTTCTTGCACCCATTCCGGACTGGGGTTAACTGCCTGTGGCTCTGGTGACATCACAGCTTTTTGGAGTGCTATTTAGCACCCAGGGCTGGATGTTACTGAGTCACAGGATGTGTACCTGATCCGGTCTTGGAGTGCAGTTCCCTTCCATGTTTTGTATTTTCTATGGGTGATTACAGCCACCTGTGCACCCCTTCTTTGTTCTCAGTTTGTTTAGCTTTGTGAGCTCGCATGATGGTGTGCCTGTGTTAGGGACTCAGGCTAAGGAAAGGAACTTGACGTGGTGCCTGAGCTTTCCCATTTGGCCAGATGCGGTGACTAACCTTTCCAGTTGTGATTTTATCTTAGCTGTGAGCTAGCTGGTGAGTGCTGGGTGTTTCTATGTGTTGTATTACTTTTTATTTGTAATCTCCCTTGGTTCTTGCACCCATTCCGGACTGGGGTTAACTGCCTGTGGCTCTGGTGACATCACAGCTTTTTTGGAGTGCTATTTAGCACCCAGGGCTGGATGTTACTGAGTCACAGGATGTGTACCTGATCCGGTCTTGGAGTGCAGTTCCCTTCCATGTTTTGTATTTTCTATGGGTGATTACAGCCACCTGTGCACCCCTTCTTTGTTCTCAGTTTGTTTAGCTTTGTGAGATCGCATGATGGTGTGCCTGTGTTAGGGACTCAGGCTAAGGAAAGGACCTTGACGTGGTGCCTGAGCTTTCCCATTTGGCCAGATGCGGTGACTAACCTTTCCAGTTGTGATTTTATCTTAGCTGTGAGCTAGCTGGTGAGTGCTGGGTGTTTCTATGTGTTGTATTACTTTTTATTTGTAATCTCCCTTGGTTCTTGCACCCATTCCGGACTGGGGTTAACTGCCTGTGGCTCTGGTGACATCACAGCTTTTTTGGAGTGCTATTTAGCACCCAGGGCTGGATGTTACTGAGTCACAGGATGTGTACCTGATCCGGTCTTGGAGTGCAGTTCCCTTCCATGTTTTGTATTTTCTATGGATGATTACAGCCACCTGTGCACCCCTTCTTTGTTCTCAGTTTGTTTAGCTTTGTGAGCTCGCATGATGGTGTGCCTGTGTTAGGGACTCAGGCTAAGGAAAGGACCTTGACATGGTGCCTGAGCTTTCCCATTTGGCCAGATGCGGTGACTAACCTTTCCAGTGGTGATTTTATCTTAGCTGTGAGCTAGCTGGTGAGTGCTGGGTGTTTCTATGTGTTGTATTACTTTTTATTTGTAATCTCCCTTGGTTCTTGCACCCATTCCGGACTGGGGTTAACTGCCTGTGGCTCTGGTGACATCACAGCTTTTTGGAGTGCTATTTAGCACCCAGGGCTGGATGTTACTGAGTCACAGGATGTGTACCTGATCCGGTCTTGGAGTGCAGTTCCCTTCCATGTTTTGTATTTTCTATGGGTGATTACAGCCACCTGTGCACCCCTTCTTTGTTCTCAGTTTGTTTAGCTTTGTGAGCTCGCATGATGGTGTGCCTGTGTTAGGGACTCAGGCTAAGGAAAGGACCTTGACGTGGTGCCTGAGCTTTCCCATTTGGCCAGATGCGGTGACTAACCTTTCCAGTTGTGATTTTATCTTAGCTGTGAGCTAGCTGGTGAGTGCTGGGTGTTTCTATGTGTTGTATTACTTTTTATTTGTAATCTCCCTTGGTTCTTGCACCCATTCCAGACTGGGGTTAACTGCCTGTGGCTCTGGTGACATCACAGCTTTTTTGGAGTGCTATTTAGCACCCAGGGCTGGATGTTACTGAGTCACAGGATGTGTACCTGATCCGGTCTTGGAGTGCAGTTCCCTTCCATGTTTTGTATTTTCTATGGGTGATTACAGCCACCTGTGCACCCCTTCTTTGTTCTCAGTTTGTTTAGCTTTGTGAGCTCGCATTATGGTGTGCCTGTGTTAGGGACTCAGGCTAAGGAAAGGACCTTGACGTGGTGCCTGAGCTTTCCCATTTGGCCAGATGCGGTGACTAACCTTTCCAGTGGTGATTTTATCTTAGCTGTGAGCTAGCTGGTGAGTGCTGGGTGTTTCTATGTGTTGTATTACTTTTTATTTGTAATCTCCCTTGGTTCTTGCACCCATTCCGGACTGGGGTTAACTGCCTGTGGCTCTGGTGACATCACAGCTTTTTTGGAGTGCTATTTAGCACCCAGGGCTGGATGTTACTGAGTCACAGGATGTGTACCTGATCCGGTCTTGGAGTGCAGTTCCCTTCCATGTTTTGTATTTTCTATGGGTGATTACAGCCACCTGTGCACCCCTTCTTTGTTCTCAGTTTGTTTAGCTTTGTGAGCTCGCATGATGGTGTACCTGTGTTAGGGACTCAGGCTAAGGAAAGGACCTTGACGTGGTGCCTGAGCTTTCCCATTTGGCCAGATGCGGTGACTAACCTTTCCAGTTGTGATTTTATCTTAGCTGTGAGCTAGCTGGTGAGTGCTGGGTGTTTCTATGTGTTGTATTACTTTTTATTTGTAATCTCCCTTGGTTCTTGCACCCATTCCGGACTGGGGTTAACTGCCTGTGGCTCTGGTGACATCACAGCTTTTTTGGAGTGCTATTTAGCACCCAGGGCTGGATGTTACTGAGTCACAGGATGTGTACCTGATCCGGTCTTGGAGTGCAGTTCCCTTCCATGTTTTGTATTTTCTATGGGTGATTACAGCCACCTGTGCACCCCTTCTTTGTTCTCAGTTTGTTTAGCTTTCTGAGCTCGCATGATGGTGTGCCTGTGTTAGGGACTCAGGCTAAGGAAAGGACCTTGACGTGGTGCCTGAGCTTTCCCATTTGGCCAGATGCGGTGACTAACCTTTCCAGTTGTGATTTTATCTTAGCTGTGAGCTAGCTGGTGAGTGCTGGTTGTATCTATGTGTTGTATTACTTTTTATTTGTAATCTCCCTTGGTTCTTGCAACCATTCCGGACTGGGATTAACTGCCTGTGGCTCTGGTGACATCACAGCTTTTTTGGAGTGCTATTTAGCACCCAGGGCTGGATGTTACTGAGTCACAGGATGTGTACCTGATCCGGTCTTGGAGTGCAGTTCCCTTCCATGTTTTGTATTTTCTATGGGTGATTACAGCCACCTGTGCACCCCTTCTTTGTTCTCAGTTTGTTTAGCTTTGTGAGCTTGCATGATGGTGTGCCTGTGTTAGGGACTCAGGCTAAGGAAAGGACCTTGACATGGTGCCTGAGCTTTCCCATTTGGCCAGATGCGGTGACTAACCTTTCCAGTTGTGATTTTATCTTAGCTGTGAGCTAGCTGGTGAGTGCTGGGTGTTTCTATGTGTTGTATTACTTTTTATTTGTAATCTCCCTTGGTTCTTGCACCCATTCCGGACTGGGGTTAACTGCCTGTGGCTCTGGTGACATCACAGCTTTTTTGGAGTGCTATTTAGCACCCAGGGCTGGATGTTACTGAGTCACAGGATGTGTACCTGATCCGGTCTTGGAGTGCAGTTCCCTTCCATGTTTTGTATTTTCTATGGGTGATTACAGCCACCTGTGCACCCCTTCTTTGTTCTCAGTTTGTTTAGCTTTGTGAGCTCGCATGATGGTGTGCCTGTGTTAGGGACTCAGGCTAAGGAAAGGACCTTGACGTGGTGCCTGAGCTTTCCCATTTGGCCAGATGCGGTGACTAACCTTTCCAGTGGTGATTTTATCTTAGCTGTGAGCTAGCTGGTGAGTGCTGGGTGTTTCTATGTGTTGTATTACTTTTTATTTGTAATCTCCCTTGGTTCTTGCACCCATTCCAGACTGGGGTTAACTGCCTGTGGCTCTGGTGACATCACAGCTTTTTGGAGTGCTATTTAGCCCCCAGGGCTGGATGTTACTGAGTCACAGGATGTGTACCTGATCCGGTCTTGGAGTGCAGTTCCCTTCCATGTTTTGTATTTTCTATGGGTGATTACAGCCACCTGTGCACCCCTTCTTTGTCCTCAGTTTGTTTAGCTTTGTGAGCTCACATGATGGTGTGCCTGTGTTAGGGACTCAGGCTAAGGAAAGGACCTTGACGTGGTTCCTGAGCTTTCCCATTTGGCCAGATGCGGTGACTAACCTTTCCAGTGGTGATTTTATCTTAGCTGTGAGCTAGCTGGTGAGTGCTGGGTGTTTCTATGTGTTGTATTACTTTTTATTTGTAATCTCCCTTGGTTCTTGCACCCATTCCGGACTGGGGTTAACTGCCTTTGGCTCTGGTGACATCACAGCTTTTTGGAGTGCTATTTAGCACCCAGGGCTGGATGTTACTGAGTCACAGGATGTGTACCTGATCCGGTCTTGGAGTGCAGTTCCCTTCCATGTTTTGTATTTTCTATGGGTGATTACAGCCACCTGTGCACCCCTTCTTTGTTCGCAGTTTGTTTAGCTTTGTGAGCTCGCATGATGGTGTGCCTGTGTTAGGGACTCAGGCTAAGGAAAGGACCTTGACGTGGTGCCTGAGCTTTCCCATTTGGCCAGATGCGGTGACTAACCTTTCCAGTGGTGATTTTATCTTAGCTGTGAGCTAGCTGGTGAGTGCTGGGTGTTTCTATGTGTTGTATTACTTTTTATTTGTAATCTCCCTTGGTTCTTGCACCCATTCCGGACTGGGGTTAACTGCCTGTGGCTCTGGTGACATCACATCTTTTTTGGAGTGCTATTTAGCACCCAGGGCTGGATGTTACTGAGTCAAAGGATGTGTACCTGATCCGGTCTTGGAGTGCAGTTCCCTTCCATGTTTTGTATTTTCTATGGGTGATTACAGCCACCTGTGCACCCCTTCTTTGTTCTCAGTTTGTTTAGCTTTCTGAGCTCGCATGATGGTGTGCCTGTGTTAGGGACTCAGGCTAAGGAAAGGACCTTGACGTGGTGCCTGAGCTTTCCCATTTGGCCAGATGCGGTGAATAACCTTTCCAGTTGTGATTTTATCTTAGCTGTGAGCTAGCTGGTGAGTGCTGGGTGTTTCTATGTGTTGTATTACTTTTTATTTGTAATTTCCCTTGGTTCTTGCACCCATTCCGGACTGGGGTTAACTGCCTATGGCTCTGGTGACATCACAGCTTTTTTGGAGTGCTATTTAGCACCCAGTGCTGGATGTTACTGAGTCACAGGATGTGTACCTGATCCGGTCTTGGAGTGCAGTTCCCTTCCATGTTTTGTATTTTCTATGGGTGATTACAGCCACCTGTGCACCCCTTCTTTGTTCTCAGTTTGTTTAGCTTTGTGAGCTCGCATGATGGTGTGCCTGTGTTAGGAACTCAGGCTAAGGAAAGGACCTTGACGTGGTGCCTGAGCTTTCCCATTTGGCCAGATGCGGTGACTAACCTTTCCAGTTGTGATTTTATCTTAGCTGTGAGCTAGCTGGTGAGTGCTGGATGTTTCTATGTGTTGTATTACTTTTTATTTGTAATCTCCCTTGGTTCTTGCACCCATTCCGGACTGGGGTTAACTGCCTGTGGCTCTGGTGACATCACAGCTTTTTTGGAGTGCTATTTAGCACCCAGGGCTGGATGTTACTGAGTCACAGGATGTGTACCTGATCCGGTCTTGGAGTGCAGTTCCCTTCCATGTTTTGTATTTTCTATGGGTGATTACAGCCACCTGTGCACCCCTTCTTTGTTCTCAGTTTGTTTAGCTTTGTGAGCTTGCATGATGGTGTGCCTGTGTTAGGGACTCAGGCTAAGGAAAGGACCTTGACGTGGTGCCTGAGCTTTCCCATTTGGCCAGATGCGGTGACTAACCTTTCCAGTTGTGATTTTATCTTAGCTGTGAGCTAGCTGGTGAGTGCTGGGTGTTTCTATGTGTTGTATTACTTTTTATTTGTAATCTCCCTTGGTTCTTGCACCCATTCCGGACTGGGGTTAACTGCCTGTGGCTCTGGTGACATCACAGCTTTTTTGGAGTGCTATTTAGCACCCAGGGCTGGATGTTACTGAGTCACAGGATGTGTACCTGATCCGGTCTTGGAGTGCAGTTCCCTTCCATGTTTTGTATTTTCTATGGGTGATTACAGCCACCTGTGCACCCCTTCTTTGTTCTCAGTTTGTTTAGCTTTGTGAGCTCGCATGATGGTGTGCCTGTGTTAGGGAATCAGGCTAAGGAAAGGACCTTGACGTGGTGCCTGAGCTTTCCCATTGTAAAAGATTAAAAAATTAAACAATCCAGGCTCAGTTTCTAAAGTGATCAAAATTAGTATACAAAATATATGCATGTTATCCCTCTATCTGAGAGATTGTATAAAAACTAGTCATACAACATTAGAATAAAGGTAGAATGAAAATTGAATGAAAAAAAATAATAATCATAATAGTACTATCAACAACAAATATACCAAGTAAAAAATATACAAAGTAAAAAATGGCGAATATGTATGTGGCCATAATATTGATAGTGGTAAAGACCATTAGGAAATGTACTGTGACCAGATCCAGAGAGAATACATTGTATATCTATATTGATCCATATAAGGATCCCTTAGGATGTATGCATATATAAGTGTATATCTATAAACCATAAGATATACTTATCAAGAATCTAAGTATGGATTTCCTAAAACATACATATAGAGAATTTAGGTATAGATTTTCAAAATCCTTCTCGAATGAAATATGTATTTTGGATAAATGGGAGACTAATATCTTAAAAGTCAGTCTGAGGAGATATCTATTATAATAGATGGAATTTCTCTGTCTTAAGAGTCATTCTGAAGGGATGTTTGATTATAATAGATGAAATATCTCTATATTGCTATTGAGACCATTTGGGAACGTACAGTCCAAATAGAAAACCCATTGGATTTGGTTCTCAGAAACTGTTTCTCAAAGTCTCCCCCGCTCTAATTTTTTTAAAGGTTTACACAGACCCATATATTATAGACTTTTACTGCTACTTTTGTGGATTTCTTTAACGTGTCTATATAAGGGAAAATCCTCTTTTTCCATTTGATTTGGAAAGACCATTAGGAAATGTACTGTGACCAGATCCAGAGAGAATACATTGTATATCTATATTGATCCATATAAGGATCCCTTAGGATGTATGCATATACAAGTGTATATCTATAAACCATAAGATATACTTATCAAGAATCTAAGTATGGATTTCCTAAAACATACATATAGAGAATTTAGGTATAGATTTTCAAAATCCTTTTCGAATGAAATATGTATTTTGGATAAATGGGAGACTAATATCTTAAAAGTCAGTCTGAGGAGATGTCTATTATAATAGATGTAATTTCTCTGTCTTAAGAGTCATTCTGAAGGGATGTTTGATTATAATAGATGAAATATCTCTATATTGCTATTGAGACCATTTGGGAACGTACAGTCCAAATGGAAAACCCATTGGATTTGGTTCTCAGAAACTGTTTTTCAAAGTCTCCCCCACTCTAATTTTTTTTTAAAGGTTTACACAGACCCATATATTATAGACTTTTACTGCTACTTTTGTGGATTTCTTTAACGTGTCTATATAAGGGAAAATCCTCTTTTTCCATTTGATTTGGAGTAGGTGTTCACAGAATCTATCCTTAAGTTTCCTTGATGTTTGCCCTATGTATTAAAGCCCGCATCCACAATCAATCAGGTATATCACCCCTTTGTCATGGCAATGTATTAGATCTTTCATATGAAATGACTCTTTGGTTATCCATGATTGAAATGTGTGTTATTTTTACCGTGTTTACAGGCTTTACATGTGTGATATGGGAATAACCCTTTGAGTTGGTTACCAAATGGATCTTTTTGTATCATTTGATGTTTCATTGATACACTGGGTGCAATTATGGTTTTAAGTAGTGATGTCGCAAACCTAAAATTTTGTGTTCGCGAACGGCAAACGCAAACTTCCGCAAAAGTTTGCGAACCGGCGAACCGGGCGAACCGCCATAGACCTCAATAGGCAGGCGAATTTTAAAACCCACAGGGACTCTTTCTGGCCACAAAAGTGATGGAAAAGTTGTTTCAAGGGGACTAACACCTGGACTGTGGCATGCCGGAGGGGGATCCATGGCAAACTCCCATGGAAAATTACATAGTTGATGCAGAGTCTGGTTTTAATCCATAAAGGGCATAAATCACCTAACATTCCTAAATTGTTTGGAATAATGTGCTTTAAAACATCAGGTATGATGTTGTATCGTTCAGGTAGTGTAAGGGTTTTTTTTGTTGAAATGTACACTACTGTTTTAGCAGATATGACTTGCACTGGTGTGACACTGTGCCCTGGCAGGACCTGGAACGCACACGTGTGAGGGAAACTGACTGCTATTATTTCACAGTAAAAAAAGGTTTGTTTTTTTTAAATGTATATACACTACTGTTTTAGTAGATATGACTTGCACTGGTCTGACACTGTGCCCTGGCAGGACCTGGAGCGCACACGTGTGAGGGAAACTGACTGCTATTATTTCACAATAAAAAAGTTTTTTTTTTTTAAATGTATGTACATTACTGTTTTAGCAGATATGACTTGCACTGGTGTGACACTGTGCCCTGGCAGGACCTGGAACGCACACGTGTGAGGGAAACTGACTGCTATTATTTCACAGTAAAAAAAGTTTTGTTTTTTTTTTAAATGTATGTACACTACTGTTTTAGTAGATATGACTTGCACTGGTGTGACACTTTGCCCTGGCAGGACCTGGAGCGCACACGTGTGAGGGAAACTGACTGCTATTATTTCACAATAAAAAAGGTTGTTTTTTTTTAAATGTATGTACACTACTGTTTTAGCAGATATGACTTGCACTGGTGTGACACTGTGCCCTGGCAGGACCTGGAACGCACACGTGTGAGGGAAACTGACTGCTATTATTTCACAGTAAAAAAAGTTTTTTTTTTTTTTTAAATGTATGTACACTACTGTTTTAGTAGATATGACTTGCACTGGTGTGACACTTTGCCCTGGCAGGACCTGGAGCGCACACGTGTGAGGGAAACTGACTGCTATTATTTCACAATAAAAAAGGTTGTTTTTTTTTAAATGTATGTACACTACTGTTTTAGCAGATATGACTTGCACTGGTGAGACACTGTGCCCTGGCAGGATCTGGAGCGCACATGTGTGAGGGAAACTGACTGCTATTATTTCACAGTAAAAAAGGTTTTTTTTATTTTTTATTAGCAGATATGACTTGCACTGGTGTCACACTGTGCCCTGGCAGGACCTGAAACGCACACGTGTGAAGGAAACTGACTGCTATTATTTCAAATTAAAAAAGGTTTTTGTTTTTTTTAAATGTACACTACTGTTTTAGCAGATATGACTTGCACTGGTGTCACACTGTGCCCTGGCAGGACCTGAAACGCACACGTGTGAAGGAAAATGACTGCTATTATTTCAAATTAAAAAAAAGTTTTTTGTTTTTTTTAAATGTACACTACTGTTACACCAGATATGAGTGGTGGCACTGGGCAAGTGGGCACAGTATACGCTGTGAGCCTGAGCTGGCAGACAGGCTGCAATTAGATTACACAGGGAAAAAAGGGGCTTTTTGGGGTGCTGTCCTTACAGCAGAGATCAGATGAGTCCTTCAGGACTGTAGTGGACACTGAATACACTAGCCTAGCTATCGATTTCCCTATTAAATCAGCAGCAGCTACACTGTCCCTCCTCTCACTAAGAATGCAGGCTCTGAATGAATCTAAAATGGATGCTGCCCAGGAGGTGGGAGGGTCTGGGAGGGAGTGTCTGATGCTGATTGGCTGGAATGTGTCTTGTGACTGTGAGCTACAGGGTCAAAGTTTACTCAATGATGACGAATAGGGGGCGGATCGAACATTGCATATGTTCGGCGTCCGCTGCGAACGCGAACATGCTATGTTCGCTGCAAACTATTTGCGGCAGAACTGTTCGCAACATCACTAGTTTTAAGGTTTCTTGTTTTTCGATAGATACATTTAGGGTTTGAATTTAATTGGTCACCAATTATATTGTCTTCTTTTAGGAAATGCCAGTGTTTTTTTAATTATTTTTTTTATTATGAATCTGTTCTCATTATATTCGGTTATGAAAGGTATTTCTATGGTTGTGTTTTCATTTAGGTGTTTCTCTTTGCATGTTAGTAATGACTCTCTGTTCATACCTTCAACTTCCTGTATGTCATTGCTGATGGTGTTTTCCTGGTATCCCCTTTGTAAGAACCTCTCTTTGAGAATCAAGGATTGCTCTTTCCATTTATTTGAGTCTGAGCAATTCTTCCGGATTCTCATAAGTTGGCCCTTCGGAATGTTAGACTTCCATTTTGTATGGTGGCAGCTTGTCTGGTGTATGTAATTGCTGCAGTCTATTTCTTTGAAATATGTGGTAACTTTTCCTTTGAGTATAGTTATTGCTAGGTCCAAAAAGTGGATACTGATATGGCTAAATTCATATGTTAAAAAGAGGTTCATTATGTTGTTATTCATTACGTTAATAGTATGCTGTAAATCTTCAATGGATCCTTTCCATACTATCAAAATGTCATCTATATATCTCTTGTAGAGGACCAGGTCTGCGCTAGCTGGGCATGAGTCCCAAAACATCTGTTCCCATTTGCCCATATAGAGATTAGCGTAGCTAAGTGAAACCTGGTCCCCATAGCTGTTCCACTATTTACCATTATTGTGGAAATAATTGTGTGTCAGGATATATAGTATACTGTCCAAAATAAATTCTCTCTGTTCTGGACACATGTCTTGTTCTTTTTCTAAAAAATATTTAACTGAGTCAAGGCCTAGATTGTGGGGAATGCTGGCGTATAATGTGGCTACATCACATGTAGCTAATAGGTAGTTATCTTCCCATTCTAGACTATTTAATATTTTCAAAACTTCATTAGAGTCTCTCAAATATGATGGGAGATTCCTCACATATTTCTGTAGATTTCTGTCAATGTATTTGGACAGATTGCATGTTATTGATCCGATCCCCGATATGATGGGCCTCCCTGGTGGATCACTCACATATTTCTGTAGATTTCTGTCAATGTATTCGGACAGATTGCATGTTATTGATCCAATCCCCGAAATGATGGGCCTCCCTGGTGGATTGACTAATGTCTTGTAGATCTTTGGGAGGTAATAGAAGACAGGTAATCCTGGGATATTTGGTAGATATATATCTATATTCTTTACAATTCAAAATACTGTCTTCTTTTACTTTAGATGTAATCCAATTCTTTTTAAATTTATCGGTCGGATCTTTATCCAGAATTTTGTATGTTTTAGAATCTCCCAAGATTCGATTAGACTCATTGGTATAGTCATCTTTATTTAGAACCACAATACCTCCCCCTTTGTCGGCTGGTTTATTATGATATCTTTACTTCTTTCTAATTTTCTAATGGTTTCTAATTGTGGTTTAGTCAGATTACGGTTATATTTCTTTAGGTTGTTTTTGTTTAATTTCTTGATCTCATTGCATACTACATTTTCAAAGGTTTCAATATGTGAGCCTTTATGTGAGACAGGAAAAAATGTAGATTTTGATTTCAAATTTGTGTGGGCAAAGATCTTATGTCCATTTTTTTCGTTCATTTGTCTTGTTTGTGATAGGATTGTGCCTATTAGAATTTCGTTTTTTAAGGGCAGTTTTACAAAAAAATCTTTTGAGAGTAAGTTTCCTTACTAATTATTTCACGTGTGTATAAGTCTGGAATTTGTCCAGACCCCTAGATGGAGCATATGATAGGCATAGGTTTAGAACCTGTATATCCTGAGTGTTTAGAGTAGTTGTGCTTAAATTATATATCCCTTTGTGTTGTGTGCTATTTGTAGATGTGGTGTGAGCGGGTTAATTTTAATTTTAATTTATTTTTTTTAAGCTTAGTTTGTCTTTGCTTTTTGTATTTTAATATAAATCCTGCTCTATTTCCTCTGTTGGTCTTCTTTTTACAATTATGGACTCTTCTGTGTCGTTTGTTCTGTTTTTTCTCTTTGGCTGTTTGTTTCTGTCTGTGAGTGTCATGCTCCCTTCCCCTAAAAAAAAATTCTGATAATCCCTCATGTCTGGGGTACCTATTGCTATGTGCTTGTCTGAATTCAATGTTTGTGTTTTCTCTCAGACTTTCAAACCTATTTGATGTAGTTCCGTAATTATTCCTCTAATTATTATTATTGGTTTGTCTGTGATATGTATTTCCCATGTTTCTTTATGGGAATCTTTCTGTGTAATCTTCATGGTTTCTATAAGGGAAACTAGGGTTACCATTTATGTATCCATTATGTGGGGTATACTATCTACTATTATCGTATTGTGGAAATCTGGCATTATTCCTCCTTCCCATATATATTGGTGATATACCCCTGGCATAATTCCTCCTGCCCATATATATTGGTGACCTACCCTATGTGTCATATGTTGGGGTTGGTATTCATAATATTGGTTAGGGTATCTGTGTGGGAATATTCTGCCTGATTCCAATTCTTGCTGTTCCTAAATTCATTATAGTCTCTAATGTACTTAATTAAATTCATTATTATTTGATTCTCTAAACCTCAGATTATATTTATTGTTATTCCTGTTGTTATTCCACTGTCTTTGAGGGTTGCTCTTTCTCTGTGGGACAACAGTTGTCTATTCCTCCTCTATGGATAAAGTATTGTTATCTGGTTTAGGTTCAGTGATATTATTATTGCCCTCCTCTTTGTTGTCAATGTTCACATTTTTATGAGTTTTCTTTGTTTTTTTAGTTATAATTTTGTCTTTAATCCTTTTAATGTTTTAACACAATTGTTTCTGATTGGTTTTAAACACATTTAAGTCTTTGATATACTCCATCTAAGCGGAAGTCATCATGACTGTAAATGGTTGTTACCGGATATGACGTTACGCCATTGAGGATATCCGATTTCTGGTGCCAAATTATTGCGAACTGATTTTTAAGAGCACTTCACTCTAAGCCGTTATTAGTCTTGAGAAAGGCCTTGTTAAAGGCCGAAACGCGTAGACGCTTCAACCTTCTAATGGCTCAGGTTCTTTTTGATCCCCCAGTCTCAACCAGTAAATCGGTAAGCCTAATACTTATATTTGCACAGAATCTTTAACAATATTGCACTATGTACCTTTATTTTTTTATAGGAAGACCAACCCACACTTCACTTGAAGATTTCCAAAATATATTATTTTGAAGACACATCACACTAAAGGAATAAGGAATTTGGATATACTTTTACACATTCTTGTTTATGTATTTTTTCACGTTCTACACAGTTTGATATTTTTGTATTTTTATATTTTTTGGTGTACACCATATTTTGCCATTTCTTCATTTCCACACACACATATTTTTGGAAATTGTATTTTTGGACACCATATTTTTGGACAACATCTTTGAACTTAGACTTTGTACCACAAGGAAGAAATTATTTTTAGGACATTTCATATTATATATTTTACTATGTTAGGTTAACTGATATATATGTCAACATGAAAGCTATACTGTTTTATATGGATGTTTTTTACTGATAGGTTTTAGCAGATTTAGCCTAGTTGCATATTGGCTTTTTATATGAGAGTAATAAATTAATCTTTTAAATCACCAAACTTTAGGTTTCTCAGTTTTCGACTGTTTTAGCGCTCCTCACACCACATTTTTGTTATTTTACCTGAGATCTGATTGGGAGATCTTGCTTATAGGAGGAGCTTGTGTGTTTTTACGTTTGGCGCTGTGTATTTCTTTTAGTGTTTGCCACATTTAAGATTTCCCACACTCTAAAAATGCACAAAAGAAATAAATATATATTCCTCTATCTATTATTAAAGGGCCACTAAATTCAAAATCAAACTTTTATGTTTCAGATAGAATTTACTTCCATTATCAAAATGTGCACAGTCTTTTGTAGCACGCACACTTTCTGAGGCACCAGCTCATACTGGGAATGTGCAAGATTTCACATTGTATACATATAGGCATTTTGTGATTGTCTTATGGCTGTCACATGATACAGTGAGAGGAAAATTGAACTAACTCATTTAAAATTAAAATGAAGTGCTATTGCATTGTCTTTTTATTATGTATTTGCCAATTATGACACTCTACCACATTTAATGATCCTTTAATGCAAAATTAATATACAAAAAATACAATTTATAAAAAATGTCTACATACCTTAAAGGGACACTAAAGTTAAAAATTAACTGTCATGATTAAGATAGAGCATGCAATTTTAAGAAACTTTACAATTTACTTCCATTATCTAATTTTGCATAGATTTTTATATACACACTTTCTGAGGCCCCAGCACCTACTGAGTAGGGATGGGCGAATGTTTCTAAAAAAATAAAATTTAAAACAAATTTTGATACATTCGTTCTTTCAAATCAAATTTTGAATGTTTATATACTGGTAACATTCTAACATATTATTTTTGAATTTTCGTTTTTCAAAATTTTCTATAACATTCGAAAATATTAGTTCAAATAAAAGAATGTGTAGCTATGTATTTTATACCACATTCAATTTTGAAATTTAATATTTGAATTTGAATGTGACATTCAAATGTCACATTCAAATTCGAAATAGTATTTCTAGTCTACAACTGTGTTTTATAAATGTAATTTTCAAATTTAAATGTGACATTCAAATTTGAATGTAACATTCAAATTCGAAAGTGACATTCGAAAACTGTAAATAACATTCAATAGTTATTTTTAAGAATATTTGTTCTTTCAATTATGTAAATTGAATTTCTACAATGACATTCATTCTAACATTTAAACACATTCGCCCATCCCTACTACTGAGCACGTGCGCAAGCTCACTGGGTATACATAATACTCATCTGTGATTAGATGATGGCTCTCACATGGTACAGGGGGGCCGGCAAATAGTAAAAATTAATTGTCAGAATAAAATTGAATGTTTATTCGTAATTTAAAGTAAGCGTTTTTTTAATATGCACTTGTTAATTATGCAATTCTTCCGTAATGAATGATCCGTTAACATAAAAAGGGTTTTTGCCATATTGGTCCCACAGAGAATACTTCTTTAATAGATTGTGATACCTTTTACACTTAGACAGACTACTCATTATTATCAGACTGAACAGCTTCTACACGTTTTATTTGACAACTTTTTTAAAAAAACGACGAAACGCGTAGTAGCTGTTTTTTCATTGGTAACCCACGTGATCACCCATGCAACGATCCGCATGACCATCTCCCCAAACTGCTGTCAGTTTGGACATTCCCAAGGAGAGGTGCCAAATAATTATAAGAGCAGCCACAGGAGGATTAGAATAGAGGACATTTCCTTTCATGCGGGGTAACACAAGGTTATATATTAATCTGCTGTTTTATTCATGATTTTATTGTAAGAGCATTTCTCATGTGCTTTGAGAAGTGTATTTTATTATTAAAACTACCTTGAATTATTTTTTGCACTTTGGATTGTTTCTTCTAGTTTCACATTTTTTTTTTTTACTATTGTAAGCAAACAAATGAATACTGCTGAATTTGGCATTATTCCTCCATTTTCTTTAAATTTTGTGCTACATTTTTTTCGGATCTTTGTCCCGTTAAAATGAGATGACTATCTGCTTTTCGTTAACAAATGTGCATGCCTAGTAGTAACCACAGAAGTAATAATATTTGTATAGAAGTTATACTATACATATACTTTGTCATTCCATGTACTGTATTTTATACACATTAGGTGAAAGTGTAAAATCAGCACTTTTTTATAATATTAAAAAAAATCAAAGGTGTCAATTCCAAGGTCACTTCCTTAAGGGTTAAGATACACTGTAGGCTAGGCTATGCAATAATGTTTCTTTGTTGTGGGAGGGTTTTTACTTACCTTATAAATATCTATTTGGGGAATCTGGCTTCCTTAGGGTGCTGTATTTTCCATGACTGGGGCATGCTCAGTTATTCTAGCTCTTTGGTAAGTAAACAGCTTTATTTTTAAAGGGACAGTAAAGTCAGAATTAGACATAGCATACAATTTTAAACCACTTTCCAATTTACTTCAATTATTTAATTTGCTTCCTTGTTTTGTTATCCTTTGCAATGGTTTATCTAGGAAAGCTCAGGAGCAGCAATGAACCTAGGTTCTAGCTGTTGATTGGTAACAGCATATATATATATATATATATATATATATATATATATATATAATGATTGCCATTGGCTCACCCAAGTGTTCAGGTACAAACCAGTAGTGCATGGCTGCTCCTTCAACAAATGATACCAAGAGAATGAATATTATTATATAATAGAAGTAAATTGGAAAGTTGTTTAAAATGGTATGTTCTACCTAAATCATGAAAGAAAATGTTGGGTTTCATGTCCCTTTAACTCCTTCAGATAGCTGCATGTGGTACAGATAGCATCACCTGAATCCCTACTGGGTATGGAGTCTGTCTGAAAGTGAGGGTCAAGCTAAAGGGGGGGGGGGATTTAGTAGGTTTAGTTTAGTTCTTTCATGCTGTTACTATTAATGCTAAAATAAATGGTCTTCACCACAGCTCTGAGTTGTGCCATTATTTATTAAAAGGTTTTAAGTTGGCATAGGCAATTGCCTATAATCGCCTAGATTACAAGTTGCGTGTTCATAGTGCACGTGCGCTGCAGTCAGCGCGCGACTTGTAATCTATGCAAATGGGAAGGTTTAACCTTTATGCCATTGAAGTGGCATGCAAAGCAAGGTTTACTTTAAGGTGTTCAAATCTATGGCCATATATGTTGTATGGTTTGCTAATGGCTTTTCTCTGTGTATATTATTCATTTTGCATTCAAATCATTTTACAACTGTAATCCAATAAATAAATAAAAAGTTTTTGGACATTTGTAATTCATTAACCATACATTTTTGAAAACCCATTTTAGCTTTTTCTGCATGTCATTTATTGGCTGTCTGCATAGTTTACTTGTAAATATTAAAAAGCAAATTGTTGCAATAATAAAATGTGATAATGCATCAAAACATAGTTGGGTCTATCGTAATCTTTCCCAATTTGTCACAATAAAAGGCTCCAGCTGCGAATACGTTTTCCTAAAACTGTTTTTTTAGTTGGTAAGTTCTTGTTAGGATTGAAAATGGGAAATAACAAAAAGCTGGCACAAACAATTGCACCTCTAAAGAGTACATTACATGTGTTTGGATTGATCCCCTTGTACAGTGTGAAAGGAAAATAATAATTTACATATCTAAAATTAACCATTTATCTTTCAAAACCATCCTGATAATTGTTAAACAATCTATTTTCAAATGTGCTTCGTTCTCTTAGTATCCCTTGTTAAAAAATGAATATATCATATCATACATTAGTGGAAGCTGCTGCTAATTGATGCCTGCACACATTTGTCTCTTGTGATTGGCTAAATAGATATTTTCAGCTTGCTGTCTGTAGTGCAATGCGGTCCCTTCAGCAATGGATAATAAGATAATGAAGAAAATTTGATAATAGAATTACATTGGAAAGTTGTTTAAAATTGTATGTTCTATCTGAATCCTAAAATAAAATTGTGGGGTTTTACTATCCCTTTAAGAAATAAGTGGCAACTTATGAAAATCTTCTATAATAGGTTTTTAGACAGCTCTCCTACAGTAAATCATAAAACCTCTAAGATAGGAGGTATACTCCAAAGAAATAATGTAGCCAGTAAAATATTGCTAAAAGTTCCAAACCCAACTGTGCAGAAAGAGGTATGTCTGTCAAATAACTGAATATTTGTAATCATTGTTTTATTTTATAAAAACATCTACTATGACAGGTTTCATGCAATTGCAATATCCAAAGTTCTGAAGTTAGCAGAATCTTTTGCTCATATGCTAATGTTTTACTTTAAAGTTTAAATGCCAGCGCTAACGTAAGAGTGATAATTTTTTACCTTGAGCCCAGTAGATACTCATGAGCAATAAGAAATTATCACTACACTTGTAAGCTAGGCCTATGTCTATTAAATACATATACATTTGTAAATTTCTGACCCGCTCAATACCAACAGAATATTAAATAGTGATGAATATAGGTTTATTTCATCTATACTGCATATTCACATATAAATCTAAAATGGTGTTTTTGGCTATTTCAGAGTGTATTGCATGTGCATAACATAATATAATTATTCCAGATAATCATTACTCCAAATAATACAATCCTATACCGAATTCCCTTGTCGACTTAGATAAGCGTAAAATGGAACGCAAACCTGTTGAAAAATAATGAGCAAATAGTTTGTGATCACGTTAAACAAGACTGTTCCATTTTAACCATAGTTTTTTTTTTTTTCTGCAAGCCAATAACACATTTCAGGTCTCAGAAAACTCATAATTGTGATGAGCTCAAATATGAAGGTGCCTACCGGTGGCTTAAACCCCTAAAAAAAAAATCAGCCAATAGATAACGTTAACCTTTGTAAAGTGATACAATATATAATTAAAGGCAACTTTGGATCAGTAATGCATATCTGCTTCTGAGCTAAACACAACTGGTGACTGACAGCTAAGCAATATCACTGATTAGATCAACGGACATGTTCAATAAATGGAGATTTTACTTTAACCATAAAATGTATTCAAATATGTGCTGAACGTCCATTTTAATTATGATCAGTCTGAAGTACAGATACTTATTTTTAACAAGGTGAACCCAGAGTCACAAAACAATAATAATGCTTGATATTTTTAGCATTTTATGGGTGCTTTCGGTATTTTGGATTTTTTTTTTAAATTTAAATTGAAAATTAAATCTCCCTTCTGAACCTCATCAATATTATCGATTAGATGGTTTTGCTTACACTTGCCTAGCAACAGGGACACCCTCACCATTTGCGGGGGCCCTCGGCAAGGCAAATTTGTGGGACTCCAAAGCCCAGCGCTCTTATTCCCCTCCCCCTGTATGCCCTCCCCTCTGTATGGCCCACAGCTGTCCCAACATTCATTGTTACCTATATAAAGAATAACAGTATATATTACATCTCCTGATACCATAAACATGTATTTATAAGCTAAATATAGGATTATACATTGCACCTTCTCATATCCTCAACCCTGAAAGTACGGGGCCCCCAAAACATGTGGCCCTGGGTGGGCGCCCTCTCACCCTACCCAAAGGACAGGCTTGCCTAGCAGGGAAGGGAGACCTACCTTTTTCTCCTTTGTCTTTATTTATGTTCTTGCTTGATATTATGTTTATTGGATCATTATATAAACTATAAAAAATCCTTTTTTTTTTTTGGAGAAACACATTTCTCTTATTTTTTTTAGCTACAAATAGATGATTGATAGAATGCGTACAGTAAGCTTAGAAATGTGAGGATATATTCCTTTGTCTTACAAAGTTCTTTAAAAACATCAGGTATAATGAAAATTATTTGAAGGTGTTACTTTTATAGTACTTTGTATGATAAAAAAATAACCCCATTAAAACTTATATAATCAAGCATTTTCCTGCAGAACATGATAATTACTTACAATGCCCAACATTCTTAAATTTGCTATTATTCCTTCCAATTTAAATACTTTCTAATAGGGGACATGCAATAATTTTGATAGTTTTCCTTCTTTGAGGCAACCATTGAACTTATGAAAATTTACAATTATAAATCTCACAATAGAAGGTGTAAACCTTTAACAATATGCGGTACCATTTGCATTCTGTATGTATTATCTCATAAGCATTTTGTTTAATGCATTCACTTTGTCTATTGCCTGGTATATTTCAAACAAACATAAAAATAATGAAATCTTCCCATTAAGGTTTATTTTGCAGTTGTTATATCTATCTCTTTTTCTACCAATATTTTAATGAAACTTTCCTTTTGTCACTATATCTGTGCTGGAGAAAAGTAGTAGCATATTAAACTATTCATAAATCATTTACTTTGTTTTATAAACTATAGTGTCACATTAATTATTCATAGAATTAAGAAATGATGTGTCCTGTGAAATGTGACAATTTATAATTAGGCACACATTTACACACTGGATTAATTTTGCCAAGCCTGTTTTCTTCGGAATGCACATAGCATTTGTACTGTAGTCAGCCTGTCATGAATTATAGTGATAGCAGAATGTATGCCACAATGGTAAGCAAATATTTCAAAAAATATGCTCTCACCATTGAAAAACGCAGTTGTTTCTATTATCTTTACAATACTTATACTACGCAAAGAAAAATGTGCAGCCTGTGCAGATATTTTCAGACACCCCTGTCAAGCCTACCTGTTTCTGCATGTGTAAAGCAAACAGTATGGAGACAGGCGCAATATAGTGCAGATAATAACCTTTGGTTTAAAAGTATTATGTTAAAAAATGTGACCATTTGTGTTTTACTAATAATTCAGGGCAAGATTACAAATTAAGAAATACTATTTGCAACGGACGCATTATACTGTGCTCAGCTTTCCACAATCAGTAGCACTTAAAGGGACAGTCTAGGCAAAATTAAACTTCCGTGATTCCAATAGGGAATGCAATTTTAAACAGCGTTTCAATTTACTTTTATCATCAAATTTGCTTTGTTCTCTTGGTATTCTTTGTGGAAAGCTAAACCTAAGTAGTCTCAAATGCTAATTTCTAAGCCGTTGAACTGCATCTTATCTCAGTGCATTTTGATAGTTTTTGACAGATGCTGCTAGTTAATGTGTGTCATATAGATAACATTGTGCTCACTCCTGATAAGTTATTTAAGAGTCGGCACCGATTAACTGAAATGCAAGTCTGTCAAAAGAACTGAGATAAGGGGGCAGTCTGGAGAAGCTTAGAAACAAGGTAATCACAGAAGAAAAAAGTGTATTAATATAACAGTGTTGGTTATGCAAAACTGTGGAATGGGTAATGAAGGGATTAGCTATTTTTTAAACAATAACAAAGTAGACTGTCCCTTTGATTTGGCATTAAACATTATTGGTTAAAAAAAAATCAACCAAATGCTTTATCCAAAAAACTGCTACTACACCCATTGCAAACTCTCACCCTATACGATCAACCACTTAACCACTATAAACCCAACACAAGTAACCTCCTTAACTGCCAAAACCCCAAATGCAAATAACCACTTATTCTATTAACCCCTAATCTTCCAAAAAGCCCAATGCTAATAACCTCCTATGCTATTAAACCCTATAAACCACCATAAACCCCTTCACACATAAATCATCTATGCTATTAACCTACTACTTGTGGACTCCCCAGAGTCAGGGGTTTATTTGTGTTAGGGGTTGTAAGGGTTAGTGGTTTAAAAGCATAAAGGGGATTGTTTGCAAAGAGGTCTTAAACATGTATGTTTCTTTCACGTATAAAAAGTTTATTACTGTAGCATATGTATTCTGTGTCATTTATAATAATAATGGTTAATATTCAAATATTTCTGTAAATATTCAATTTTACTACTCATTAATAACTCAAATTTAATGTCAGAGGCGCACTTGATTTATGTTAGACCTTCCAGCATTTGTCAGCAATAGCTTTGGAAGGCAGGCTTATTCACAAGATTTACTAAGACTATAGAAATTGGAAAGGAAAACTATCAAAATCAATACATTGTTAAACCCAATATAAGGCCCAGTAAACCACCAAACTTTTAGGTGAAGAGAGGGACAGAAAGTAAAAAGAACAGTAAAAATTATTTGTGAGAAAGAACAGGGAGAATAAACAGATCTCTAAAAGTGCGCTAAAAAGGGGATACTCTCTATAGTCTATACAATATCCATTTGTATAGGGCATACACATTTGCACCTAGAACATTTAGAGCAACAGCACATTCATTCTATTTATTACACAGACTTGTATTGTCACAAAAGTGTGATTGCATGCCTGATTGTTAAGGGACATGCCAGCCAAAATTGGAATCCACATGCATGCATTTCAGTTTTGAATAAAAACATTTTTATAATATACATGTATTAGCAAAACTGTTTCTAATACAAGCTATAGCTATTTCAAAAGTGTATTTAAGTATGCACCGTGCACCAGCATTTTAAACACAGCACTTGCTTAGAGAACTGAAAGTGTTTGTACCATCTGTTAAGGACTCAATTTGTTAAACCCATACGGCGAGATTACGAGTTTTGCGTTAGCCTTAAAAAGCAGTGTTAATGGGTCCTAACGCTGCTTTTTATCTAACGCTGGTATTACGAGTTTGGCAGGTACAGGTGTACCGCTTACTTTTCTTCCGCGACTTTTCCATACCGCAAATCCCCTTATGTCAATTGCGTATACTATCTTTTCTATGGGATTTGCCTAACGCTGGTATTACAAGTCTTGGAAGAAGTGAGCGGTAGACCCTCTCCTGGCAAGACTTCTACCGCATTTAAAAGTCAGTAGTTAAGAGTTTTATGGGCTAACGCCGGAACATAAAACTCTTAACTAAAGTGCTAACAAGTACACTAACCCCCATAAACTACATATTAACCCCTAAACCGAGGCCCCCCCACATCGCAAACACTATAATAAATATTTGTAACCCCTAATCTGCCGACCGGACATCGCCGCCACCTACATTATACTTATGAACCCCTAATCTGCTGCCCCTAACATCGCCGCAACCTACATTATAGTTATTAACCCCTAATCTGCCGTCCCCAACGTCGCCGCAACCTAACTACACTTATTAACCCCTAATCTGCCGACCGGACATCGCCGCTACTTTAATAAATGTATTAACCCCTAAACCGCCGCACTCCCGCCTCGCAAACACTAGTTAATTTTTATTCATCTCTAATCTGCCTGCCCTAACATCGCCAACACCTACTTACATTTATTAACCCCTAATCTGCCACCACCAACGTCGCCGCTACTATAATAAAGTTATTAACCCCTAAACCTGTCTAACCCTAACCCTAACACCCCCCTAATTTAAATATAATTTAAATACATCTAAATAAAATAACTACAATTAAATACATTATTCCTATTTAAAACTAATTACTTACCTGAAAAATAAACCATAATATAGCTACAATATAATTAATAATTACATTGTAGCTATCTTATGATTTATTTTTATTTTACTGGCAACTTTGTATTTATTTTAACTAGGTACAATAGTTATTAACTATTTAATAACTACCTAGCTAAAATAAAGACAAATTAACCTGTAAAATAAATCCTAACCTAAGTTACATTTACACCTAACACTACACTATCATTAAATAAATTACCTAAACTACCTACAATTAATTACAATTAAATACAATAAACTAAATTACAAAAAAACCACTAAATTACGAAAAAAATAAACACTAAATTGCAGAAAATAAAAAAATTACAAGAAGTTTAAACTAATTACGCCTAATCTAAGCCCCCTAATAAAATAAAAAAGCCCCCCCAAAATAATAAAAAGCCCTACCCTATACTAAATTACAAATAGCCCTTAAAAGGGCCTTTTGCGGGGCATTGCCCCAAAGTAATTAGCTCTTTTACCTGTAAAAAAAAGAATACAATACCCCCCCAACATTACAACCCACCACCCACACACCCCTAATCTAAAACCCACCCAATACCCCCTTAAAAAAACCTAACACTACCCCATTGAATATCACCCTACCTTGAGCCGTCTTCACCCAGCTGGGCACCAGTGGTCATCCGATCCGTCCAGAAGTCTTCATCCGATGGGCCAGAAGAGGACATCCAGACCAGCAGAAGTCTTCATCCTATCCGGGCAGAAGAGGACATCTGGACCGAGAGAAGGCTTCATCCAAGCGGCATCTTCTATCTTCATCCATCCGATGAGGAACGACTCCATCTTGAAGACCTCCGGTGCGGATCATCCTTCTAGGCTGACAAACTAACGACGAATGACGGTTCCTTTAAATGATGTCATCCAAAATGGCATCCCTCGAATTCCGATTGGCTGATAGGATTCTATCAGGCAATCGGAATTAAGGTAGGAAAAATCCAATTCGTTGATGCTATCAGCCAATCAGATTGAAGATAGAAGATCCCGTCTGGGTGAAGAATTCTGCCCATCTGGAGGACCACTTCGTCCGGCTTGAAGACTTCTCCCGGCTTCTTTGAGGACTTCGGCCCGGCTTGGATGAAGACTTCTCCTGGCTTCGTTGAGGACTTCGGCCCGGCTTGGATGAAGACTTCTCCCGGTAAGTCGATCTTCAGGGGGTTGGTGTTACGTTTTTTTAAGGGTGTATTGGGTGGGTTTTATTTTTAGGTTAGGGACTTTGGGCTGCAATAGAGCTAACTGCCCTTTTAAGGGCAATGCCCATCCAAATGCCCTTTTCAGGGCAATGGGGAGCTTAGGTTTTTTTAGATAGTATTTTATTTGGGGGGTTGGTTGTATGGGTGGTGGGTTTTACTGTTGGGGGGGTTGTTAGTATTTTTTTTACAGGTAAAAGAGCTGATTTCTATGGGGCAATGCCCCGCAAAAGGCCCTTTTAAGGGCTATTGGTAGTTTAGTTTAGACTAGGGTTTTTTTCATTTTGGGGGGCTTTTTTTATTTTTTATAGGGTTATTAGATTAGGTGTAATTAGCTTAAATATCTGTAATTTGTTTATTATTTTCTGTAATTTAGTGTTTGTTTTTTTGTACTTTAGCTAATGTAATTTAATTTAGGTAATTGTATTTAATTCAGTTAATTTTTTTAATTATAGTGTAGTGTTAGGTGTTAGTGTAACTTAAGTTAGGTTTTATTTTACAGGTACTTTTGTATTTATTTTAGCTAGGTAGTTATTAAATAGTTAATAACTATTTAATAACTATTCTACCTAGTTAAAATAAATACAAACTTGTCTGTAAAATAAAAATAAACCCTAAGATAGCTGCAATGCAACTATTAGTTATATTGTAGCTTATCTTAGGGTTTATTTTATAGGTAAGTATTTTGTTTTAAATAGGAATAATTTAGTTAATGATAGTAATTTTATTTAGATTTATTGTAATTATATTTAAGTTAGGGAGTGTTAGGGTTAGACTTAGGTTTAGGGGTTAATAACTTTAATATAGTGACAGCGACTTTGGGGTCGGCAGATTAGGGGTTAATAAATAGTATGTAGGTGTCGGCGATGTTGGTGTCAGCAGATTAGGGGTTAATACATATAATGTAGGTGGCGGCGGTGTCCGGAGCGGCAGATTAGGGGTTAATAATTATAATGTAGGTGTCGGCGATGTCGGGGGCGGCATATTAGGGGTTAATAAGTGTAAGATTAGGGTTGTTTAGACTCCGGGTTCATGTTAGGGTGTTAGGTGTAGACATAACTTTTATTTCCCCATAGGAATCAATGGGGCTGCGTTAAACAGTTTTACACTACTTTTTTGCAGGTGTTAGACTTTTTTTCAGCCAGCTCTCCCTGTTGATTCCTATGGGGAAATCGTGCACGAGCACGTACGACCAGCTCACCGCTGACTTAAGCAGCGCTGGTATTGGAGTGCGGTAATGAGCAAAATTTTGCTCCACGCTCACTTCTTGTCTTTTAACGACGGGTTTCTGAAAACTCGTAATACCAGCGCTGCATGTAAGTGAGCGGTGAGGGAAAACTGTTAGTTAGCACCGCATAGCCTCTAACGCAAAACTCGTAATCTAGGCCTTATTTTGTTGTGCGGTTTGGTGCGTTAAGTTCCATACCACACAAGACCTGACTTGACGTGCTCATTTACGTTTTCCCCCTTAGAAATCAATAGAGAGAAAGTGTTAGAAAAAAACTAACACTTGCGATTGCGGAATGGCGATTGCCGTAACGCAATCCACATTGATGTCTATGGGGAAAAGAAAGTTATGGAAAAACCTAACACTCTAACATAAACCCCTAGTCTAAATACCCCTAATCCACTGCCCCGACATCGCCGACACTAAATAAAGTTAACCCCTAAACTGCCGACCTTCCACGTCGCTACTAATAAAATAAACCTATTAACCACTAAACCGGCGGTACCCCACATCGCTACTAATCAAATAAACCTATTAACCCCTAAAACACCATCCCCAAAACGCAATAAACCTATTTACACTATTAACCCCTAAACCGCCACCCCCCACAACTCAATAAATAAATCATTATTAAACTTTTAACCCCTATTTTTATAGGGGTATTAGTTTAGGTTTAAATTTTGAAATCAGTCAATAGGATGTGAGCTACTGAAATCTTATTGGCTGATTTGAAGAGCAAATATGATTTCAGTAGCTCTAATCCTATTGCCTTATTTCAAAATTTAATCCAATAGGATGCAAGGTACCCCATATTGATTGTGGTACCTTGCATTCAATCTTCAGTCTACGATGGACATCGGATGAAGAGGAGTCTCCATGCTGCCGAGGAATGCCGCCGTTGAGGACTGCCGCTAAGGATCCAGGCATCGGGAACACAGCTCTGCACCTCCTCTCCACACTGCCTTCCCTCCAGATGAAGATAGAAGATGATGGATCCGTCTGGAAGAAGACCTTCTCTGCCAGACTTCAGGAACAGTGAGTACCTATTTGAGACTTAGGTTTAGGCTTTTTATTTGAATTTTTTGGGATGTTTATTTTTTTTAGATTAGGGTTTTTTTGGACTCGAAAAAGAGCTGATTGCCCTTTTAAGGGCAATAAAAGAGCTGAATGCCCTTTTTAAAGGCAATGCCTATGCAAATTCCCCTTTAGGAGCAATGGGTAGTTTAGTTTTTTTAGTGTTAGGTTTTTTATTTTGGGAAATTTTTACTGTTAGGGGGGACTTAGTATTTTTTAGAGATAAAAGAGCTGTTCAACTTAGGGCAATGCCCTACAAAAGGCCCTTTTAAAGGCTATTGGCAGTTTAGTATTAGATTAGGGGGTGCTTTTACTTTGGGGTGATGTTTCATTTTTATAGGGGTATTAGTTTAGGTTTAAAGGGACACTGAACCTAAATGTTTTCTTTCCTGATTCAGATAAAGCATGCAATTTTAAGCAGCAACTTTCTAATATATTTATATTATCAATTTTTCTTCGTTCTCTTGCTATCTTTATTTGAAAAAGAAGGCATCTAAGCTAAGGAGCCAGCCAATTTTTGGTTCAGTACACTGGCCAGCACTTGGTGGGTGAATTTATCCACAAATTAGAAGAACAACCCAGGTTGTTCACCAAAAATGGGCCGGCATCTAAACTTACATTCTTGCTTTTCAAATAAAAATGCCAAGAGAATGAAGAAAATTTGATAATAGGAGTAAATAAGAAAGTTGCTTAAAATTGCATGCACTGGGGGGTAGTTATCAAGCCGTCAACCTCAAATACGCTGGAATTCCGCAGCGTATTTGTGGCGAGGCTGATTCGCCTTAGTTATCAAGCCCTAGACACCGGCAAAAGTAGAATTTTGTGACGTAAGCTTCGATCCGCCGGACTCAGTCCGACACAGATCGATTCTTACGTGACTACAGATGTTCCGCACACAAGTTCGGCACTATCTGACTACTTTTGCTAGTTATCAAAAAACTAGCAGGTACGCTCGGCACTTTTCCGGCCCAGCGTACCTGGTTTTCAATCCGCCGCACTGGAGGCGGCGGATCCCATAGGAATCAATGGGAGTCTGACCATAGCGAAAGTTCATGTTCGCTGCTGCTAGACATCCCATTGATTCCTATGGAAAATGTCTGCACCTAACACCCTAACATGTACCCCGAGTCTAAACACCCCTAATATGTCCCCCCTACACTAAACTAAATAAATGTATTACCCCCTAAACCGCCGCTCCCGGAGCCCACCGCCACTATAATAAACATGTTAACCCCTAAACCGCCGCTCCCTGACCCCGCCGCAACTATAATGTATGTATTAACCCCTAAACTGCCACTCCCAGACCCCGCCGCCACCTACATGATACCTATTAACCCCTATCCTGCCCCCCCTATACCGCCGCCCTCTATAATAAAGTTATTAACCCCTATCCTGCCGATCCCGGACCTCGCCGCAACTAAATAAATAGTTTAACCCCTAAACCGCCACTCCCGGACCCCGCCGCAACCTATATTAAACTTATTAACCCCTAATCTGCACCCCCCTACAACTATAATACATTTATTAACCCCTATCCTGCCCCCCTACACCGCCGCCACTGTAATAAAATTATTAACCAATAAACCTAAGTCTAACCCTAACCCTAACACCCCCCAACTTAAATATTAATTAAATAAATCTAAATAATATTTCTATTATTAACTAAATTCATCCTATTTAAAACTAAATTCTTACCTTTCAAAATAAACCCTAATATAGCTACAATATAAATAATTATTACATTGTAGCTATCTTAGGATTTATATTTTTTTACAGGCAAATTTCAATTTATTTTAACTAGGTACAATAGCTATTAAATAGTTATTAACTATTTAATAGCTTACCTAGCTAAAATAAACAGAAATGTACCTGTAAAATAAATCCTAACCTAAGTTAAAATTACACCTAACACTACACTATACTTTAATAAATTATTTCTATTTAAAACTAAATACTTACCTGTAAAATAAACCCTAAGATAGCTACAATGTAATTAATAATTACATTGTAGCTATTTTAGGATTTATATTTATTTTACAGGTAACTTTGTACTTATTTTAGCTAGTTAGAATAGTTATTAAATAGTTATTAACTATTTAATAACTACCTAGCTAAAAGAAATACAAAATTACCAGTAAAATAAATCCTAACCTAAGTTACAATTAAACCTAACACTACACTATCATTACATTAATTAAATAAATTAAATACAAATAACTACAATTAAATACAATTACATAAACTAACTAAAGTACAATAAATAAAAAAAGCTAAGTTACAAAAAATAAAAAAAATAAGTTGCAAACATTTAAAAAATATTACAACAATTTTAAGCTAATTACACCTAATCTAAGCCCCCTAATAAAATAATAAAGCCCCCCAAAATAAATAATTCCCTACCCTATTCTAAATTAAAAAAGTTCAAAGCTCTTTTACCTTACCAGCCCTTAAAAGGGCCTTTTTCGGGGCATGCCCCAAAGAATTCAGCTCTTTTGCCTGTAAAAGAAAAATTCAACCACCCCCCAACATTAAAACCCACCACCCACATACCCCTAATCTAACCCAAACCCCCCTTAAATAAACCTAACACTACCCCCCTGAAGATCATCCTACCTTGAGTTCAGCCAGCCGACCCACCGATGGAACCAAAGAGGAGATCCGGAGTGGCAGAAGTGATCCTCCAAGGGGCGCTGAAGAAGTCTTCCATCCGATGAAGTCATCATCCAGGCGGCGCTGAAAAAGTCTTCCATCCGGGTGATGTCATCTTCCAAGCGGCGCTGAAGAAGTCTTCCATCCGGGCGATGTCATCTTCCAAGCAGGGTCTTCAATCTTCTTTCTTCAGGATCCATCTTCATCCCGCCGACGCGGAACATCCTTCTTCCCCGACGGACTACCGACGAATGAAGGCTCCTTTAAGGGACGTCATCCAAGATGGCGTCCCTTCAATTTCGATTGGCTGATAGGATTCTATCAGCCAATCGGAATTAAGGTAGGAAAAATCTGATTGGCTGATTGAATCAGCCAATCAGATTGAAGTTCAATCCGATTGGCTGATCCAATCAGCCAATCAGATTGAGCTCGCATTCTATTGGTTTTTCCGATCAGCCAATAGAATGCGAGCTCAATCTGATTGGCTGATTCAATCAGCCAATCAGATTTTTCCTACCTTAATTCCAATTGGCTGATAGAATCTTATCAGCCAATCGGAATTGAAGGGACGCCATCTTGGATGACGTCCCTTAAAGGAGCCTTCATTCGTCGTTAGTCCGTCGGGGAAGAAGGATGTTCCGCGTCGGCGGGATGGTGGAAGAAAGAAGATTGAAGACCCCGCTTGGAAGATGACATCGCCCGGATGGAAGACTTCTTCAGTGCCGCTTGGAAGATGACATTGCCCGGATGGAAGACTTCTTCAGTGCCGCCTGGATGATGACTTCATCAGATGGAAGACTTCTTCAGCGCCCCTTGGAGGATCACTTCTGCCGCTCCGGATCTCCTCTTCGGTTCCATCGGTGGGTCGGCTGGCTGAAGACAACTCAAGGTAGGATGATCTTCAGGGGGTAGTGTTAGGTTTATTTAAGGGGGGTTTGGGTTAGATTAGGGGTATGTGGGTGGTGGGTTTTAATGTAGGGGGTTTGTATTTTTCTTTTACAGGCAAAAGAGCTGAATTCTTTGGGGCATGCCCCACAAAAGGCCCTTTTAAGGGCTGGTAAGGTAAAAGAGCTTTGAACTTTTTTAATTTAGAATAGGGTAGGGAATTTTTTATTTTGGGGGGCTTTGTTATTTTATTAGGGGGCTTAGATTAGGTGTAATTATCTTAAAATTGTAATATTTTTTAAATGTTTTTAACTTATTTTTTTTATTTTTTGTACCAGCTTTTTTTATTTTTTGTACTTTAGTTAGTTTATGTAATTGTATTTAATTGTAGTTATTTGTAGTTAATTTATTTAATTAATGTAATGATAGTGTAGTGTTAGGTTTAATTGTAACTTAGGTTAGGATTTATTTTACTGGTAATTTTGTATTTCTTTTAGCTAGGTAGTTATTAAATAGTTAATAACTATTTAATAACTATTCTAACTAGCTAAAATAAATACAAAGTTACCTGTAAAATAAATATAAATCCTAAAATAGCTACAATGCAATTATTAATTACATTGTAGCTATCTTAGGGTTTATTTTACAGGTAAGTATTTAGTTTTAAATCGAAATAATTTATTAAAGTATAGTGTAGTGTTAGGTGTAATTTTAACTTAGGTTAGGATTTATTTTACAGGTACATTTCTGTTTATTTTAGCTAGGTAAGCTATTAAATAGTTAATAACTATTTAATAGCTATTGTACCTAGTTAAAATAAATTGAAAATTGCCTGTAAAAAAAATATAAATCCTAAGATAGCTACAATATAATTATTAATTACATTGTAGCTATCTTAGGGTTTATTTTATAGGTAAGTATTTAGTTTTAAATAGGAATAATTTATTTAATGATAGTGTAGTGTTAGGTGTAATTGTAACTTAGGTTAGTTTTTATTTTACAGGTAATTTTCTCTTTATTTTAGCTAGGTAGCTATTAAATAGTTAATAACCATTTAATAGCTATTGTACCTAGTTAAAATAAATTGAAATTTGCCTGTAAAATAAATATAAATCCTAAGATAGCTACAATATAATTATTATTTATATTGTAGCTATATTAGGGTTTATTTTAAAGGTAAGTATTTAGTTTTAAATAGGATGCATTTAGTTAATAATAGAAATATTATTTAGATTTATTTAATTAATATTTAAGTTAGGGGGGTGTTAGGTTTAGGGTTAGACTTAGGTTTAGGGGTTAATAATTTTATTACAGTGGCGGCGGTGTAGGGGGGGGCAGGATAGGGGTTAATAAATGTATTATAGGTGTAGGGGGGTGCAGATTAGGGGTTAATAAGTTTAATATAGGTTGTGGCGGGGTCTGGGAGCGGCGGTTTAGGGGTTAAACTATTTATTTAGTTGCAGCGAGGTCCGGGATCGGCAGGATAGGGGTTAATAACTTTATTATAGAGGGCGGCGGTATAGGGGGGCAGGGTAGGGGTTACTAGGTATAATGTAGGTGGCGGCGGTGTCCGGGAGCGGCGGTTTAGGGGTTAATACATTTATAAGAGTTGCGGCGGGGTCTAGGAGCGGCGGTTTAGGGGTTAATAACTTTATTTAGTTGCGTGGGGCTCCGGGGCGCCGGTATAGGGGGTAGAACAGTGTAGTTTAGTGGGGGTGCTTAGTGACAGGCTAGCAAGAAAGCTGTCAAAAAGCCGAAGAGCAGCAAGATCGGATGAGTGATAACTCTCACAGTCCGCTGCTCATCGCCCCGTACTTGGTGCGCGGCTTTTTGACAGCTTTTTTGATAACTTAGGCGAAATTTTGCAGGTCCGCGGCGGCGATGGTAGGCGAGATTAGGCGGGCGTATTGAACCGGCGAAGGCAGGTAAAGTAGACGCGTTGATAACTACCCCCCTCTATCTGAATTGCAAAAGAAAAAAATTGGGTTCAGTGTCCCTTTAAATGTTTTATTTTGTATAGCTTTGTTTATTTCTGTAATTGACTTTTTTATTTTTTTATAACTTTAGCTTAGGGGTTTGTATTATATTATGTCAGGCTTATCGCCAGGTAGATGTATATAAGGATTTACATAAATATTTAAAGTTTCAACATAGTCAACGGCAAAAAGAGGATATCCTAAATGATTTAGCAAAAAATTTAAGGATAATCTAGAATTAAGGGTGTATATTTAGAAATCATATTTTTTACATTTTATTTTGTTTATTTAAATATTAGTATTACAATTATTTTAAATAACATTACTTAATACTAATAATAAGTATTAGTAATACTTTTACAGATTATAAATATAAAATATATACAATGCATTAAATTATCAATGGTCTGTTTACTGATTTATAAGGTTTCAAGGAATTGTGATGGTTTTATACTGAAACATTAATTTAACAAGTCAATGTTCTGCTAAATTTTAATGATAAAGATGGGTGAAAGATTTATGACTATTTAGTAGAGAACATATTGTCAACAGATGTTTTGGGGATAAAACTGTACTAGCAGAAGGAGTCTGAAGTATATTCTATTGATCTGCCGCTTACAGAATCTGGTTATTAAAGCATCTGCTATGTTTCCAAGGTGCAGCAACATGTTTAGAAAATATTATGTTGTTACTTATAAAGTAGGAAAACATGCTGGACCTATTTATGGTTAGATTTAATGGGAAACATGATAACTTGAATTAAATCATAGTAAAAGTTGGGTAAAATCAAATATATAATGACCACAAATCATCATATATTAGATTTTATTATACATTAGTTACATGCAGTAGAACTCTGGGTAATAAATGCAAATTAGAAATACAATGTCTCATGCTTTTTCCTTCCAGTACTGTGTTTAACCACAGCTATCCCCTTTATGGGGTAGGTGTAGCAAAAACAAACTACTTCTGGGCAGCTGTTTCAAATGTATTAACTCTCATCAGCAGAAGGCTTGATTTGCTGTTTCCCAGCATTCTCTGGTGCATTGGTAATAATGTTGACAGAATACTTCTGGGGAAAAGCAAGCAGGGATATTTGCCTAGGTGTGTTAATTGTCTATTAGGGATGTCGCAAATAGTTTGCCGGCGGATAGTTCCCGGCGAATATAGCATGTTCGCGTTCCCCGCGGCGGGCGAACATATGCGATGTTCGATCCGCCCCCTATTCGTCATCATTGAGTAATACTTTGACCCTGTACCTCACAGTTAGCAGACACATTCCAGCCAATCAGCAGCAGACTCTCCCTCCCAGACCCTCCTACCTCCTGTACAGCATCCATTTTAGATTCATTCGGAAGCTGCATTGTTAGTGAGAGGAGGGACAGTGTAGCTGTTGCTGATTTAGTAGGGAAATCGATAGCTAGGCTAGTGTATTCAGTGTCCAATACAGTTCTGAAGGACTCATCTGATCTCTGCTGTAAGGACAGCACCCCAAAAATCCCTTTTTAGGGCTAGAACATCAGTCTGCTTTTTTTTTTTTTCCTGTGTAATCTAATTGCAGTTGGCTGCCTGCCAGCGTGTGTGTCAGGCTCACAGCATATACTGTGCCCACTTGCCCAGTGCCACCACTCATATCTGGTGTAACAGTAGTGTAGATTTAAAAAAAAAAAAAAACTTTTTTGACTGTGTTAAATAATAGCAGTCAGTTTCCTTCACACGTGTGCGTTTCAGTGCCTGCCTGCCAGGGCACAGTGTCACCCCAGTGCCACCACTCATATCTGGCGTAACAGTAGTGTAGATTTAAAAAAAAAAAAAACTTTTTTGACTGTGTTAAATAATAGCAGTCAGTTTCCTTCACACGTGTGCGTTTCAGTGCCTGCCTGCCAGGGCAGAGTGTCACCCCAGTGCCACCACTCATATCTGGTGTAACAGTAGTGTAGATTTTAAAAAAAACAACACTTTTTTGACTGTGTTAAATAATAGCAGACAGTTTCCTTCACACGTGTGCGTTTCAGTGCCTGCCTGCCAGGGCACAGTGTCACCCCAGTGCAACTTATATCTGGTGTAACAGTAGTGTAGATTTAAAAAAAACAGCACTTTTTTGACTGTGTTAAATAATAGCAGTCAGTTTCCTTCACACGTGTGCGTTTCAGTGCCTGCCTGCCAGGGCACAGTGTCACCCCAGTGCCACCACTAATATCTGGTGTAACAGTAGTGTACATTGTCGATTATGACGATGCGTCCGTTGATGTCACGTGGGTGCCCGCTAGAAGAGAAGAAGAAGAGGGGGAAAGTTCAGATGGGGAGACAGAGAGGAGGAGGAGACGAGTTGGAAGGAGGGGGAGGTCATCGCAAGGAGCTAGTGGCACAGTCAGACTGCATGCATCGGCACCCAGGGTCAGCCAGACAGCACGCCAATCAATGCATGCTGTTGCCACCACCAGAATGCCGTCATTGCAGAGCTCAGCAGTGTGGCATTTTTTTGTGTGTCTGCCTCTGACAACAGCGATGCAATTTGCAACCTGTGCCAAAAGAAACTGAGTCGTGGGAAGTCCAACACCCACCTAGGTACAACTGCTTTGCGAAGGCACATGATCGCACATCATAAATGCCTATGGGATCAAAACATGAGTACAAGCAGCACACAAACTCAAAGTCGCCATCCTCCTCCTGGTCCAGCATCTTCAGCCACGTCAACCACTGCTGTCCTTCTTGCCCCCTCTCAACCATCCGCCACTCCGTGTCTCACCTTGAGCAGTTCCTGCTCATCTGCCCACAGTCAGGTGTCTGTCAAGGACATGTTTGAGCGTAAGAAGCCAATGTCACAAAGTCACCCCCTTGCCCGGCATCTGACAGCTGGCTTGACTGAACTCTTAGCCCGCCAGCCTTTGCCATACAAGCTGGTGGAGTCTGAGGCGTTCAAAAAATTTGTAGCTATTGGGACACCACAGTGGAAGGTACCCGGCCGAAATTTCTTTGCACAAAAGGCAATCCCCAACCTGTACTCGATTGTGCAAAAGGAAGTAATGGCATGTCTGGCACACAGTGTTGGGGCAAGGGTCCATCTGACCACTGATACCTGGTCTGCAAAGCATGGTCAGGGCAGGTATATCACCTACACTGCGCATTGGGTAAACCTGCTGACGGCTGCCAAGCATGGAATGCGTGGCTCTGCAGAGGAGTTGGTGACACCGCCACGACTTGCAGGCAGGCCTACTGCCACATCCTCTACTCCTCCTACTCCATCCTCTTCCATAACCTCCTCGGCTGAGTCCTCTTCTGCTGCTGCATATCTTACCCAGAGTGTCCTCTGGTGCATTGGTAACAATGTACACAGAATGCTTCTGGGGAAAAGCAAGCAGTTATGCTTGCCTAGATTTACTATATAATAATTCTATTTTAAATACAATAGTCCTATGGCTCTTACATTTATGAAATGGAGGATAATAATCTCATGCTTTCATCTTCACCATAACTTAAAAGAATATGTACTTTATTTTAAAATAAATTTCAGTTTAATTGAAGACTGTTGTTATTCTTTTCAACCTCTTTGTATTTGCATTTTGGTTTTTAGCCAATCCTCTTGCCTGTGAATTAATTTTGTGTCTTTTCAGTGATTTACAGGATCATAGGTATGCTGGTTAGAGATCACAGCACATGGGACCAGTTTTGGCTTGGGACCTACAGTAGGAAGCTATGCCACTTTGAATGCTGGTACATGTTTAAAAGTATCTGGGATTTGACTGCTGCATATGATCTTCTCAGTAAACAAAGGTTTTTTCCCAGTTTTCTGTGCTTAAATGACAGCAGCAAGGGCAAGTAAATAAAGTGTAGTTGCATAATTAAGAGATTCAAAATAAAAAGACAATGCAATTCAAATAAGCAGTAGATTTTTTCTGCCAAATTAACCACCCCCCCAATTGCTGGCTCCTTGTATCATGTGAAAGCCATCAGCCAATCACAGACTAGTATACATATGTGCAAAACAGAAAGAGAAGCAGTCTGCCAGGAATGAACAGCAGCATCAATAGCTTGTTCTATGGCCCGGTTACCACCTGGAAGTGGCTTCTTTCTGCCCAATTGTGCTTTTCACAGAGGAAAACTTTCCTGTTGTATATCAGTCTGATCCCGCCGACAAGGTCAGTCCAGCCTGAAATACCAGGCAATTCTGCTCTGAACAAGGCAAAGGCAACCACAGACGATTGTTTCGGCCTTCTGAGGGCATCGTCAGTGAGGTGCAGCCATGTTCCTCTAAGCTCATTGGGCAAGGAGTCCACGTCTGGTTTCCCCCATCACATCTGGTAACTGGGCCATAGAACAAGCTATTGATGCTGCTGTTCGTTCCTGGCAGACTGCTTCTCATTCTGTTTTGCATATGTAAATATGACACTGGGGATAGTCTCCCTATGGGTGATGGGGGAAAAAGATGTGTACTCCTTGCCCAATGTGCTTAGAGGAATATGGCTGCACCTCACTGACGAGGTCCACAGAAAGATGAAACAATCGTCTGGGGTTGTCATGTTCCTTGTTCAGAGGAGAATTGCCTGGTATTTCGGGCTGGACTGACCTTGTGGGCGGGATCAGACTGATATACTACAGGAAAGTTTTCCTCTGTGAAAAGCACATTTGGGCAGAAAGAAGCTACTTCCAGGTGATAACCAGGCCATAGAATAAGCTATTGATGCTCCTTTTCGTTCCTGACAGACTGCTTCTCTTTCTGTTTTGCATATGTAAATATGACCCTGGGGATAGTCTCCCTATGGGTGATGGGGAAACCAGACATGGACTCCTAGCCCAATGAGCTTAGAGGAATATGGCTGCACCTCACTGACAAGGCCTACAGAAGGCCGAAACGATCGTCTGGGGTTGCCTTTTCCTTGTTCAGAGGAGAATTGCCTGGTATTTTGGGGCTGGACTGATCATGTCGGTGGGATCAGACTGTTATACTACAGGATAGTTTTCCTCTGTGAAAAGCACAATTGGGCAGAAAGAAGAAGCTACTTCCAGGTGGTAACCGTGCCATAGAATAAGCTATTGATGCTGCTGTTCTTCCTGGCAGACTGCTTCTCTTTCTGTTTTGCATATGTAAATATGACCCTGGGGATAGTCTCCCTATGGGTGATGGGGGAAACCAGATGTGGACTCCTTGCCCAATGTGCTTAGGGGAATTTGGCTGCACCTCACTGACGAGGCCCACTGAAGGCCGAAAAAATCATTTGGGGTTGCCATTTCCTTGTTCAGAGGAGAATTGCCTGATATTTTGGGGCTGGACTGACCATGTCGGTGGGATCAGACTGATATACTACAGGAAAGTTTTCGTCTGTGAAAAGCACAATTGGGCAGAAAGAAGATACTTCCAGGTGGTAACTGGGCAATAGAACAAGCTATTGATGCTACTGTTCGTTCCTGGCAGACTGCTTCTCTTTCTGTTTTGCATATGTAAATATGACCCTGGGGATAGTCTCCCTATGGGTGATGGGGGAAACCAGACGTGGACTCCTTGCCCAAAGTGCTTAGAGGAATTTGGCTGCACCTCACTTACAAGGCCCACTGAAGGCCGAAACAATCATTTGGGGTTGCCTTTTCCTTGTTCAGAGGAGAATTGCCTGATATTTTGAGGCTGGGCTGACATTGTCGGTGGGATCAGACTGATATACTACAGGAAAGTTTTCCTCTGTGAAAAGCACAATTGGGCAGAAAAAAGAAGCTACTTCCAGGTGGTAACCGTGCCATAGAACAAGCTATTGATGCTGCTGTTCGTTCCTGGCAGACTGCTTCTCTTTCTGTTTTGCATATGTAAATATGACCCTGGGGTTAGTCTCCCTATGGGTGATGGGGGAAACCAGACGTGGACTCCTTGCCCAATGTGCTTAGAGGAATATGGCTGCACCTCACTGACAAGGCCCACAATAGGCCAAAACGATCTTCTGAGGTCTGTGCTTGGTCTTGGTTGAAAGATTTGCTGCCTGGAGACCTGCTCCTTCGGCCTGGGGTCCTTTCCCTTCGAGGTTTTGGCTCCTGCTGTTATTGGGGGTGGTGGCTACTCCTTAGGCATAGAGCAACTGGGTAGTAGGGCCGTCCCCTTGGCCTTGTGGCATCGTCCCTGGACTTCAGCCACATGCTGCTTTTGGGGGGGGGGCACTCTGAAATCCAGCCTAAAGAGGCAGTAGGACAATTATGGCTACCATTGTGCCAAACGTTCGCCATACACTTCGGGTGTTGATTTCTGAGGACTTCCGAGAGAATATTGGTTTCACATGTCCAGCAGGTTATAATTATTTATTATTATATTTTATTTATGAAGCGCCAACATATTCCGCAGCGCTGTCCATGGATACAATTCATTTAAATAAAACAATACAAGACTTGTAAGAGACAGGACAAAATTTTTAAACACATACAGGAGGGATTGAGGGCCCTATTCCCGTGGGAACTTACAATCTAGAAGGGTAGGAGGTTGAGAAACAGGAGTTGTGGACTGCAAGATTGGGAAAGATATTACTACAGAGTTAGATGAGGGAAATGAAATTAATTTATTATTGAGTTGGGTTGTAGGCTTCCCTGAACAGAAAAGTCTTCAGGGAACATTTAAAGGAGGACAGATTAGGGCAAAGCCTGACAGCACGAGGGAGAGTGTTCTAGAGGGTAGGTGCTGTACGACAGACATCCTGCAGTCTAGCATGAGAGGAGGTGATAGTTGCGGGTGCAAGGAGCAGGTCATTGTTGGATCTTAGTGGACGGGCTGGCGTATACTTGTGTATTAGAGAGGATAGGTAGAGGGGAGCGGCATTGGTGAGAGCTTTGTATGTAAGGGTGAGAATTTTGAATTTAATTCTGCTGTGAATGGGGAGCCAATGACGGGACTCACAGAGAGGTGCAGCAGATACAGATCGACGGGAGGTTGTTTTGAAGATGCCAAGAGCAAGTTTGCATTGTGTTCAGTGTTTCCCTACAAGAGGGATTTTTGATGTGGCTTTCACAGATGAGCATCATTTACAGACCTGCTATCAATGGACTATTAATATGGCTGTTGCTCCAGAGTTGGTGGGCATGAGATTTGTTCCCTGTGTGCAGAGGGAGAGAAGAATCCCGGTGACAGTACATATGTACAACCCTTGGATCACTGATGTTGAAATTTGTCTGTTCCTTTGTAGCTACTTTGATGATGTTCAAGGAGGTAGCAAGCTAAATAATCAATTTGGGACTTTCAATGGAAAGCCCAGGTTCCTGGCAGTAATGGAAGGTGTTTAAAAGTAATTGGGTATATGGATAATGTGAGTGTGGTATGTGAGACTCAGGCTGGTTTGAGGAGGGTGAAAACTTTGGTTGAATGTTTTTGTATGGCAAGTGGTTTCAGAGTTAATTGGAATAAGTGTAAAGTTAAAGTTTTTGGTAATGATAGGGAGATTGATTCCTGTGGATGGCCTGTGACTGACGGTGCAATTGAGGTGTTGGGTGTGAAATTTTATGTGGATTTGAAAGGCTTGGAAAGTTGGGATAATGTTTTGATAAGGTGAGTAGAAAACTTCAGTTTTGGTCTTTAAGGACTTTATCTTTGGAAGGAAAAATGTTAGCTATTAAATCGGTTTTGATCCCTATTATGTTATATTTGGCGTTAGTTTTTCCACCTCCTGAGAGGATTTTTCAGAGAATTTTGAGAGTGTTGTTTTCTTTTTTCTGGAGTTCTGGTATGGAGCATTTGAAAAGAGATGTTGTTGTTAAGAGTAAGAATGTTGGTGGTAAGGGTTTTCTAAATGTGAAGAGATTTTTGGCTGTAAAATATGTTAGTAGGTGTGTGGTTCTGAGTGGTAAGGATAGCATGGCTGGTTGTATGGTAAAGTATGGTTGTGGAAATGTTTTAAGATGATATGGTTTGTTTGAGACTGATAGAAAGAAACCGGTATGTTTTGCTGTTCCGTGGTTTTATGTAAGGGTGGAATGTTGGATTTAAAAATATGGTTTGGAGAATGTTAGTAGGGAGATGTGGTGTGCAAACAGAATGGTGTTGAAAATGTTGGAGAAGAAGGAAGGTCTTGAGTTGATTGGGGGTTTAAATGAGAATGAATGTGTGTTGGTATGGAAAAATGTGTGTAATAAGTATTTGATGAATAGGCAGAAAGATATTGGTTGGATGAGTGTGCATAAGTGTTTGCCGACAAGGGATTTTCATAGAGTGTGTCATTTAGTGGCTTCAGAAGTGTGACCTAGAGATGGTTGTTGTCAAAGCGAGAGTGTTATTCATTTGTTTTGGAATTGTGAGTATGCTAGGGATGCTTGGAGAAGTTTGAAAAGGATGATTAAGGGTCTGACTGGAGTGCAGTTTTTTACTTTTAATATGATGATTTATGGTTTGTGTGGAAGTGGTGTGGAAAAGGAGAAAGCAAGATTGATATGGTTGTTGGCATGTTGTGTGAATGAGGTGCTGTGGGATGTGCGTAATATTTAGATTTTTAAGAAAGAGGTAGTTACTGTAGGTAATTGTGTGGGTATGATCCGTGGGAAGTTGTTTTTGTATTTTTCTTTTGATAGGAGGCGATATGGGGAATTATATTCTGAAGGCATCTGGAAGACAAAGAAGTGAAAGGATTGGATTATTAAGTTTTTAGTTTTTTTTTTTTTCTTCAGTTTGTATTTGTCTGTATTTGAAATATGTTTAATTTTATTTTGTGTGATTATTTAAGTTTTATGTTTGCATTTTGATTTTTTTCTGATGACACAAATTTGGGTCAATATTTAAGTTGTTTTGTAACAAGAGATATTTTGTTTGCATATGTTATGATTTTATTTTGTATATATGCATATATGATTATTTTTCTAATAAAAGAATTACAAAACGATCATCTGAGGTTGCCTTTTCCTTGTTCAGAGGTGAATTGCCTTGTATTTTGGGGCTGGACTGACCATTTCAGCGGGATCAGACTGATATACTACAGGAAAGTTTTCCTCTGTGAAAAGCACAATTGGGCAGAAAGAAGCTACTTCCAGGTGGTAACCGGGCCATAGAACAAGCTATTGAGCTGCTGTTCGTTCCTGGCAAACTGCTTGTCTTTCTGTTTTGCATAGTATTCACTGTGAACGTGTGCACATGCTCAGTAGTTATTGGTGCCTCAAAAAATCTGAATATAAAAAGACTGTGTAAAATTTGCTGGATGGAAGTAAATTGAATGATCTGTCTGAATCATGAAAGTTTAATTTTGACTAAAGTGTCCTTTTAAGACAGGCTTTTTTAGCACTCCCCTTAGAAGTTTATGGGGAAAGGAAGTTAGCAAGCTATGATGCTATCCAGATTACAAGTGCATCTGATGCTTTCATAAGCATGAAAAGTTTTTTACTAGACATGTGCAGTAGTTTTGTAACAAATGCACATTCGTTAATTAAACATGGTTATTTTTCTTGTTTTAACAAGGCAAATGTCCAAAATAATGCAGCATAAAATTTAAAGAACATGAAGGAGGAATGCTGAAGTCAGCAGTATTCATTTGTTTACTTTAAATAGTTAAAAATACTTAACTGAGGAGAGCCACGGTAACCGCTACTCTTCTTTACAGAGCCCCAGCCGCACTAATAGGAGGAGGTCCTTTAGTGCAGGCCCTGGAAGCTGCCGCACTAAGCTTTGTGTTAGTCGACTGGTGTCTCTGTGTAGAAGAGGAGTGAGTTAGTGCTGCTCTCCAGCACCGTTTGGTAAGTATTTTAGTCACTAGAGGTGAACTTTTTGACCTGTAGCAATGGAACATGTACATTGATTTAATGAAAACTAATGTAAATTTTCCACGAGTGGTCAGTATTAGTTTAATTTAAAACAAGACGAATATCGAACTGCACAGGCGCAGAATATTCAAAATGCAAAGTATATTGAATATTTGGAACAAAATATTCAGCCAAACTGAAAAATTTGCCCATGCACGTCTACTTTTTACTTTCAACTTGTAATACAAGCGCAAATATAGGAGCGCTATTGATTCAACTTGCACTGTGTTAGCAATCAATAGCGATAATGTGTGTGTGTTCTACTTCTATTCTAGGCCTATATATTCATTCACCACCTATTTAGCTTTTAACTGATACAATTTAACTGTATTTTTGATGTTATATTATAATCTAATGCAATACATTGTATTATATATTTTTAACAAATTCAGTCCTCTTGCTGAAAGTATTTTTAATTTATAAAAGCCCTAGTTCCTCTAAATATTCCTGTGCTATGAATATTTGTATTCCTCATTTATGTTATCACTGCTGGTATTTTCTTTTATAATATTGCCAACTGCTTTTTTGAAAACTGAGGAAGTCAAGCTTATATTCTAGTTCTGCAGTATGTTGTCTATATATTATGGCCTTATGATAAACGTAATATTGTGTTAATATATCTTTTACAGACAAAGTTATTTAACCATTAGTAAAGTTTTTTAGTGCGTTGGGTTGCAGGCGTATTACAAGTTTAAAGTAACCTGACGCACACTAACCAAATATCACAACTGTGTTAAAAAATTCTCCCAATAGAAGTTTAACCTTTTACCACCGTTATGGAGTTGTATTCCATCCAAACGGCGCTGGGTTTTAGGATGAAATACAACATCATAGCCGTTTGGCTGTCTTGAAGCCAACGGCGCTTCCTGGATGTGATTGCGGTCTGGAGGACGTGCCTAGCATTATAGCAACGCCCCTCTGACCCGATCCTATAATTGAAATCTCGCGATCGCGTGCACGATCACAAGATTTCAATTTGTCTACATAGGAATGTTGTTCCGATGTAGACCTTATGACCCTGTCATGAAAGGGTTAAGAAGTTTAAGAAGCGCGCAGAAGAAAAAAGACATATCGCTCATGCGCTACCCCGACAGGAGTTATTCATTTTTTCTGTTACAATGTTCTTCACTTACAGAGCAATGCAATTTTTATTTTAAATATATGTTTCTAAATATATATCTGTATATACCTATACCTGTATATATTTTCTTATAGATATAGGCATAGATATATATTTTACATTAACATTATTACATTATTTGTACATTATTAACATTATTACAGCTATAATATAATCACATTTGCAATGCGTCCGTCGGCATCGGCACTTGCGCATGCATCCTCAAAGGAATGTTGGCAGCGTGAGGCTTCGCTGCATCCAGGTGGATTCCGAAAATGTCAGGATGGTGAAAGAATCCATTGCAGGTGGATTCTTTCACTAGAACAAAAGAATAAAAGACAGTGAGAAGAGTTTTCTGTATGTATCCACTAAACAACCAAACAGAAACCAATAAAACCTCAAGAAAAATTGTTATATTAGGATACACTTTGGGAAACAAAATTAGTGTGGTTGCGCCTTTAAATGTTAGCCTATATGGACTATCAAAAAAAGTCTTAAAAACGGATTATACAGATATGAACTAAAATAAAATGAAATATGTATTAAACAAGAATTTCCAAAAACTATGGACTTATGGACTAAAACATTGCATTTATCTTAATTCTACAAGCCTATTATGACACCTAAGAGCTCATGAGTACTCTCATAAGCATGTAAGGCAGATAAAAGCCCTACGCAGAGGTTATATGCAAAGTTCCAGCCTTTGAACTTCACCACATGGGCAAATGTATGGTGTCATCAACATACCAGGCATTAGCCCATAGAGACCGATTTACTTATAGTGCAATTTGCAAGATGAGCGTCAGCAACGTTATTGATGAATTAGCCCGCATACTGGCAAAGCACCATGCTGCCTTCGAGGAGACCTTACACGCGTAGCTCCACACAAGCGGCTTTTGCGCAACCCAGCTATCCACTCAGCCGAATCTTAGACAGATGGAATGTGCGGAGGATGGTGTTTTGGAGCCTCTGTGTTTGCCACTCAGCATGAGCCATATGGATCAGGAGATTGGTGAGACCCAGATACCCGCTACAATTGCCTATACAGTCTGGAACATGCTACAGGCAGAATCCATAAACAACAATTTGGTTATAAGACAGGAAGAAGTGTGGCCGCAAGCAGCACTTGCCTCTACAGCTTGTATATTGCTGTCTGGCTGGGACAATACAGATCTGGGTGCTGTGTGTATCGATGAGTTGGTGAGTCAAGAGGAAGCATGGCCACAAACAGCATATGCTTCTAAGTCTTATTTATTTCCTAGCACTTACCACTACATAGAGATCCTTCAGCCAAGTTGGGATATTACCGATTTGTGTGCCGTAGATCTTAGTATGCTGGATAGACAACTGGGGAAACAGCTTGAAAGTATATACCTCCCAGAGATGATAGAACTTTTTTCACCGGACTGCCTTATCCAGTACAGCCCTATAGCCACAGTCCAGAGTCTCAGCACAGTAGCCCAGATAATATACCCAGCCTTCCTATCTGGTGTGGGGTAAAAGATTCACTATATTAGCACTCTGTGTCATAGCCATACCTCTCACCTAGGTTGAAAATTGACAGAGGGAGTATGTGTAAAAATTGGACAGCCTGCCTTAGCCGTACAAGACTGCCTTACTGTTACCTTGATATGGTCAAACAATCCTATATTTTCACTAGCATTATAACCCTGTTTTACCCATATGGTTTAGTTATTTCCTTTTTCTCTTTTCTAATGTTTTATCAGATATCTCAGACTATCTCCAATATTATATTTCACCAGCTGGCTACTTACCATAGCAATATGAATAATCAGAGGACTTAATGTTCCTAGCCAGACCTCTGGTTGTTAATAGCTCCTCAGAAAGCTCCAATTAGTCTAGAATAGTTTAGCACTTAGATTTAGAATGGGGATCTCTATATGATGACATCCCAGCACCCCTTGGCATATTATACCAGTCTGCTTGCGGCCAGAGCAGATATTTGAGCCCAGAATGTGTCATTTTTTTCTATAGTTGTGTAAACCCCTTACCGAGCTACCTTGGTCCCATAGGAACCACCCCTGGCTAAACCATGCCTGAACAGTCAAGTTATACTACATTCAATAATATTTAAACTGTTTTACATAACTGTACAATATATTGCTATTTGGTGGTCTTCAAAGTTTGTAACAGGTGGTGCTGCTACTGACATTGCATGTGTATCTTATTTATTCCTATACTAGCTCTTATGGTTATCCTTATGGTTATCCTTTTCCTTTAGTGTGAGACATATTGTACACCCTTCACTATTTTGATGATGTAGGTGTTATTGATTGGTGGAGCGCTGCTTTGTAGTAAAACAGTAGCCATATTACTAACGTGGGCTGGACTCATGATACCACTATACCTCAGGGTCTCCCAACGCATAGTACCTGGGCCAAGCTATATAACACATCTCTACATAAATAATCTAGACTTTGGGGTTACATTATGCCAAACAAAACATTAATTCAACAGCTACCCAATTTATTTAAACTTCCTTTTTAGCAGTATATATCTCTACCTGAAGTCCTATATGGACAGGCAGCCTTACAATGCCATCATTGATTTATCTTTTATTTTTTTCTCAAGCCAAGATGCAACCAACCATTAAGTATTCACGCAGAGACACGACTTTCACAGCATGCGATCTTCTACACTTAAATGAACACCTCCCCATATAATGTGCCTCCTAGACAAGGAGGAATAACTTTGTGTTTTTTCTCGCCTATGCCGCATCTCTAATGATTTTCCTAACAGTAACTCTTTAAATATGACAGTCTAACAACATTGACAATCACTACCTATAAGATGAATTTAACATTTTGAATCTCATAAATTATATATGTCATCATATCACTCCCACAGAGCAAAATAAGAAATATATGATTTCAATATACTTCAATGCAAGCAAAAAAATTGAAAATGTGAGGTTTAAGCTGTTCTATACATGTTTGTACTTATATTTTATTTTCTATAGTTACATATTTCATGATATATCTCATGTATGTTGTATTTTGCAATTAGTGTCCCCAATAAAAATTTAAAAAAATAAACTAACCGCCCGCACAAAGTATTAAGAAAAAAATAAACTAATAGCCCGCACGAAGTATTAAGAAAAAAAAACTACCTAATAAAATTATTAACCCCTAAATCCACAAACCCCAACATCGCAAACTACCTCCCTAATCCGCCAACCATCCACAATGCATTAAACCTAATTTACCTATTAACTCCTACACCGCCAACCCCCACAACGCAAAAAAACTAATTTAATAACTAAGCCCCCTAACCTAACACCCCCTAAATTAACCACTTAATTACAATAAAAAATACTACATTACAATAGAAAATAGAAAGAAATTACATTACATTAATCTAATTACAGAAAATAAAAAAATGCTAACATTACAAAAAATAATAAACGCTATCCAAAAAATAATAATTAAACATAATCCCTATGAAAATAAAAAGCCCCCCAAAATAAAAACACCTAATCTAATGCTAAACTACCAACAGCCCTTAAAAGGGCTTTTTGTAGAGCGTTGCTCTAAAGAAATCAGCTATTTTACATTACAAATAAACTAAGTCCCCCCCCCAACAAACCCCCCAAAATAAAAAAAACTAACACTTATAAACCTAAACTACCCATTGCCCCTAAAGGAGCATTTGTATAGGCATTGTCCTTAAAAGGGCATTCAGCTCTTTTTCACTGCCCTTAAAAGAGCATTCAGCACTTTTGCAATTTGCCCAAAAAACCCTAATCTAAAAAAAACAAACCCCCCACAAAAAAAAAACTAACACTAAAGCCCCAAATAGGTACTCACGGTTTCAGAAATCCGGCGGAGAAGGTCTTCTTCCAGGCGGGTCTATCATCTTCATCCACAACGAAGGCGGCGCGGAGCAGAGGTCCGGAGCGGTCTTCTCAGAAGTGGCTATCCGCGGCGGCAGTCATCAGCGGCAGTCCTCAGCAAAGGCGTGGAGGTTCCTCTTCATGCTATCATCAGCCGCACACTGAAGATTGAATTCAAGGTACCCCAAATGTATTGGGGTACCTTGAATTCCTATTGGCTGAAATTTAATTTTCAAAATCAGCCAATAGAATGAGAGCTACTGAAATCTTATTGGCTGATTTGAACAGCCAATAGGATTTCAGTAGCTCTAATCCTATTGGCTGTTTTGAAAAATTCAGCAGCCAATAGGATGAGAGCTACAGAAATCTTATTGGCTGATTTGAACAGCCAATAGGATTTTAGTAGCTCTAATCCTATTGGCTGTTTTGAAAAAAAATCAGCCAATAGGAATGCAAGGTGCCCCAAATTGATTGCGGTACCTTGCATTCAATATTTAGCATAGCACGGACATCGGATGAAGAGGAGCCTCCATGCCGCCGAGGACCACCACTGCTGCTGAGGACTGCCGCCACGAGGACCGCCGATGCCACAGATGACTCCCGCCGAGGATCGCCACATCTGGAAAGACCGCTCAGAACCTCCGCTCCGCGCCTCCTTCGCTGTGGATGAAGATAATAGACCCGCCTAGAAAAAGACCTTCTCCGCAGGACTTCTGAAACCTTGAGTAACTATTTGGGGCTTTAGTGTTAGGTTTTTTTTTGGGGGGGTTGTTTTTTTAGATTGGAGGTTTTTTGGGCAAATTGCAAAAGAGCTGAATGCCATTTTAAGGGCAGTGAAAAAAGAGCTGAATGCCCATATAAATGCCCCTTTAGGGGCAATGGGTAGTTTAAGTTTATTAGTGTTAATTTTTTTATTTGGGGGTTTGGTGGGTGGGGCATTTTACTGTTAGGGGGAACTTTGTTTATTATTAATGTTAAATAGCTGATTTATTTAGGGCAATGCCCTCCAAAAAGCCTATTTAAGGGCTATTGGTAGTTTAGTATTAGATTAGAGGGTGTTTTTATTTTGGGGGGATTTTTTATTTTTTATAGGGGTATTAATTTAGGTTTAAATTTATTATTTTGGATAGCTTTGTTTATTTTTTTCTGTATTTTTACTTTTTTATTTTTTGTAGCTTGTTTTTTTTTATTTTTAACACACAGACTGCCCTCTAGGATATAAATAAATATATATTTAATAATACAAATTTAAAAAAATGTTATGTGAAGAACATAGAAATGTAAATAATGCGTAACGCGATTCGTGCTGCAAGATTTAGGTCTAACACAGTATTGCACGTAAGAAGAATTACAAAATTTACATTGCGTTATTAACTTTTTAAATATGTTATATGTAATGTTTAAATGATTATCACAAATTATAATAAATACTGTAAAGATATATTTTTTTCTTATATGGATTATTTAGATTTAATTTACAGTATGTATAATAATAATACATATACATTACAAGCCATTGCAGTCAAACATCTTGGCATACTGTATACCATATACCTATTAACCCTGATCACTTATTTTTAAAGATTTATATGAACAATTTTTACCAGGTTTTGTTTATATGAGTGTAACTGTATTATAAAATATATTTATGTTGTTTCTAATGCAACGTTTTTAAACACACTACCCATTATACCACGGTTTCAGTCTCGCCTACCCGACAAACCCTGAAATGTGATTGTGCTTTAATGACTGCATTTTACTTTAAACTTGTAATACAAGCTCTATTTCTGTCACGCACAAAATACGTGCAAAACTTGTAATCTAGCCCTTATTCATTTGTATTGCTGCCAATTTAGGCTTTGTGCCTTATTTGAAAATACCTCAATAAAAATATTTTTTTTTAAAAAAAAAGACATAATACACAGTACTGACAGCTGTCTGAGTAGGCATGGTGTTTGAATACTTGTGCACAGCACTGAAACATATGTGTGTATGCCACTGAAAATGGTAATAACGTTTACTAGAAGCATTTTTGCTATTGTAAGTATATTGCAAAAAATGCTTCTATTTAAAATTGAAATGCACACGTGCAGACTTTAACTTTGACCTTTCTATCCCTTTAAAAGTGCAACATTAATTTTCTGTCCTTGCAAAATATGAAATTCTCAGTACATGGTTATAAAAATTGTAAGATCCCACGGAATACAGCCCTCAATTCCTCCTGTATGTGGGGTTTTTTTTCAAATTTTGTCTGGTCTCTTAAAAGTTTTTTTTTATCATTGTTTTATTTAAATTAATTGCACCCTTAGACAGTGCTGCTGGTGTTTTATAAATAAAGCCAAACCATTTGTTTCCTATAAATTCTACCTTACATATCATATCTATGTTTACAGTGCTGTGGAATCTGTTGGTGCTCTACGAATAACTGATCATAATAATGTATTAATATTAATACATATCATACGGCCCTTAGTTTAACCCTTTCATGCCAGAGGCAACCATCCTAGCAGTGATCTTAAACAAAAGTTAAAAAAGGAAGTCACATGATCGTCTCTTCGATCATGTGACTCAAAATGGGACTGATTGGTTCCTGGGGGACTGCTTGCATTGCTAGGCACATTACCCAGTCAGATCCACTGCTGCTTTTACAAGGAGGGGAGCAGGACACCAAAAAAGCTAAGACATTCCAAGCTGAACTAAAGGCATTAAAGCTCAGCAATTGTAGGACACCATAAAACGTCCTAACGCCATCTGGGGTTAAAATTTCATCAAAGACACTGAAAAACAACCTAAAAGCTAACTACCTTATATCATGGAGCTAAATTGAACATAAACTAATTAAAAATACACTGAGATAGAACTATCAATCAATAAATAGGATTTAAGTCTGCAGGGCAGGGTCTAAGCCTCCTCAGTGCTTATGCCTGCAAAGCAGGGGCATAAGCCTTCCCAGGGCTTAATTCTGCAGGCAAGGGGAGAACCAGAAGGAGGTCCACAGGGCAAAAGCTGTCTTGGAGCTTAAGTCTGCAGGGCAAGGGGCAAAAGTTTTCAGGAACATGGGAGAACCAGAGTGGAGTTCCACACACTAGGGGCATAAACTATATATTACTAAATATTCTATGTTCGGCTTTTTATGCTCATCGAGTTAGCGGAATGTGAAATACTCATAACTCCTGTTGGGTTAACGTGCGAGTGATTGGTGTTACGTTTTTTTCTTCTGTGCTCTCCATTGACTTCTATAGGGGGAGAATACGTTATTTGGTTAGTGTGACTCACAAAGAAAGTTTACTTCTAGCAAAGTAAAAAATCTGACATATTCATGATGTCTTGATGTTTATAATTTGATTTAGTATTTTATTTTTTTTATCATCTTTTAACTTCTTTTTTTAAATATCTGGACTTGAGGCTTTGTCAGTATTTGTTTAAGCTGTGTTAAAGGGGACACTGAACCCAATTTTTTTTCTTTCTTTCATGATTAAGATAGAGCATGCAATTCTAAGCAACTTTCTAATTTACCCCTATTATCATTTTTTCTTCATTTTCTTGCTATCTTTATTTGAAAAAGAAGGCATCTAAGCTTTTTTTTATTTATTTTTTTGGTTCAGTACACTGGACAGCACATTTTTATTGGTGGATGAATTTATCCACCAATCAGCAAGAACAACCCAGGTTGTTCATCAAAAATGGGCCGGCATCTAAGCTTACATTCTTGCATTTCAAATAAAGATGCCAAGAGAATGAAGAAAATTTGATAATAGGAATAAATTAGAAATTTGCTTAAAATTTAATGCTCTATCTGAATCACGAAAGAAAAAAAAATTGGGTTCAGTGTCCATTTAATGGATCCATTCATATTCAGTAGTGTGTTATATTTTTTAGTAACTGGAACAATGTTTCTAGGGCATTTATTTTGGCTCTATTGATGTATTTTATTATATTTTATTTTCAAGCTCATTTCTATTTCTTAGTTTAGAATTTAGATTTTGAATCACTTCATGTTTACTGAATACCAATTTGTTTATCTTTTCGTTTTACTCTTGATTTGAGTGTTTTCCGTTTCAGTTTTCTTCTCTTATCCTTTCTGAATAGACTTTTTATAAGCAATCTTTTTTCTGGGTGTTAATGTGCACAAAGTTTGACTTTGAAGGCCACTAGATTTATTCTTTTTTATTTTGAACTCTGCTGTATCCTTGTGTCATGATGTTTCCCAGGCTTCACGTTCACCTGCTCTTTTCAAGAGAAAGTAATGAATTCTAGCTTCAGAATTTTAGTGGTTTCAAGTATTTATTTACCTTAAAAAAAAAAATCTTAAGGGCATTTTGGCATACTCCATTAACAATACATATACTACACATGTGCTATAAATATTTATAAGCATATTTTAAATATGTATCATGTTTATTATTTCACTGTATATCAGTAGCTTAGTTTTTTTAACATCCTTCAAATTATAAACTTCAATATATAAAATTATTTAACTCATTCCCTGTCTAACCATCTTATATATTTCTTTTTGTCCCTTTGGGTGCTTGCTGTTTTTGCCCTGCGAGTCTTACCTGAAGAGGCAATATTTTTTTCTCACTAGAGGTCAGATTCTATAAAACGTCCTGGTGTTGTAAGATTCTATAATAAATCTCATCTGTACTATGAAGCCCCTGTCCTAATTCTATAAAGGCAGTTCTTACCTTGAGAACAGTTTGTCTCACTAAGGGGTGTTCGCTACCTTAAAAGGGACAGTCAAGTCAAAACAAAACTTTCATGATTCAAGTAGGGCATGTCATTTTAATTAACTTTCCAATTTACTTTTATCATCAATTTTGCTTTGTTCTCTTGGTATTCTTAGTTGAAAGCTAAACCTAGGAGATTTATATGCTAATTTCTTAGACCTTGATGGCCGACTCTAATCTGAAAGCATTTTGACAGTTTTTCACCACTAGAGGGTGTTAATTTATGTGTTTCACATAGATAAAATTGAGCTCATCATGCATGTGAATTTACTGACTAGTGAGCACTGATTGGCTAAAATGCAAGTTTGTCAAAAGAACTGAAATATGGGGGCAGTTTGCTTAGATACAAGGTAATCACAGAGGTAAAATGTGTATTAATGTAAACGTGTTGGTTGTGTAAAACTGGGGAATGGGTAATAAAGGGATTAAATATCTTTTTAAGCAACAACAATTCTGGTGTTGACTGTCCCTTTAAGTATGTGATTACAATATAATTTACAAAAAAATCCTAATTTATAAATGATATAAAATGAATTAATTAAACATTTCTAAAGTGTTTTTTATTATTTCTAAGTAAAATAAAGTGCACCGGCTGATCACTTCCAGTGGAGGAGGAGCCGCGCCTAGACCCAAAAGCCTGTGGGTCCTGGTCTTTGGGAAGCAGGCGTTCTATATCAATTTCCTCCATGCAGAATATCCCTATTGCCTTGAGCGATTGCCTAGGCTGGGAGCTCTCTGGGTGGAACGGAAGTTGAGTGCGTGGTATTCTGCAGGTATTGCATATTCTGTAAACTTTTGTCCCTGTAGACATTGCTGTTTTTAAAAGCTTAAAATATGCACAAGAGGGGGGTGGAACCAACTACCCAAACAACAAGACGCACCATCTCAGGGCTCCTGAAAATTAGCTATCAAAATATGGATTTAGGGTAATATAGGTGCAGATATACATTATTATTTGGCTCCTATTTGGCTCTTGTTATCCATCAGGTCTTGGAATTATATATTAAGACCATGAAAGAGCATAACTGATGCAGAAATTCTACTGAGGCCTGCTAGCTGACTGGGACCGCAGCCCGGAGTATAACAGCGCAACGGTACTTGCCCATGCATGAACTTGACTAGCTAAGATATAAATCCTACACTTTTTCTGCCTTTGCGACGCTGCAATGGACAAGCAAGTACTTACTGCGCTGCGACAATTACTCTGTACCATGGAACTTCACCATCAGGCCTGTGTCGCTGAACTCAGGGCTGCTATGGCTACACCCCGGACTGCGGAGCAGTGGATTGCAGCTGAGGGAGAACCTGACTGGCTCAAAACAGACCCGCCAAAAAAACATACAGATAGGTCCAGAGACCCGCTGGAGAAACTCACGACAAACACTGATAGCCTCAGTTTGGTGACACCGCAACAGGGAGACATGGATGTGCAGAGGAGTCCCTTGCGGGCTTTCTCCACCTGTATTGAACCGCAACAGCAGATGTTACAATTATAACTGTTTCACCCAAAGAACCATCAGCGGAGCCAGAGGATAAGGGGCGTGCAAGGCCTGAACCGAGAGATAAGTGGAGCCCATTCAACCTAGCGCATGCCGCGCTGCAGAAAGCAGGGACAAAGATCTGCAGTCATGAAGCTATTGGAGCAAGTATCTACATAAATACGTACTTGCAGCTCACCAGGATCGCAGTAACATTGCTCATACACGAAGTGGTCCCAGGCTGGAGCTACCCATCCCGCATGCTGACTCACACTGAGATCCCATCAAGGTCCCGTTGCAGACTGGGAGTAGGCTAGCGAGAATGTAATGCAGCCCGTTAACATGTCAGCGCTTGCACAGATCCAGGTTCCACACAGGCACAAACCTTGAACTTTATATTTGTGGGACATCCTTAGTTTACATAAGTGGTAGTAGCACTTAGTGCTGCTATTAAATAACCCCTATTCATACTCTGGGACGCTGACCAACAATGTTACCCTATATCTAGCTCCCCTGAAATGAGAGCCCTCAATGTTCAGTTAGGTCTAATCCATACATGGAGCTATACTTTATAAATGTTATATTCTTTAAGTTCATAAGTATGTTCATGGCTATTTAGCATTAACAACTGTTTTCCTCTAAAGCAGTCCTGTACTTTGCAACTAATATTGCCTACTGAGAGTCCCACTTTATAGATTAAGTATGTACACGCATATTTTCAATTTCTGGCTGCTCTTCTAGTAAGCATGGCCTTCCACTAAGAACCATATTACCAACTGAAAGCTTCTTATTTTCTTTGTGCAAATGGGGTATGTGATTGCGACATAGTGTTTTGTTCACACAGGCTACACCAACCTGTATCTAAATGCAAAGTGCTTTCAAATGCACAGTAACTTCTCATAAGAGCTCATAGTCTAGCCCTCAGAATACTTATACATTATATACTAGATACCAGGGTCAGTCTCTCCTTCACCCTTATGCCATGCCTAAGGACACACGCTGTAGACCCACCTAAAATATTGAGAATAGGAGATTGCTCTTAAGTAGGGCCACCATAAGTACCCATATTATTAGTTAATAGTGCACGTTGACATCTCTCCTTTTATACTACTCAGTTGTGGACACCTAGTGCCCCACAACATTTTTATGGGGATTTAATTACTTCAAATTATCTCATTGCAAGCCCCTATATGCTTAAAAGGAACATCTGCTAGATCTGGATCTCTATAAACACAGAGCTCAACTAACGTAAGGCCCCTTACACACATCACATATTGCGGATTAGTATAGCTATAATTCTCAGGTTTACTGGCTTAAAGTTGGCCCCTTTGGTCTCAGTAAAGTTAAAGTTATTATGACATTCAGAGTTCAACTAGATTCCAGTATGTATTTACTTATATCTCCCTGTTGGAGACCATAGCTCAAACACATGTTATTTACCCAATGTAGCCTTATACTCAGATTAGCTAGCTATTAATTTGTACTCTGTCAATATTTACTATATATGCCTCAATAGCTACCCCACAGGTAGCGTAGACAGCCCCTGACCCAACATAGAATATCATTTGTCGTACTCCCCCGTCTAACTGTGTTCCACAAACTCACTACCTCTTCTTTATTTTCTTACCCTTAGATAGAACACATCTACAACAGGAGCCCAACCGCCTTCCCCCACTCTCTTTCTTTCTCTTTTCCTTTTCTTTTTATTCTCTAAAAGCAGCTTTTTGCCTGCTGATTTTCCCCATCTTTCTATCCCTCACTAGGTCCAAAAGTGACCACTTCAAATGCCAAGTTCCTCCTTAAATGTCCATAAGCTATGTAAGGTTCAAGAGTAACCTTCCTTATCAAATGAGGAACCCACAACAGAATATAATATAAATATAAAAATGAGGTCCAAGATGATTACCCATGCAGACTCACTGTAATACTGTTGTTTTATTTTGAATGTATCTATCAGTCATATAATGTTATTTATATTCCATGGTATTTCATATTGGTTGTAATATTCTCATAACCTCAATAAAAAATATTAAAAAAAAAAAAAAAAAAAATTATGCACAAAATCTAATGCCCTAATAGAAAAACACATATCAGTATACACAAAAATAAAGAAGATTGTAAGATACATTACACTAAAAGAATAGTAGTCAGATTTGTATTGGCTGCAGGATTTAAATTTTAAAGTGTACCCCATGCTCTCTGCTAATTTCGCTTCTCCCCAGCAAAGTTTCCTTTTCCAGGGAATTTCAAAACTTTCTATGGGAGACATCTCAGAGGGAAAGCCCCCTTTTTATAGAATTCCCTGAGGACATTCCTTTGCAAGTTTCGGCATGGAAAATCACACATGGAAGCAACATTTTTAGAGTCATGCCCTAATAATTTAAATAATCATTTAAATATTAATTTTCTTTTGTGGCTCTTTACTCTTTAAGTAAAATCTTACCTTTCTTCCTTTTTAATATAATGCTAAGACTAGTATCATATATATATATATATATATATATATATATATATTGTCACGCTCAGCTGATGGGAAGCTCTGCAGCCCTCTCTGTGTGCTTGATTGACAGGTGTCTGAGCCACCCCTTCCTGATGATGTCACAACCAGGCTTTTTATTCTGGCTTCCTGTTTCTCCAGTGTCCGTTTGTTTGTTAACTTTGAGGCTTCTGTTAGGATTTCGCTGAGGAATCTCTCTAACTGCTGCTTTTCTGTTGCCAATCTCTTCAAGGATTTACTATGCTGGATTAACCTTCAACCTCCTGAATACCTGTCTCCAAACAATGCAAGTACTGTTTGTTTTGTGAAACTTTCAAACTTCCTGTTTACCTGCTGCAAACCCTGCATATTCAGACTACTCTGTGTAGTGCAAACTATTCAAATACTGTTATTGCTGTGAATCCTTCAATCTGCATGTTTACCTGTTTCCAAACTCTGCAAATACAATTATTCAGTGTAAACCTTCAAACTGCTTGATATCCTGTTGCCAGTCTCCACAAGTACTGATTAATCTGTGTTAACCTTCAAACTACCAGCTTACCTGTTGCTATCACTGCAAGTTCTGACAACACAGTGTTAACCTTCAAACTACCTGATTACATGTTGTTAATTCTGCAAGTTCTGACTACACAGTGTTTACCCTCAAACTGCCTGATTACCTGTTGAATACTCTGCAGACTGTCTACACAGTGTTAACTCTCAAACTGCCTGATTACCTGTTGCATACTCTGCAAAGACTGTCTACTCAGTGTTAACCCTCAAACTGCCTGATTACCTGTTGCATACTCTGCAAAGACTGTCTACACAGTGTTAACCTTCAGACTGCCTGATAACAAATGACCTACTCCTGCATTATTAACTGTTTCCTGTTTTACCCTTCTTCTGTCTGAGTATAAGTGACTTTCCCTGCTCTCCTGATTCTGTGGAAGGCATTTCCTGAAACCAGTTCCTTATTCAGAAGTCTATCTGGCTGATATCATGAATTACTTTGGCACAGGCTAACCCTGCTCCATATCGTGAGTACTTTGTTTTTTGGAGGTTGTCGTGAGATGAAGCCTGATGAAACAGCCATTGGCTGAGAAACGCGTTGCCTGTTATTTTTACAATTTTATTAAAGTCACTTTTTAATATTTTGAACACTTGCTGCATCTTTCTTTGGGATATATATCTTTTATCCTTCTCCTGAGGAATATTCCCTTTTTTGGACCAATTGTGGGATCCTTTTGCACCTCTGAATCCACTTGGATGTCTGGCCACAAGTCTGTTGGGTGACTGAATTGACCCCTTCATGCCTCTATAGCACCACAAGAGGTGCTTTACACTTTGTGAGTATTATTATTCTCTTTGCTTGTATTGACACCTTTGCACCAGCAATACTAGGCCATATTGGCACCTGTGTTTCCCTTCTGCCTATACAGACATCAGCTCCTGTGCAGGAAGTTGGTCTTCTGGGTGACCGAATAGATCCCAGACCGTATATATAGCACCAACTGAGGTGCTCTACTAAACGTGAGTTTACTCATTACTTTAAGATCTATTAATTCCGGATCAAACAATATTGGGCCATGTGGCGCTTCTGTCTTTTCTCTTCATCGATCGTCTTCAAGGTGCTTCTATTTTTTCCAAGTTAGATCTCCGTGGGGCCTACAATCTGGTCAGAATCCGTAAAGGAGACGAATGGAAGACTGCATTTAACACTAGATTTGGTCACTATGAGTATCTAGTAATGCCATTTGGATTGTGCAATGCACCAGCAGTATTTCAGCACTTTGTTAACGAAATATTCAGAGATTATCTAAATCAATTTGTTATCATTTACCTCGATGACATTCTAATCTATTCAAAAACATTACAGGAACATGTACATCATGTAAGACTGGTTCTTCAGAGGTTACGAGACAATTCCCTGTTCGCTAAATTGGAGAAATGCTCTTTTCATCAGAGTTCCATCCCCTTTTTGGGGTATATCATTTCTGAATCAGGTTTTGAGATGGATCCTGCTAAACTGTCGGCTATCAAGGACTGGCCCAGACCAACTACTCTCAAATCCCTGCAGAGGTTTCTTGGCTTTGCCAATTACTATAGAAAGTTTATAAAGAACTTTGCTGACATCACGTCTCCACTCACTTCTCTTACTAAGAAAGGGCAAAATTGTAAGAACTGGTCCTCTTCGGCAGTACAGGCTTTTGAAACGCTAAAATCAGCATTTTCTTCTGCACCTCTTCTCAGTCATCCAATTCCTGATTTCCAGTTTATTTTGGAGGTTGACGCTTCCTCTATAGCAGCTGGAGCTGTTCTCTCCCAATGTGATCCGACTACCAGAAAGATACATCCTGTGGCGTTCTTTTCGAAAAAATTCAATCCTGCCGAGTTAAATTAAGATGTGGGCAATAAGGAGCTTTTGGCTATAAAATTAGCTTTGTATGAATGGAGGCATTGGTTAGAGGGTACCAGTCAACTTTTTTTCATTCTGACAGATCACAAGAATCTTTTATACCTCCAAACAGCTACACGTCTCAATCCTCGTCAGGCTCTGTGGGCCTTGTTCTTCTCCAGGTTTAATTTTGTACTTTCCTATGTTCCTGGTTCAAAAAATTCCAAGGCAGATGCTTTATCTAGGCAGTTCCAATCTTCTGAACCTTCTCCATTGGATTCAGAACCTATACTACGTCCAGTCAAAGTTTTGGCTCAAGTATCCTCTTTTCCAGTACAGGCTTTACATGCTGCTCAAGTCCGGGTACCATCTTCTTGCAAACTACCTTCTGGTATCCTGTATGTACCCAAAGGATTACGTCTTCAGCTTCTACGTTGGGCTCATGACAACATTTCAGCAGGTCATCCGGGAATAACCAATACATTGTGGAAACTGAAGCAGCATGTTTGGTGGTCCACTATGAGGAGGGATGTTAAGGATTATATTGCTGCTTGTAGTTCTTGTGCTTCGAACAAACAATCTTCTCATCGACCGTTTGGTCTATTACACCCTCTTCCTATTCCTCATTACCCTTGGTCTCACTTATCCATGGACTTTGTTACAGATCTTCCTGTTTCTGCTGGAAATACGACCATTTGGGTAGTGGTGGATCGGTTCTCCAAGTCTGCTCACTTCATACCTCTTCCAGGCTTGCCTACAGCTCAAAGACTTTCTGAACTCTTTGTTCTACATATATCTCGTTTACATGGTTTTCCCACTGACATAGTCTCAGATCGTGGAGTCCAATTTGTTTCCAAATTTTGGAGGTCTTTTTGTAAACACTTCAGAATCAACATATCACTTTCTACTGCACACCATCCTCAATCCAACGGACAGACTGAGTGTGTAAATCAAGCCTTGGAATCTTTTCTAAGACATTATGTAGACCATCACCACTCTAACTGGTCTCAGTTATTGCCTTTGGCGGAATTAGCTCACAACTCACGTTATAACGCCTCATTACAGATCACTCCCTTTAAGGCAGCTTATGGATTTGAACCTAGAACCTTTCCTATGATTACCAGTTCTACTGAAGTCCCTGGAGCAGATCGTATAGTGAAAAATCTCAGTAATCACTGGCAACTCATTCGTCAAAATCTACTCTCTTCTTCCTTAAGACATAAGAAATATGCTGATCGCAGAAGGTGCAAGGCTCCTTTACTTCGTACTGGAGACAGAGTATTTTTATCCACCAGATTCATACGTCTAAAACAACCTTGTACCAAGTTGGGTCCTAAGTACATTGGACCTTTTCAAATTGTTTCCAGAGTTTGTTCTTCTGCATACCGCCTGGCCTTACCCAAGACTCTCAAGATCCATCCAGTGTTTCATGTCTCCCTACTCAAGCCAGTCATCTACAATCGGTACTCTATCAAGACTAAATCACCTCCTCCTTTTTCCGTAGAGGGAACTTCTGAGTTTGAAGTCAGCCAGATTCTCGATTCCAAGCTACGGGGCAATCGGCTGTACTACCTGGTCCATTGGAAGGGTTATCCTATCTCTGAACGATCTTGGGAACCGGCCTCTCATGTTCATGCTCCAGCTCTTGTCAAGTCTTTTCACAAGAAATACCCTGCCAGGCCCGGTCGGGTCCCCCGGAGGGGTCCTTGAGGAGGGGGCACTGTCACGCTCAGCTGCTGGGAAGCTCTGCAGCCCTCTCTGTGTGCTTGATTGACAGGTGTCTGAGCCACACCTTCCTGATGATGTCACAACCAGGCTTTTTATTCTGGCTTCCTGTTTCTCCAGTGTCCGTTTGTTTGTTAACTTTGAGGCTTCTGTTAGGATTTCACTGAGGAATCTCTCTAACTGCTGCTTTTCTGTTGCCAATCTCTTCAAGGATTTACTATGCTGGATTAACCTTCAACCTCCTGAATACCTGTCTCCAAACAATGCAAGTACTGTTTGTTTTGTGAAACTTTCAAACTTCCTGTTTACCTGCTGCAAACCCTGCATATTCAGACTACTCTGTGTAGTGCAAACTATTCAAATACTGTTATTGCTGTGAATCCTTCAATCTGCATGTTTACCTGTTTCCAAACTCTGCAAATACAATTATTCAGTGTAAACCTTCAAACTGCTTGATATCCTGTTGCCAGTCTCCACAAGTACTGATTAATCTGTGTTAACCTTCAAACTACCAGCTTACCTGTTGCTATCACTGCAAGTTATGACAACACAGTGTTAACCTTCAAACTACCTGATTACATGTTGTTAATTCTGCAAGTTCTGACTACACAGTGTTTACCCTCAAACTGCCTGATTACCTGTTGAATACTCTGCAAAGACTGTCTACACAGTGTTAACTCTCAAACTGCCTGATTACCTGTTGCATACTCTGCAAAGACCGTATACTCAGTGTTAACCCTCAAACTGCCTGATTACCTGTTGCATACTCTGCAAAGACTGTCTACACAGTGTTAACCTTCAGACTGCCTGATAACAAATGACCTACTCCTGCATTATTAACTGTTTCCTGTTTTACCCTTCTTCTGTCTGAGTATAAGTGACTTTCCCTGCTCTCCTGATTCTGTGGAAGGCATTTCCTGAAACCAGTTCCTTATTCAGAAGTCTATCTGGCTGATATCATGAATTACTTTGGCACAGGCTAACCCTGCTCCATATCGTGAGTACTTTGTTTTTTGGAGGTTGTCGTGGGGTCACGTCCTGGATTAAACTCAGAGTGCAAGGGTGTTGTTTAAGTTCGCCCTTGCATTTGGGTCTACTTCTGGATATTTCCTAACCTGACAGTACAAACGGACCATAATATGGACCCTGACGAGTTATCCAGGGCTGTGGCTCTACAAGGGAAACTTCTAGGAAATCAGTCTGCTCATTTGCAATCTTTGGATTCCAAGCTTGACCAGATTACTGCTCTGCTACATAACCTCTCCGCTCCTTCTCAAGCGACGGTGACTCCTGCTGCCACTGCTACTAGCACCAATGCTGTCTTTAATCCACCTCAAACTGTTGGACAGAATATACCACAAATCCCACTTCCAGATAAATATGACGGTAATCCTGAAGAATGCCGTGGATTCCTTAATCAGTGTCGTTTACACTTCAGAAACAATCCTCAAGTTTTTTTTCCAATTCTACTTCCAAAATCACCTTTATTATTTCTCTCTTGAAGGGTAAGGCTCTAGCCTGGGTGTCCCCTCTTTTAGAGAAGAATGATCCGTTACTACAGGATGTGGAATTATTTGTGTCCATTTTTTCTTCTGTTTTTGACAAGCCTGGGAGGTCTGCAGCTGCTGAGGCAGGATTGTTGGATCTGAGACAGGGATCCCTTTTGGTAGCTCAATATACTATTGAATTCAGGACTTTAGCCGCAGAAACTGATTGGAACCATGGAGCCTTACGGGCAGCTTTTCGCAAAGGACTTTGCGAACGCCTTAAGGATGAACTAGTATTTCGGGAACTCCCCGATTCATTGGAGGGTCTTATCAATTTATGTATTACTCTTGACGCCCGGCATTCTGAACGTCTTCAGGAGAGAGATAGGAATCAGAGATCCTTTGTTAAATCTTCATTTCATCCTCCTATTCGAACCTCAAGTCTTTCTAATAATAATTCCCAATCTCCTGAGTCTGTGGAACCCATGGAAGTAGGAGCTATTAAATTGTCAGAAGCTGAACGCCATAGAAGGCGTACTCTTGGGTTATGTCTGTATTGTGGTACCAAAGGACATTTACTGAAGGACTGTCCTATCCGGCCAGTAAAAGCCAAGGCTTAACTTTTGATAGAGGGACAGAGTTAAGCCAGAATCCCATGTCTTCCCTCAATTCTAAACTTTTTGTTCCTGTAACTATCTCTTTTGGAAACACCAAGTTTCGAGCTCAAGCTCTCATCGATTCTGGAGCTGCTGGAGTATTCATTGATTCAAACTTTGCTGACTCTCTCAGGATTCCTCTTCAAGCCAAGAAACAGTTAATTAAGGTAACTACTGTCAGTGGACAGCCTCTAGGTTCTGGTATCATAAAACATTCTACCATTCCTCTTCTTTTGACTGTGGGCATACTTCATTCTGAAATTATTCGTTTTGATGTCATCTCTTCTCCCCACATATCATTGATTCTGGGGTTACCTTGGTTGCAGCTTCATGATCCAGTTTTTTCATGGTCTAAAGGAGAACTTATTTCCTGGGGAACTACCTGTTTCAAACATTGCCTGCAAAATCCCTCTAAACCATCCTGTCCTGTCGTAGCTATGGTGGAAGTTCCTGAATCTTTGCCCAATTACTATCATGCCTTTAGTGATGTGTTTTCTAAAAAAAGAGGCTGAGACGTTACCTCCACACCGGATATTTGACTGTCCTATCGAATTGTATTCAGGGGCTCCTCTACCTAAGGGAAGGACCTATCCCCTCTCTCGTCAAGAAAATGTCTCTCTTGAGGAATACATAAAGGACAACTTAGCCAGAGGATTCATTCATCCTTCCTCTTCACCTGTGGGTGCAGGTTTTTTCTTCATTGGGAAAAAAGATGGAGGTCTTCGTCCCTGTATTGATTATCGAGCCTTGAATCAGATTACTGTCAAAAACAGCTATCCTTTGCCTCTCATTTCTGAGTAATTTGATCGTCTTCAAGGTGCTTCTATTTTTTCCAAGTTAGATCTCCGTGGGGCCTACAATCTGGTCAGAATCCGAAAAGGAGACGAATGGAAGACGGCATTTAACACTAGATTTGGTCACTATGAGTATCTAGTAATGCCATTTGGATTGTGCAATGCACCAGCAGTATTTCAGCACTTTGTTTAAGAAATCTTCAGAGATTATCTAAATCAATTTGTTATCATTTACCTCAATGACATTCTAATCTATTCAAAAACATTACAGGAACATGTACATCATGTAAGACTGGTTCTTCAGAGGTTACGAGACAATTCCCTGTTCGCTAAATTGGAGAAATGCTCTTTTCATCAGAGTTCCATCCCCTTTTTGGGGTATATCATTTCTGAATCAGGTTTTGAGATGGATCCTGCTAAACTGTCGGCTATCAATGACTGGCCCAGACCAACTACTCTCAAATCTCTGTAGAGGTTTCTTGGCTTTGCCAATTACTATAGAAAGTTTATAAAGAACTTTGCTGACATCACGTCTCCACTCACTTCTCTTACTAAGAAAGGGCAAAATTGTAAGAACTGGTCCTCTTTGGCAGTACAGGCTTTTGAAACGCTAAAATCAGCATTTTCTTCTGCACCTCTTCTCAGTCATCCAATTCCTGATTTCCAGTTTATTTTGGAGGTTGACGCTTCCTCTATAGCAGCTGGAGCTGTTCTCTCCCAACGTGATCCGACTACCAGCAAGATACATCCTGTGGCGTTCTTTTCGAAAAAATTCAATCCTGCCAAGTTAAATTATGATGTGGGCAATAAGGAGCTTTTGGCTATAAAATTAGCTTTGGATGAATGGAGGCATTGGTTAGAGGGTACCAGTCAACCTTTTTTTCATTCTGACAGATCACAAGAATCTTTTATACCTCCAAACAGCTACACGTCTCAATCCTCGTCAGGCTTTGTGGGCCTTGTTCTTCTCCAGGTTTAATTTTGTACTTTCCTATGTTCCTGGTTCAAAAAATTCCAAGGCAGATGCTTTATCTAGGCAGTTCCAATCTTCTGAACCTTCTCCATTGGATTCAGAACCTATACTACGTCCAGTCAAAGTTTTGGCTCAAGTATCCTCTTTTCCAGTACAGGCTTTACATGCTGCTCAAGTCCGGGTACCATCTTCTTGCAAACTACCTTCTGGTATCCTGTATGTACCCAAAGGATTACGTCTTCAGCTTCTACGTTGGGCTCATGACAACATTTCAGCAGGTCATCCGGGAATAACCAATACATTGTGGAAACTGAAGCAGCATGTTTGGTGGTCCACTATGAGGAGGGATGTTAAGGATTATATTGCTGCTTGTAGTTCTTGTGCTTCGAACAAACAATCTTCTCATCGACCGTTTGGTCTATTACACCCTCTTCCTATTCCTCATTACCCTTGGTCTCACTTATTCATGGACTTTGTTACAGATCTTCCTGTTTCTGCTGGAAATACGACCATTTGGGTAGTGGGTGGATCAGTTCTCCAAGTCTGCTCACTTCATACCTCTTCCAGGCTTGCCTACAGCTCAAAGACTTTCTGAACTCTTTGTTCTACATATATCTCGTTTACATGGTTTTCCCACTGACATAGTCTCAGATCGTGGAGTCCAATTTGTTTCCAAATTTTGGAGGTCTTTTTGTAAACACTTCAGAATCAACATATCACTTTCTACTGCACACCATCCTCAATCCAACGGACAGACTTAGCGTGTAAATCAAGCCTTGGAATCTTTTCTAAGACATTATGTAGACCATCACCACTCCAACTGGTCTCAGTTATTGCCTTTGGCGGAATTAGCTCACAACTCACATTATAACGCCTCATTACAGACCTCTCCCTTTAAGGCAGCTTATGGATTTGAACCTAGAACCTTTCCTATGATTACCAGTTCTACTGAAGTCCCTGGAGCAGATCGTATAGTGAAAAATCTCAGTAATCACTGGCAACTCATTCGTCAAAATCTACTCTCTTCTTCCTTAAGACATAAGAAATATGCTGATCGCCGAAGGTGCAAGGCTCCTTTACTTTGTACTGGAGACAGAGTATTTTTATCCACCAGATTCATACGTCTAAAACAACCTTGTACCAAGTTGGGTCCTAAGTACATTGGACCTTTTCAAATTGTTTCCAGAGTTTGTTCTTCTGCATACTGCCTGGCCTTACCCAAGACTCTCAAGATCCATCCAGTGTTTCATGTCTCCCTACTCAAGCCAGTCATCTACAATCGGTACTCTATCAAGAGTAAATCACCTCCTCCACTTTCCGTAGAGGGAACTTCTGAGTTTGAAGTCAGCCAGATTCTCGATTCCAAGCTACGGGGCAATCGGCTGTACTACCTGGTCCATTGGAAAGGTTATCCTATCTCTGAACGATCTTGGGAACCGGCCTCTCATGTTCATGCTCCAGCTCTTGTCAAGTCTTTTCACAAGAAATACCCTGCCAGGCCCGGTCGGGTCCCCCGGAGGGATCCTTGAGGAGGGGGCACTGTCACGCTCAGCTGCTGGGAAGCTCTGCAGCCCTCTCTGTGTGCTTGATTGACAGGTGTCTGAGCCACCCCTTCCTGATGATGTCACAACCAGGCTTTTTATTCTGGCTTCCTGTTTCTCCAGTGTCCGTTTGTTTGTTAACTTTGAGGCTTCTGTTAGGATTTCGCTGAGGAATCTCTCTAACTGCTGCTTTTCTGTTGCCAATCTCTTCAAGGATTTACTATGCTGGATTAACCTTCAACCTCCTGAATACCTGTCTCCAAATAATGCAAGTACTGTTTGTTTTGTGAAACTTTCAAACTGCCTGTTTACCTGCTGCAAACCCTGCATATTCAGACTACTCTGTGTAGTGCAAACTATTCAAATACTGTTATTTCTGTGAATCCTTCAATCTGCATGTTTACCTGTTTCCAAACTCTGCAAATACAATTATTCAGTGTAAACCTTCAAACTGCTTGATATCCTGTTGCCAGTCTCCACAAGTACTGATTAATCTGTGTTAACCTTCAAACTACCAGCTTACCTGTTGCTATCACTGCAAGTTCTGACAACACAGTGTTAACCTTCAAACTACCTGATTACATGTTGTTAATTCTGCAAGTTCTGACTACACAGTGTTTACCCTCAAACTGCCTGATTACCTGTTGCATACTCTGCAAAGACTGTCTACACAGTGTTAACTCTCAAACTGCCTGATTACCTGTTGCATACTCTGCAAAGACTGTCTACACAGTGTTAACCCTCAAACTGCCTGATTACCTGTTGCATACTCTGCAAAGACTGTCTACACAGTGTTAACCTTCAGACTGCCTGATAACAAATGACCTACTCCTGCATTATTAACTGTTTCCTGTTTTACCCTTCTTCTGTCTGAGTATAAGTGACTTTCCCTGCTCTCCTGATTCTGTGGAAGGCATTTCCTGAAACCAGTTCCTTATTCAGAAGTCTATCTGGCTGATATCATGAATTACTTTGGCACAGGCAAACCCTGCTCCATATCGTGAGTACTTTGTTTTTTGGAGGTTGTTGTGGGGTCACGTCCTGGATTAAACTCAGAGTGCAAGGGTGTTGTTTAAGTTCGCCCTTGCATTTGGGTCTACTTCTGGATATTTCCTAACCTGACATATATATATATATATATATATATATATATATATTACATACAAGAGAAATGTCGAAAGATATTCAGCGCTACAAATACTTAAAATATGTAAAAATATATGAAATTATATCAATTTATATCAAATGAAATGTCTCTCTGTTGGAGTAGACAAATGCCCTTTGTCTCACAAAAACAGTTCAAGTAGTGAATGAGAACAGGTTAGGTGGATATTATAAGTTCAAGAAGTATTTTGCCAATAAGACTTTACGATAACTGTAACACTGGTACTAGGAGACCAGTGGTATGCCCTTACCAGAGGGTACCTCAATCATATGAGGTAATGTCTGTGTGTCTGATTGGTATCTCTCCGATGTATCTTGGCAGTCTTTCCTATGTTGGGAGATGTCCTTGTCTTTTATTTCATGCCAGGCTTGTGTATGGTACTTTCAACCTTGGAGTCTCCTGGTCTCTGGTATTGCTGACTTGGTATCTCTCCGCAGTGTGGTAGTGTGATTTGGATCTTGGCTCCATGTAGGATGAAATATGGCAAAGAAAGAAAGAGAGTACATAGTGTGATACTGTATAAATAAAAATTTATTAAATACAAGGCAGGTGTAAGAAATGCACTCACATTTATTAACCTCAATCAGTATGAGGTAAGTAATGGTAAGTAGGTATATTTTTATACACCTTAGGCAGGTGTTGCTGGAGGCAGGTGTCTGATGATAAACTTATTGCGTATGTCCTGATAGTAAAATCGCTTCACGTAGTGTCCTCTGTGTCCCAAACAGGAACTAGTCAAATTCCCTAGTTGTTAGATACACTTATAGTGTGTGAGGACAAAAACTACTGTGGGCTGTAGTGAGGAGAAGGAATCCTAGAGTGTCTAGGACCTGCAGCTGAGATGAGTTGAAGCTGCTATAGTTTCTGTTCTCTCTGACACAGTATATAAGGAGACAAAGTTTCCCTGTACCTGATGTGCGGTACAGACAGATATTGTGTGTAGCGAATGGCCACAGACTAACGGTGATGTCAGAGCCTGCTGTGGTCTAATGGATAAAAGCAATTGTACGGCACTGTATGTATCAGCGTGGAGTGCTAAATGTCTCAACCTATTCAATTAATCTGTGTATAATGCTTTGAAATCGTAGTATGATGCTTTAAAAGCCTGTGATCTCGCTAGATGAGTGAGACAAATGCTAAAAGAGGCTATGTAAGTGCGAGTTAATGTATAAAAAGTGAAGACAGCGTGGGATAAACTGCATGTAGCAAGGAAAGAGCACTCAAAGGTGCCGTGGTTGGCGGTCAGAAGGATACGCCTCAAAGGTATCGTGGAGACCGCAAATAGAAGACTGTTTCAAATCACAGCCGCTGAGGAAAAAAAGTGCTAAGCCACACTCTGTAAAAGTAAATCCTTACGCGTTTCGAAGCTTGGGGTTGCTTCTTCGTCAGAGGAGTTTGTGGCTTGCTACTCAAAAGTACTGGAATTTAAAAGGCTAAGAGTGGGCGTCTTTTTTACGATTTGCGTAATACGTTATTGCGTTATTGCGTGTGTGGCTGTGGTTTGACGGCAGTGAGTGTGTTGCCTAGGTAACAATAGTTTATGTGCAAGTTCTTGTAACCAGGGTGCTGGTATTTACCCCCTCTATGCTGTAACGATTAAAATTTAAAATGAAAGGCAGTATGTCCTTTGAACTAAAAAGGGCATGTAATTATACGCGATGAAAATCGAAAAGAAATGATAATCAATTGCAAAAGGTTGCTGAGTGGGATACCAGGCTCGTTTCACTAATAATTATTAGAAATAGATTGTGACTTTGTTAGTCGATCTATTTGTTCACTATCATGTCTTATTTCCCCCCCTCCTTTAGAGATGTATGTTAGGGACCAGCTGTAAGATATATGATGGACAACCAAAGGAGTTTTACTGTCTTATCTTTTTCCCCTTTGGAGGAGAATGTTATGGACCAGCTATATGAAATATATTGGACAACAACAGGAGTTTTACTGTCAACAGGCCTTTAAAATACAGTTAGGAGGAGTGTTCCATCATATCCATATAAACGGATGATAACTTCCGGTTACTGTGTGAAGTTTCGTATGTCTAGCATAATCAAATGTTGGAGACAGAGTAAACTATACTATAATTAGAAAGTTTGTATGACCTCTTAGGTACCCCTAGAGTTTCTGTCTTGGTGGTACTATTGCACCTACTGGGAGTCAAAAAGTTATTTGAAGATAATACATAGTATAAGTGATTATGTATGAGTACTGTCTGAATGACTAGTAGGGTATAAAGGAGATCAAAAGAATCAAAATACGAGACCAATCTAGGAGTGCTGATGAGTGCTGCTATAAATGTATGGAACTGTAGATGGCAGATTGTTAGTTTAAAAAATTGTTACTCATCAAAGAAAGGCTGCTAAGTCTATTTCTTTGTTTAAACCCCTGGGAGTCATGGTACCCATGTAGTGTATCCAGTATGATTCTCTTTGTCTCAATTTTTGAAATCTATCCCCTCCTCTGACAGGGGCTAGAACATGTTCAAGGATGGTACCCTTTAGGAGAGCGGGATTTTTTTGATGAAAATGCTTAAAATGTCTGGATAGGCTATGGTCTTTATAGCCTTCTTCAATGTTTTTCAGGTGCTCCAGTAGACGTGTTTTGTACGTCCTCTTAGTGCGTCCTATGTATTGAAGTTTGCATGGACATTCTAGTAGGTATACCACAAAGGTGGTTTTGCAGTTGGTTAGTCTATTGATGTTACATTTTTTGTGTGGGAAAGTATGGGACTGTACCAGTTTAGTTGGTTTTTTGGGGTCATAGGCGTGCTCACATCCCTTGCAGTTCAACCGATTGCATTTGAAGAACCCTTTACTTTTTTCTGTTAGCCAATTTTCTCCAGACTTCTTTTTGATTTGACTGGGTGCCAGCATTTGTTTAAAATTTAGATTTTTTCTAAAGATTATTTTTGGTGCTGGGCCTATTGCGTTCTTTAATAGTTTGTCCTGCTGTAATATTGGCCAAAACTTCCTAAGAATCTTTTTAATTTCTGGAGCGGCCTCATTATAAGTTGTAATCAGGGAGATCTTTTGTGTTTTGTTGGTACCGTTTTTTGTTTGACCTTGTAGCAAATTTTTTCTTTCTAGCTGTCTCACTTTCTTTTGGGAGTTTTCAATCAGTTTTTTTGGATATTTCTTTTCAATGAATTTGGTTTTTAGAATATCTGATTCTGTATTGTAATCTTGTATTTTGGAACAATTTCTTCACACTCTCTGAAACTGTCCGTACGGGATATTGTTGATCCATGGTCGATGGTGACCGCTGTCTGCCCTTAGGTAGCCGTTACAGTCGTTTTTTTTAGTGTATAATTTGGTTAGGATCTCTTCATTTTCATTGAATAGCACTAAATCTAGGTATTCAATACTTGTGTCAGAGATTTTTGATGTAAATTTTAAATTGTAGATGTTTGTGTTCAGGTACTCGATAAATTCGTTACTAGTTTTGTCATCTCCCTCCCATATGACCACAATGTCATCGATATACCTTCCCCACCATATTATATTTTGCTGAAAGGGGTTGTTGGTATATATGTACGTTTTTTCCCATTCCCCCATATAGAGGTTCGCATAGCTGGGGGCCATAATGGTCCCCATGGCTGTTCCACTGGTTTGCAAAAAGAATTTGCCATCGAACAGGAAATAATTTTTTTCCAAGACAAATCTGATGCTGTCCAGAATGAAGTGTTGGTGTATCACTGTCAGTGGTGTCTCTTTTAAAACCTGGGACATGGTTTGTATTCCCAAATTGTGTGGAATACAAGTGTATAAAGATGACACATCTAGTGTCATCCATTTATACGTGTTTTTCCATTTTTTTTTGGCCTAGTTTTGTAATTAGGTCAGTAGAGTCTCTTATGTATGAAGTTAATTTTGGCACCAAAGGCTTCAGAAAGTAGTCCACGTATTGTGATAGTCTGGCGGTTAAGGAGTCTATTCCTGACACAATTGGACGTCCCGGAGGGTTTTTCTGGTCCTTATGTATTTTAGGCAGGTGGTAAAAAATTGCCTTCCTGGGATGTTGGTGAGTTAAAAATTTTAGTTCATTGGTGTTAAAAAGTTTGTTGAACTGAGCTGTATCTATGAGGGAATCGTATTCTTTTTGAAAAGATTCAGTAGGATCTCCTCTTAGTTGAACATATGTATGGGTATAGTTCAGAAGCCTACAAGCTTCCTTGATGAAGTCAGTTTTATTCTGAATGACCAGACCCCCTCCTTTGTCAGCTTCCCTTAGGATAATGTCATCCATGTCCATCAAGTTTTTTAGAGCTTCTTTCTCTTTTTTACACAGGTTGTCATGTTTTATTTTTAAACTTGTGCAGAGATTGTCTAGTTCTTTAGTTACTAGATCATTGAACGTGGGAATGAAATTTCCCTTGGATTGTGTCGGATAGAAAATTGATGAGGGTTTTAAATTTGAGTTATTGTTCACCTTGAAGATATTATCTTCGGGATGATTTTCATTGTTTGAATATAATTCTTCCAGAATGTTTAGTGTTTCATAGTCTGTATCTTCTAGTTGTTCTCTCACATTTGTGTTATCTTTCATTTTGATTTTTTCAAAGTGTCTGCAAAGGGTTAGTTTGCGAATGAATTTATTAAAATCAATGAATAAATTGAAAGAATTTGGGGGCGGAGTCTGGCCGCGCAGGAAGATGGCCACACATTAGAAGGGCTCCTGCTTCCTAAGCTGACAAAATAGCACTTTATGGCACAATCATAATCTAAATCTAAGTGAGAGGGATTAATTGAAGCTCCTATCTTCAGATCACTAACTCCGGGAGCAACTGCTGCCCTCACAAATACGGCGCATATCACTTTCAGGACCGCAACTCTCAGGCCTACACCTGACACTGAAGCATCGACCCTGCGCTAAGACCCAACTTGAAAAAGAGGACTCACAGGAGACTGTAGACCCGACAGGGCCCCTTCTGCACCGAGCGCTCTCACAAGCGCAACAGACCCGGAGGACATCAGTCGGCTCTTACCTTTTCTAGGAAGGCATCCGGATCCGATATCGGCACTTGCCGATTAAATCAGGTAGGCCCTCTGCTCCTCACCACAGTGACTTAGCGTAACAAGTCCCAGACCTCACACAGAAGCCACGCTGCTTTGCCTCTCACCTAACACGCAGGGCTAAGTAGCACAACGGTAATTAAGCGACACTGCTACAGGCCCCGGTACTGGAAAGGACTAAGCTAATACCCACAATAGACGACCAGCTCAGTTTAATAAGGGGCTAATAGGGCATTGCCTGCAGGGCTACTCCTTAAGTACAGAAAATCAATAGTCTCCCAAATTCAATGAACACGCTGCCAGAGGTCAGGGGCTGATATTTAATTTACCTGGGGCATACACTGAACTCCTCATAAAAGAATAGGTGATGCCTAACAAGAAATCAAGCAGGATTGACAGAACTGCTCATACAAAGCCACTATCTCAATACTTAAAGCCTATAGACTCTAATAAATCGGCTTCTAGGGAGGAAATGGCGCTGTCACAGGATTCTTCTCTCAGCACTGATGTGTCCCACTCAGCATACCTCACCAAAGAGGATATTACACACCTATCATCTAAGGAGGACATTAAAGGTATTATGGATGAGATGAAAACCCTGTTTGGAGACCTCAGAAAAGACATGGCAGTGCTTGACTCAAGAGTCCTCAAGGTAGAAACAAACTTCAGTAAGGCATCTGCTTCCATAAAACAGAACTCTGTTACACTGAGACAACACTCTGAAAACCTACAATATCTCAACGAAAAAATTGAAGACCTCGACAACAGAGGCCGCAGGAACAACCTGCGAATCCGTGGAGTCTCTGAAACTGTCGCACAGCAGGGGATCGAGGGCTATCTTCAGGCCCTCTTTAGAATTATCAAGAACGACCCATCTGCCCCAGAAATACCACTCGAAAGGGCTCACAGGGCCCTTAGGCCCAAACCCCCTAGTAAAGCCCCGCCACGGGACATAATTGTCAAATTCCTTAGATTCAAGGACAAAGAGGAAATCATCCAAGAGGCAAGACGTAAACACCCCATAACCCATGCTGGAGAAGAGATTCAAATCTTCACAGACCTGTCACCAGTGACCCTTCAGAAGAGGAGAGAACTGAACCACATAACATCCACACTAAGGGCGCAGAAGATCCAGTATCGCTGGGGATTCCCTGTTTCAATTATAGCTAATAATAAAAATAAAACTGTTATATTTAGGCCAGGAACAGACGAAAGAGAGTTCTATGACAACTTATTTCTACAGCATCCTTCATCACAAGGCGCAGGGGCAGAAGATGGTACTCTTTCTTCCCAATCCTCTGTTGGATAGTTGCCGAGGACAGGTAAATAATAGGAAAAGTACTGTACATTAATCTGTTAACAGTGGGGCCTAGGAGCAGCTCTCTACCCAGAGAGAGCTCAACATTGACATTGTTGGAAGAGCTAAGGACGCTACGTTGAAAAGCAGAGCTTACACCCACTAAACAGCTCTTTTATGAAGTGCATGAATATGTTTAGCTTAACAGTTTATTGGTTTATTGTTTGACATTATGTTTACAGGGTTTAACTTTGCTTGCAGAGGGTTAAGGACAGTCTACCAGTCCCAGTAACAACTCAAATCCCTTTTGGGATATAGCAAGGACAGGAGCTCCCGCTTAGGAACACACACGTAAACCCCTACGGCATACACGCCATGGGGTGAAAACCAGATGCTAGGTTATTGACCCCTTCCCACATTATAGCATATTGTAACAACAATCCGGACAGAGGTTTTTCTCTTTCTTTTTTCTACAAATAAGAGACGGATACTAAGATCACGCCTTAATAATAGCACATTAGGCCACACTATGCCCCTCCCCCTGGAGGTATATTAATAGCAAAAGCCGCCCTATACATGGGCCGCTAGGAGCGCATGTTCTACGACCGCTTTCTAAGAGGGCCGTCTACAAAATACAAAATAAGAAGTAGAGGAAACCTTAATACGCTAACAATCATATAATTATATAACCTAGATCAAAGGACCGCATATATCTATTCTCCTCTATCAATGTATCTGGAGCACTTAGAAGTCCTAGTACCATACATGTCCCAACTCACAAAAAAAAAGTTAAGTCACATTCTTAGGTGCCAATATATTACCTCACCCCAATGCAGTAATTGGGGTGACAAAGTTTTATATAATTAACGTCAGTTAAGGGGCTTTTCCCCTATTATTGTTGTTTTACGAATTTTTAAATTGTTGAGCTGAAGAGTTCCTTTTGTTTTTTCTTTTGCATTGTAAAATTATTTGTCACATCTCCCTCTTTATAGCTGCTGGTGCAAGAGAAGATTACATTTAACGTTTACAGCATAACTTGATTGCTTTGAATTATTTCATTAATCACTTTCTTTTTTCCCTACTCTCTTCTTTTAGACTAATCCTCTTTTCTTCTCCCTAAATCCTAAACTTTCTTCTTTTAGACTAATCCTCTCTTCTCTAAATTCTAAAAAAAAAATTTCCCTTCCTCTCCCACCTCACACAAGCCAAAATGCCTATTGGGCAATCTAAGGCCAGTAGGTTTCAGGACCATGGAATAAACATTACCACAATAAACGCAAAGGGACTCAATAGCCCTGGAAAGCGATCAATCGCCTTCAAGGAACTTGCTAAGTTAAAGAGTCAAATTATTTTAGTTCAGGAAACTCACTTCCAGAGGGGCAAAGAGCCCAAATGGCATCACCCAACGTACTCTAAGGCGGTGTTCGCCTCAGGGACGAGCAAAAAAGGAGGGGTTGGAATCATCTTTCACAAGTCAGTGCCTATTCACATAACACAGGTCCAGAAAGACCCAGAAGGCAGATTCATAGTAGTTATAGGAACCTTGTATGGCCACTACATCACACTAGCTTCTGCATATTCCCCCAGCCTCTCACAGGGGGGCTTCATCAAAAAAGTCACAAACCTTCTCTTGGAGCACTCCAAAGGGATCACCTTCATGGCGGGAGACTTCAATCTGGTAGTCAACCCCTCCATGGACTCCTCAAGGGGAGTCACCTGTACTCCCTCCTCAACTATACGACAGGTAAACTCCATTCTAAGCGAGGTTGCGCTGCACGACACTTGGAGAACCCTACACCCGACCTCAAGGGATTACTCCTTTTACTCTATACCTCATAATAGCTACTCGAGGTTAGATTATATATACACTGACGCTAATGGACTCTCACTTACACAAAAATGTGACATAGGCCATATTACTTGGTCAGACCACGCTCCGGTTACCTGCATGGTCCAATGGCCGGACATCCCAATTACAAATCATACGTGGAAACTAGATGACACCCTACTAGATGACCCCTTAATACTAGAAGACATACGCAAGGCACTCAGGGAATATTTCGAACTAAACATCTCACCACTCACACCACTCATGACGGTATGGGAAGCTCATAAGAGCGTTATACGCGGACTTCTTATAAAACACAAGGCCATACTCAACAAGCGCTACCAAGTGAAATACACTGATTTGCTCACTGCGATACAATCCTTAGAAAACACACACAAATCTGACCCTTCCGACACAGACGTAAAAAACAAACTAACCTCCACAAAAGCCGAACTGAATAAATATCTAGAGGAAATGCGCCAAAAGAAAGCACTTTCCCTGAAACAGTTCTATTATGAGGGGGGGAACAAACCTGGGAAAATTTTGGCCAGGACCATCAAAAGAAGACAATTACAGTCATACATTCAATCGATTAAAACTAAAGAAGGGCATCGTCACTATAGTAGTTCGCAAATAGCCTCCGCATTTCACAAATATTATTACTCTTTATATAACATCAGGGAAGAACCAGAACAGCAAAGAGGCAACTCCCCACAGCCTTGTAGGACCTCAAAAATAGATACATACCTCCAAGACATAGGGTTACCAACTCTAACTACTGAGGCCTCGGAATACTTAGATTCCCCAATCACAAAGGCAGAACTGATTTAAGCCATTAAAAACTCCCCGTCGGGAAAAAGCCCTGGCCCAGACGGCTTCACTATCCCCTATTATAAAAAGTTCTCGGATGAGGTTTCCAGTCCTCTCCTTCAACTGTTTAACAGTCTTAGGGACAACCCACAACTTTCCAAAGTTCTCCTGGAAGCACACATAACTGTCATCCCCAAGCCTGGCAAAAAACCAGAAGCCCCTGAAAACTTTAGACCCATATCCCTGATTAACACGGACATGAAACTGTTAGCCAAAATTTTGGCGAATCGCCTTAATAAATATCTCCCAGAACTTGTTTCCAATGACCAAGTAGGTTTTGTCCCTGGGAGGGAGGCTAGGGATAACACCGCCAAAGTTCTTCAACTAATCTCCCACGCTAGGGTCTCAAAGACCCCAATGGTTCTTTTCTCAACCGACGCGGAGAAGGCCTTCGACAGGGTCGATTGGCTTTTTCTGCGTCGGGTCATGGAAAAAATGGGATTTAAAGACGCTTTCTTAAACACAGTTTTTGCACTATACTCGAAACCTAACGCTAGGATTAGAGTGAACGGGACGCTGTCTGAGTATTTCCCCATTAGTAACGGCACTAGGCAGGGGTGTCCTTTATCCCCTCTATTATTTGCCCTGTCGATAGAGGCCCTAGCCCAGAAGGTTAGTCAGAATCAAAATATTACTGGGTTACAGATAGATAGCGCTGAATACAAACAGGCCTTATACGCCGATGATGTCCTATACACCATTACAAACGCAGACGCATCTCTCCCTGAGCCTCTCAAAGAGCTGAGGGCATACAGAGATATATCCAACTTTCTTCTTAACCTTGGCAAATCGGAACTCCTAAATATTAACACATGCCCCAAAATTATACAATCACTACAAAAAAATTATAACATCAAAGTCGCTAAAGAAAAGCTAAAATACCTAGGAATATACCTCACCCCCGACCCTTCTGATCTCTTTAAACATAACTATGGGAATCTCAAACATAATATAGCAGCAGATCTTTCTTCCTGGGTCAACAACCCTATCTCATGGTTAGGAAGAGTGGGAGTCATTAAAATGAACATCCTCCCTAGGATTCTTTACATCTTTCAGACGGTCCCTATTGCCCTACCGCCCGGTTACTTGGACCAGCTCCAAAGAATATTAGAACAATATGTATGGGCCAAGGTCAGGCCCCGACTTCCCAGACGCACCATGTATCTACCTAGAGACAGGGGGGGCTAGGCCTCCCCGACTTAAAAGCATACAGATCCGCGGTTATTCTACAAAGGATAGTTGAGTGGTCACATAATATAGAGCAGAAAGCTTGGATACAGGTAGACAGAAAAATCCTTAAAATAAACAACTTGGGTACTTTGGCCTGGACTACCCCCTCTAAAAGACCCAGGGTCATCCGAAGTTATCACTTACTAACAGAGACTCTCCTAACATGGGACGGCATTCTGGCCACTACACCACATATTTCCACAAGATACTCCCCCCTCACACCAATCATAGAGAACCCCGACCTCCCTTTCCACAAATTGGGCTCCCGCAGGGCTAAACCATACAGCCTGAAGGAGGGCTCGATACGAAGCATAACAAAAAGCGGGTCAATAATGCCATGGGACAGACTGAGAGATATCCACACAGACATATTTAGTTCTTGGCTCCATTACAAACAGCTGATACACTTTATAAAGACCCATAGAAACAAACATGACATGGGTAGGGAACTAACACCTTTTGAGGCTCTCTGCCATTCAGCTAACGCCCTCAAACACCTGATCTCGTTAATCTATAAGATTTTGCTCGTCCCTGGGGCGGATACACTCCCCACCTACACAAGCCAATGGCATAGAGATTTGAACTCAGAATTTGAAAGTATGGCGTGGATTAGGGCCTTTGGCCTTGCTAGAAAGTCCTCGGTATCAGCATATATCCAAGAGTCCCACATCAAACTCCTTAGTAGATGGTACCTTACCCCGACGAGACTGCAAAAAATGTTCCCGGCCCTCAGCTCCACCTGCTGGAGGAGCTGTGGAGCAGACGGATCATTGCTACACATCTGGTGGCATTGCCCAAACCTTGCGAACTTCTGGCCAGGAGTTTTCAGGGAAATGTCTGCAATCCTTAACATCAATGTCCCTAACTCACCAGAAACACTTTTATTCTTGAACCTGCCTAAGACACAAAGCGCAGCGCACTTAGCGCTTTTGCTGATAATGATCATGGGAGCCAAGCTACTGATTCCCAGAAAATGGAAAACACAGATTACCCCTTCCATTGAGGAGTGGCGATCACAGGTTGACGCCACTCTCCTCATGGAAAGATTCCACTACTTGAAAACACACAACCTGGAGACATATGAGTTGATAATGGCCCTCTGGCACAAAACAATCTAGAGTCCCTCCTCTAGCATCAGAACCCCTGTTCCACCCCCCCCCCCCTTTTTTTTTTTCACTTTCTCTTTCTCTTCACTAACCCCACTTCTTCTCCGTCTCTCCCTTTCGCCCTTGCTTTTGCACTACCACATACCAAACACAACTTGTTGTGGAATTCTGAGCTTGCAATGTAGAATATTTAAAGATTGAATAAAATTAAAAAACTGGACATCTTAATTTTCGTCATCGGAAGGATTCCGATGACTGAAATCATTAGGTTTAGATGTGAAATATAGCTTGGTTATGACGAATATTGATTTGTATGACTACTACTCTGGAATGTAACCAAACTGTTTCTTTTTATTTGCTCACTGAGTGTAAATTGTTTATTCACACCAATAAAGCTTTTGAAAAAAAAAAATAAAAAAAAAAATTGAAAGAATTTGGGCCTCTTGTGGGTGCGAAGCTGAGGCCTTTGGATAAGATTTCTAATTGTGTGTTGGAGAAGATACTGTTGGAGAGGTTGAATATTTTTAAAAATCCCTCTCCCGTTTTCCTCTCTTTGGGGTTCTTGGAGCTTCGTTTCCTCCTTCTGGATCCCACCACACCTCTTCCTCTTCTTCCTCTTCTGGTCCTTTTCTTTTTCTGGTCGAGTCCCTTGACCATTGTGGTCTGAGGTTTACTTCGTAGTCGATTGATTTTGTCCTGTTTCTTTTTGGTATCTCTATGGTATTTTGTCTGGTTTGTGGATGGTGATAGCCTGTCCATTCCTGCTCTAAAAAATTATGTTTGTGTTCTCTACTATTGTGTGTTTTATGCATCTTATCATCCTGTCTATGTGTGGTATACCCACTTGGCCCTGGATTGGAGTTTCTCCAGTCACGTTCAGGCATTGTCTGATAACTGTGTTTCTTGTTGTGAAATTGCTGGTATGTAATTTTTTTCTTGTTTTGTGGATATTGATTGTGTTGATTATAGTGAGCATGATCTATATTATAGGTCTGTCCACTTGGTTTTCTATTCTGACCGTTGTGATACCAACTGTTTTGTTTGGATAAATGTTGGTAATTGTTTTTTGTTTTGTTTTTGTTTCTATTGGAGTTTGGATACTGACTTTGTCTGTTTCCATTGGGGTAAGAATTGTCTGAATTCATACTGTTTGTTCTTGTTTTGTGTTTAAACGAATTAGAAAGATCTATTATGCTGTCTCTTCTTTTTGTACTGTTTGTAGGAAGTTTAAAGTGTATCTGTCTCATGTCTTTCTGGTTTTTATTCTTATTGTGGTTATTGGTATGTATTGTGTCCTGAATGTTTTCTACAGGGTTGTCATTGTGCGGTAATTGTGAAGGATTTATATCTTCCCATATATTATCTTCCCCATCTGGGCCCTTTGACTCTTCGCCTTCCTGCATGTCTAGATAGTCTCTTAAAAAAACTTTTCTCTTTTTGGCTTCTAGAAGGGTTTCAAAGCGGGAGATTTTTTCTTTGTTTTTTTCATCTAGTTCTTTCACCCCAGGGTCCCCTTTGAATTTTTCTAGACTATTTTTTAGTTCTTTTATCTCTTCAGTGATACTTTCTATTTTGTGATTGCAGTATTTTGAGGCAATTTTTATTAGAATGATGGAGCACTCCTCCAAGGCTGTGTCCCATTCTGATAGATATTCCACATCCTCGGGATCGAAAATGGATGATTTATAGAGTTTTAGGCCTTTGGGGATTATCTTATATTTAAGGTATCTTTCTAGGTTCAAGTTATCATACCAATGGGTTAATTGTTTTTTGCTTAGTTTCTCTAAGTTTTCAAAGATTTCCTTAGGATTAGCATTTTGTTCTATTAGTAATTGACTTTCATCGTCCAAATTAAAAGATAATTTTTTAACTTTTGTAAATGGGTCAAACTAATTTCCAAATTCGAAATTATTTGTCTCCATAGTTCTTTGTTTGTTACTTCAACGGGCTGCTGATTAGGGTACACCACACCACGGTGGTGAAAAAAGGTAGAATGTATTCAAGAAAGGTACCAGCGCTCAGTTGTTCAACAAACGGATAGGAAAGACTGCCAAGATACATCGGAGAGATACCAATCAGACACACAGACATTACCTCATATGATTGAGGTACCCTCTGGTAAGGGCATACCACTGGTCTCCTAGTACCAGTGTTACAGTTATCGTAAAGTCTTATTGGCAAAATACTTCTTGAACTTATAATATCCACCTAACCTGTTCTCATTCACTACTTGAACTGTTTTTGTGAGACAAAGGGCATTTGTCTACTCCAACAGAGAGACATTTCATTTGATATAAATTGATATAATTTCATATATTTTTACATATTTTAAGTATTTGTAGCGCTGAATATCTTTCGACATTTCTCTTGTATGTAATTTTTTCATCAGTGTCAGGGGTACACTGAATCGTATACATTCATGCAGCTCAATACCTACACCAATTAAGTTTAGTAAGAGTTTATTAAGAGTTCACAGGGAACATACACATCCCAGACCTATATATCTCTTAAACAGGTGTTGAAATTTATAAACATTTTTCTCAATATATCACTACATTTACCTATCCGTTTGTTGAACAACTGAGCGCTGGTACCTTTCTTGAATACATTATATATATATATATATATATATATATATATATATATATATATATATATATATATATATATAAAATAAACAAATGTAGGGATGCACTCTCCAGGACTTTTCACAACCGTCACCTTTATTTTGTAATGTTTTGGGGTTTCACCCCCTTCCTCAGACACAGAAAGTAGTAAATGACAATTCATTTCTCACCCCCATTATGACATTTATAACTTGTGTGAGATTGACTGCTGCATCACCCGCTTTGATCAGGTGCTCCCCTTTAGAGTGACATCATCAGTATGCGATCCACCACCCGGCCCCATCAAAACATAAACTATACATAATAAATACCACATTTCTTAAATCAGTGATCAATCCTATGGACTATCAAATCTGTACCTCTTACAGCTGGATGAACAATCATTACATATGTAACCAGTAGCAATCATATTGCTACCACCTGCGTTCATTTAAAAACCCAATATTCTCAGATATTCTATAGGCTCCTTTGAACATTTATATAACCAAGTCATTTTTAAAAATAGAAAGCTATAAAACACCCATCATTATCCACCTAATCCTACATAGCCATCCCATAGCAGATTAACCCCATATTGAATAGATCTGAGTTAACACATACAACAATCCGTTGACAGCAATTAGGTTGAATTAATGATAACCATATACCCCATCTACAACTTTATTACTATTGCACTAATAAGGGTACCATCAGTGGCATACACTAACTCTCCACCCAAGCTCAAAGCTATCTACATCACTAACAATCCTAAGAAAAAGGGAGAAAACTATGAGAATGTTGTTTACAAATATTGATTAACTTGCACTACAACCTATATAGTCTATCTGATACACTGTATATGTGGCCGATTTTATGTAGGCAAGACAAATGACTTCAAATCTTTGAACCCGCATGACCAACCATAGGTTAGCCATAGATACAGAAATCCAGAAGGGATCTTCGGACCAACCTGCTGCACGTCATTTCACCCAAGAAGGACATACTGTACTGGACCTGAAGTACACTATTATTGATTATGTACCCCGTTACCAGAGGGTGGGGATAGAGGCAAAGTACTTCTCCAGAAGGAAGTAAAATGGATATTTATACTTGAGACCTTGGCACTAAATGTGTTAAACTTCCATTTAGACTGGCACTGTTTTTTTGTGACTGCCATGACTTTGCATTCTCATTATATAGTTTTCCTAATTGTGATGGTATAATACATTATGGGCCAGTTGAGTTAATATTTACCTAGGATTAGGCAATAATAAAGGGACAGTCTACACCATAATTTTTATTGTTTTAAAAGGTAGATAATCCCTTTATTACCCATTCCACAGATTTGCATAACCAATACAGTTATATTAATATACTTTTTATCTATGTGATTATCTTGTATCTACGCATCTTCTAACAACCCCCTGATCACATGACTTTTTATTTATTATCTATTAGCTCTTGTGAACTGCTAGTGCAATGCTGTCCCCAGCAGATTCGTGGCCGCTAGCAGAGTGTGTCAATCAACCTGATCGTATGGGATCGGTTTGATTTCAGGCGATCTCTGTCCGCTTCCTCAGAGTAGGCGGACAGTTGCTTCCTAACTGGTGTTTCTGGCGAGTCTGAAGGCTCACAAGAAACACGGCCCTTCAAGCTCCATACAGAGCTTGATAAATGGGCCCCTAAATCTATCATTTCAAACAATAACAATTGTAGTGTAGGATGTCCCTTTAAGCTACATAGGCACCAAGGTTTTTTTGTTTTTATTGTTTGTTTTGTTTCTATTTCCTTATTGTAACTACATGCCCTTTCTAATTATGCACTAAGTACTAGCTCCACTTAGATATCAGAACTAGTTTCACAATTGTGTTTTTTACTGAAAGGCAATATGTAGCTCTTGATTTTGAAGGTTTTTGATGGTTAGTATCACTTTAGTGTTGATTTAGATTGGCGTGTGGTGTATCCTGTAAAGAGATAGCAAGGAAAATGAATGCTTTTGAACCTTGGAATAATAAAACATTTTCATTATTTCCTCCCTTTTTCTTGGAATTGTTAGTGCTGTAGATGGTTTTGCGCTTGGGTGGAGAGTTAGTGTATGCCACTGACGGTACCCTTATAATCGCAGTAGAACTATACTATAATTACAACTTGTAATACACACTATTTCTGTTGCTCTTAAAAAAAAAAAAAAAAAAGCAAAGAAATAGACATATCACTTGCACTCACAACTCGCAATCTAGTCCTTAATGAGGTATTTTAGTTTGATATTTGAGTAAACAAATATATATTTTTCAGACCAGCAGGGACATGTCACTCTCAACCATTTGAGCTCTGGGATTGGCCAGTGAGCATTATTACAGAACTAATGCTGCTATTTGTTATAATTAAAATTTTAACATTAACATTTTTCTCAGCAGATACATTTTCAACATGTTTAGATATTGCTTTTTTTCATATGCATGTGTATTGTTTCCTTCACAACCTTATTTACCGAACACTACATTAAAAACGTTATCCTTCCTATTTAGTACTCCACAATCATTAATACCACACCAACACACCACTTGTCCTTAACATTAACATACAAAACCAAAATGTATATATACCATAAACAGGATGTAATTTTCCCAATGGGTTTTGCACCAAGACTGGACAAGGGTTAACTGTCTGGGTTGCTGTGAGCTGTACAGCTGTCTGTAAGTATTCAGGGCTGTGGGTTTTACAGGATGCGTACCCAGTTCAGATTGAGAGTGCAATACATTTTTGTGTTTTGTATGTGTCTAGGGAAATTAGAAAGGACTGTGTCACCCTTGCTTGTTCTCAGTCTGTTTAATAGAAAATGTCCATTGTGTGGCTGTAGGTTAGGGACCCAGGAGGAAAGAAACCTTGATGTGTTCCTGGGCTTAAACTGTTTGGTCAAATGCAACTAGCTTCCATTCTGATGAAAATAAATATTGTTACGAGGATATTCCTCCTACTAAAACCAGTCATGTGCAGACTATGCAATAATGATAAATATGAGGGAAATTTTAGATCTAATTAATTAATGTTGATTGGGAGCTTTAAACAGCATCAAACTGTGAATTGGTAGGAAATATGTTATGTTCAATGCTGCAAGACAATGAAGCATATTAGATAATAAAAGTAAATTAAAAACTTTATTAAAATTGTATACTGTTTCTAAATCAAACAATATTATTGCTCCAAATTTGGTGCAAAGTATTGCTCCAAATTTAGTGCAAAGTATTGCTCCAAATTTGGTGTACTAGTAGATATAGGGATAAAATGAAATAAATACATTACTATTTATGGACTATTTTACATCTTTGTCTCTCATTACAAAGCAAGGGGGCAATATTATTGCTCCAAATTTGGTGCAAAGTATTGCTCCAAACTTTGTGCGAAGTATTGCACCAAGCTTGGTGCACTAGTAGATAAAGAGATAAAATGAAATAAATACATAACATAATATAGCTAACTTCCTTTTCTTTTGATAAAACTTTTTGCACCATGTTTAAGGCATGTAATACAAGTCCCACTCCCCACTTCGCACCAAATTTGATGCAACACTTTTCGCACCAAATTTGACGTAATACTCCTAAACAACCCACAAACTAGTGAAAGTTTCCACCACTTTTGATTGGGAAATGCATAATCACATGATTAATGACAGCAGCCAATCTGATTTAAATATACATTTTATACTATCACTAACTAATCAAATTGTTCGATATTTGTGTCATTGATCACTCATCAGATCTCGTAAGTGCCATTTGTTACATTGTGTATTATACTTTGAAAGTATGTATATGTGAAATTAGTATTAAAGTGAAGCATTGATAATGACATTAGGACACATAGAGGCCTATTTATTAAATGTCTGTCGGACCTGATCCTACAGTGCGGATCAGGTCTGACAGACATCGCTGAATGCAGAGATCAATACACTCTCCGTATTCAGCATTGCACCAGCAGCTCTGGTGAGCTGCTGGTGCAACGCTGCCCCCTGCAGACTCGCGGCCAATCAGCTGCTAGCCGGGGGGTGTAAATCATGAATTGTGGAGATCTCTGTCCGCCTCATCAGAGCAGGCGAACAGGGTTATGGAGCAGCGGTGTTTGAGCTTGATAAATGGGCCTCATAGTGTGATATTTTAGACAATGATTTTAAAATGTGAATGATGTTTGAATCAATATAAACTTAAGCTGATAGCTCAAAGGGATAATTTACCTAACATTAAATTTTAAATTAATTTTTTTATGATTCAGATACAGCAGAAATTAAAACCACCTCTTTACTTTCATCCTATTTTCAGTGTTTTTCTTCCTTCTCTTAAATTTCATTTTCATTAAGAAATGTCATCTTATATTACAACCCCCTTTTATGACACCTGTGTAGGGGTGGTGTTTAAAACTAGGCTGTAATCAGGAGGGGTTACACAGGTGCAGAGAGAAAACTGGCCCAGCTCTTAAAATATCCGTTTGCAAATAAATACTGTACATATTATAACCCGATTACATGTTATATTCGTAATTATTCATGCTCAGAATAATAATATATTTACACGATATACATAAAGTGGTATAAATAAACACAGTGATATGAAAGACAACATTGTTTAGAACAAAAAAAGGAACTTATTGACATGTAAATATGTTTGCAAAAGATTTATGACATAACACATATATATATACTGTATATACAAGTATGTGCAAAGATATATGTACAAATTCTAGCATTAATAATCATTAAAAAAAAAACATGAGATAAGCATATCATGATTTATAGAAAGACAAATACACATTAATTTATGTGGAAATATCAAATATCAGTTTTTTGTATAACAAATGCAGATATTATTGTTTGCTCAGGTATAAAATGAGATATTATTGTTTGCTCAGGTATAAAAATAGCTATTTCTTGGACAATAACAAATTAAAATAAAAAATTAGCTTTAGAGAAATGTGCTTGTTCATCGACAGTAATGAAATGGTATAAATAAAGTTAGAAAAACAGAATATCTACAACATTGATGACTCTTATTTAACAACAGTCCGATGCTCATCGCTCCGTACTTGACACGCGTGTTTTTGACAGACTTTTTAATAAATAAGGGCGTTGTATGTAGATTTGCGGCAGTGATGTCTGGCGAGCATATTGACTCCAATGAATTCGTTGAGAATGACGCAATGATAAATAGGCCCCTAGAGTTGCAATTTTTCTCGTGGTCACATTTAAATAAGCTAAGTGCTGCCATTTAAAATATTCAAGCTTGAATTGATAACAACTCTGTGAATATTATATGCTAAAAATGTAGCAGATGTGACTTCAATAAAGCCTGATCCCTATGCCATTAAATATTAAGGCGGATCCTGTGAAGCTCTGCTGACCTTAATTTACATTTTTCGCAGTTGGAATTTCATTTCTAAAGTAAAGAAAATTATGTCCTATCTTGAAATCTTTATTCACTAATAAAATGCCATTATTATTAAAAGCCCAATGACAATGAATATGGAAAGTTATATGAACAGCACATATATTTCAAATATCTGAACAACTATTACATTGCAGTTATTATAAATTGAAATTTTATGAAATAAAATGAGAGTAATTTGGTGGCATTATAAATATTGCCTGCTGTCTGTCATATTAAAAGTTTCAAAACCATGCACACGCCAGCTGATACAAACTTTTGTTTCATATATATATTTATATATATATATATATATATATATATAGAAAGCAAAAAAATGCGCTCTCAGGACTTTTCCACAAAAAAACAATTTAATGGAACGTTTTCGGGGTTCACAACCCCTTCATCAGCATGATGCTGATGAAGGGGTTGTGAACCCCGAAAACGTTCCATTAAATTGTTTTTTGTGGAAAAGTCCTGAGAGTGCATTTTTTTGCTTTCTATTTCATGGTATATCATTGCACCCAGGCGAGTTGGCTACTGGTGGGCTGAACTGGAAATTGCTTACTATATATATATATATATATATATATATATATATATATATATATATATATACAGGTATACACACATATATAATTTGTGCAGTGCAGTGAAAAGAATTGATGGTATTTAAAGAAGGCTGTAAAGAAGGAACATGTATTAAGAACTGCGAATGATTTTCATAATTTTAAGAATCAACTGAGTCAGTCATAATTTTGTGGAGTTCCTCCACAAGGAGGACTGAAGCACACACTTGTGACAGTACACAATGAGATTGCAATATAAAATACCCAATTATGCATAGTAAAATAACTTTACGAGAATATGAGTGGCTTGCTAACAGTTAAGCGCAAGCAATATCAGGTTTATCGCGACTGTTTGCGCGCGTTGGAAGTAGTGCGCACATTACAAGTTGAAAGTAAACACGTTTGTTCAAGTGCAATTGCATTTAACACGCGTTGGGATAGCGCAACCTCAGAGCTCTGGTTAACTGTTGAGCTTGATTAAAAAGTTGAACAAAAATACATTTAAAAGTACAGTTACGCTCATAATAACACTAATAAAAATGATTGTATTAAAAAGGTAAAAGAGTTCAAAGATACAAGGGGACTAATTTATTAAAGTGCGGAAGGACATGATACGATGTAGCGTATCATGTCCGCCGCACATCGGTTAATGCCAACAGCATACGCTGTCAGCATTTATCATTGCACAAGCAGTTCTTGTGAACTGCTTGTGCAATGCCGCCCCCTGCAGAATTGCGGCCAATCGGCTGCTAGCAGGGGGTGTCAATCAGTCTGATCATGTAGGATCAGATGGATTGATGTCTGTAGCCTCAAAACAGGCGGACAAGTTATGGAGCAGTGTGCTGTTTCTGGCGAGCCTGAAGGCTCGCACGGAAACATTGGCATCAAGCTCCATTCGGAGCTTGATAATTCGGCCCCAAGGTCTCAGGTGTTAGAAAAAAAAAAGTGCTGCAAAGGGCTTTAACATAGAGATACATACATATACATGTCTAAATATGTGTGTGATGTGTTATATGCACTCAAATTGCTTATCGCTACCTAAGCAAATTTTAAAGGGACACTGAACCCAATTTTTTTCTTTTGTGATTCAGATAGAGTATGCAATTTTAAGTAACTTTCTAATTTACTCCTATTATTAATTTTTCTCTTTTGTTCTCTTGCTATCTTTATTTGAAAAAAGAAGGCTCCTAAGCTTTTTTTTGGGTCCAGAACTCCAGACAGCACTTTTTTATTGGTGGATTAATTTATCCACCAATCAGCAAGAACAAGCCAGGTTGTTCACCAAAAATGGGCCGGCATCTAAACTTACATTCTTGCATTTCAAATAAAGATCCCAAGAGAATGAAGAAAATTTGATAATAGGAGTAAATTAGAAAGTTGTTTAAAATGTCATGCTCTATCTGAATCACGAAAGAAAAAAATTTGGTTCAATGTTTTTTTAGTTTTCAAACAAGCTTTATTTGTGAAAGAAGAAGCAGTACAACAGTGAGAATAACAAGATGTCCATGTACATATGATTAATGTATAGTACAAAGCATTTATATATGAACATTGGATGGCTCTTGCTTCTTTAATGTTTAACCTTGAGCTTGTTCCAACGAGTAATATAACCCGTTCGGTGAATTAAGTAACATATAAATGGTAACATGTTCTTTGTAATCATACATCAGGGTTATATAAACTGTAACAGTTATAATCTCAGCGTTTTCCAGCAATCCGCTGAGTTTTATGCTCCTGAGGTTGTAACCCAAATGGGTGTAAGGAAAGAAAAGAAGAGAGGGTAGGAAAGAGGTATTAACTTTCAGAAGAATGGAAAGAGAGGGAAGGAGTGGAGAAAAAAAAAATGGGAAAGGGATAGTGGAAAGGGGGGGAGGGGGAGAAGAGGGGTAAAGGGAAAGGAAGGGAGCAGGGAAGAAGGGGAATTGGAGGTTGGCCCTCCGTCTAGTAATAGGGGGGGTGCATCTACAGATGGGGGTTGTCGCATGGCAATTGGCATGAGCTGATGTTTTATTAGTTCAATAACAGTCTTTCTTATTTTGCCCTATAAACCCCTCCCCGTCCAAGTCAAGACCATCATCTCGTGAGTAACAAGTTTGCCAGTCCTAAGGTAATGATATATTTCAAGGCTTAGCAGGTCCTCTACCCTAATTCTCCACTCCGAAAGAGTAGGTGTCCGGGCTGTTTTCCAGTATTTAGGGATCAAACCCTTTGCACCATTAAGCATGAGCAGGAAGAGCAGGTATTTGTGCTCTCCTATTATTTTGGGGAGGTCAAAATAGATCAAGTATGAGGGTTTTGGTGGTATGATTAATCCCAGTATTCTGCTCATGTCTCCCAGCACCTCCTCCCAGAAGGATAATACGCGTGGGCAGTTCCACCAGATGTGGAGAAGAGTTCCCTCCTCCCCACATCCTCTCCAGCACCCTCCGCTTGTGTGGGGATAGATTTTCTGTAGCTTATGGGGGGTGAGGTACCATCTACTAAGCAATTTGTAGCTGGCCTCCTGTAGTTTCATGGATACTGAAGCCCGTCTGGCTCTTTCAAAGATCTTGAGCCAGTCCCTATGTTCTATTTCCTGCCCTAATTCTTCCTGCCAGGCCCGAGTATAACTCGGGAGGGTGATTCCTTCCCTAGATAAGAGAAGTTTGTAAATCCTAGATATTAGGTGGGCCGGGGCTTGTGGTGCCACACAGAGGATCTCAAAAGATGATCTATTCCTAGAGAGTGCCGTCCTATCTTTGTGTGTGTCGAAGTAGTGTTTTACCTGTGCCATTCTAAACCATGAGTTGAAAATGTCTGGGGCTATCTCTACTAGCTCCGCTTGTGTTTTGAACTTGCCCTGATGTAGTATGTTGGATATAGAGACCTCCTGTAGTGTGTAATGTGTTCCTGCAGCATGCGGGGCACTTTCTATTCCCAAGTCTGGGTTCTCCCGTATAGGTGTATTTGGTGAGTGTAGGGAAGATAACTGAGGGCCTGCGCTAACAAGTCTGTCCCATGTTGAAAACACCTCAGCCAACAAAGGGAACTGCGAAATTATGGGTGGGCGATTTTTAATTGAGACCCAGGCCTGTGCTCCGGTGTTACTGCACTTAATAATGTCGTTATCTATTTGCACCCATGCTTTATTTCGTGAATTCTGGCTCAGTTCCACTAGTCTTTGCAAGGATATAGCTCGATGATACTCCCTCAGCAGGGGTACACCCAGTCCCCCCCCCCCATCTCTGGGCAGGTAAATTGTCTGTCTTTTAATTCTTGGCTTCAGCCCGTTCCAGATGTAGGACTCGATGGCTGATTGCATTTGCTGGATATATGGTATTGATGGTGTGATCGGTACCGTCTGCATGATGTACAACACCCTTGGAAGTATGTTCATTTTAACTACTCCCGTTCTACCCATCCACGAGATGGTTTTATTTTTCCAGTTATTTAGATCTTTGATAACATTATCCCTAATGTGTTTATAGTTGATCTCAGCTATCTCATTTATGCTGGGAGAAATAAGAATGCCCAAATATTTGATAGTGTGTTGTGCTATTTTTATGGGGCAGTCTGCCAGATGGGGGCTAAACACAGCAGACGGTTCTGTGATATTCAGTATCTCCAATTTCTGGGGGTTCAAGAGGAAGTTAGATACTGCTCCGAATGCAGAGAATTCCAGTAGGGCCTCCGTGAGTGAGCTAGGGGAGTCTGATAGTGTCAGTAAGATATCGTCCGCATACATAGAGAGCTTGTGCTCTTTCCCTGCGACCGCAAAGCCTTTGATGCGAGTGTTCGATCTGATTTTGCTCGCCAAAACTTCAATTGTGAGGGCGAATAAGAGCGGCGAAAGGGGACAGCCTTGCCTGGTCCCATTTCGGATATCAAAAGTCTTTGAAAGCATGCCATTGACTCTGATTTTGGCATTTGGATTTGAGTAGAGGGACATGACCATATTTATGAAGCTGTTCCCAAAACCAAACTTCTCCAGTGTGTAGCGTATGAAGAGCCAGTTCACCCGGTCAAACGCTTTTTCAGCGTCAGTTGTGACCAAGGCGAGCGGCTGTTGTTGAACTTGGGCGTATGTAATCATTTGGAGAATTTTCAGGATGTTATCCCTCGCCTCTCGGGCTGGGACAAAGCCTACCTGATCAGATGAGATCAGGGCTGGTAATAGTCTGTTGAGGCGGTTGGCTATGACCCTGGCAAGGATTTTTACGTCCGAATTCAAAAGTGAAATCGGACGATAGCTTTCTGGCTTATCTTGCGGTTTACCAGGCTTAGGAATTACTGTGATGTACGCCTCCAGCATAGTACTAGGTAGGCTTGGGGAGTCTGTTAGCGTTTGGAACACTCTCGACAGCTCTGGAGCTAAGATGTCAATATGTTTTTTATAATATTTGAGGCGAAGCCATCTGGGCCAGGGCTTTTCCCTGTGGGCAAATCTCTTATTGCTTGTTTAATCTCCGTAACAGAGACAGGGGAATCCAAAGCTTCTTTGTCGTCCACTGTGATTTTGTGGAGTTCAACTTTATCAAGATATTCTAAAATTTTCTCCTACTCTTGTGCCCTCCCTCCCTGATTATCAGCTTCGTTGTCTGCTGGTTGTATGTTATACAGCGACTGATAATATTCCCTAAAGGTGTCCGCTATTGAGTTAGCATCTGTTTTAATGTTCCCTTTCACATCTGTCATTTGGTGGACATGGGACTTGAGTTTTTTGCGAGCTAGCGCCCTTGCTAATAGTTTCCCAGCTTTGTCTCCTTGCTCATAGTATATTTGTCTTAATTTTAGTGCTTGCTTTTGATATTCTTCCTGTAAGAATTTAACTAGTCCCTCTCTAGCTATGGTCAGTGTTTTCGTGAGTGTGTCATCTGTTGGCTGATCTTTGTGATTGTGTTCTGCCTGCTCTACTTGTGTTAGTAGGGTGTGATACCTCTCCCGTCTTGCTTTTTTGAGTCTTGCTCCCCTACTGATGAGTATGCCTCTGATAGTGCATTTGTGTGCCTCCCAAATTGTTGTGTCAGATATGTGATCGTCTGCGTTAAGATGAAAGTATTCGGTGATGGCTCTGTTTAGATCCGCACTGAACAGCGGATCATCTAGCAGAGTGTCGTCTAGTTTCCATATATAGGGCGTTATTGGGACAGTGGGCCATAGAATGGAGCACCCAACTGGTGCATGGTCTGACCAGGTGATTGAGTGGATGTTGCTACTTTTCGTGATAGTGAGGCCTATCGAGTCCGTGAACAGGTAGTCTATTCTTTTATACTTTCTGTGTGGGTGTGAGTAAAAAGTGTAGTTCCTGGCTGTGGGATGGTGTGCCCTCCACATGTCGTGTACGCCTGTCTGTTAAGGAAGTGATAATGCGCTTCAGAGTCTTATGCGGGACGCTAGAGAGGCCATCAGATGTGTCCACCAGTGGGACAAGGGATGCATTAAAGTCACCTCCTACATATAGGGTGCCCACCTTTATCTCCCGGATTTTGCGGATGACCACTGGCAAGAAGAGGTGCTGGGAGTGGTTTGGACAATAAACATTTGCTAGGGTGATGGGTCTATGGTGCAGCAGTCCTGTAACTACTAGATATCTGCCGTCCGGATCTTTGTATGTTTGGATACCCTGGAACGGTGTGTTAGCACTGAAAAGTATACCCACCCCGTTCTTTTTGTGAGGTCCCGAGGCAAAGATTGGGTTGGGATAGCAGTGTGAGTTCCAGTGTGGTTCCTTATTCGCTGAGAAGTGCGTCTCCTGCACGAATACTATGTCTGCGCCCATTCTATGCATGTCCCTGATAATTATGGAGCGTTTGGAGGGGCTGTTCATTCCCTTAACATTAATAGTGACAAGTTCTACTGGTCGAGGGCTGCCCCTTCTCAGTCTTTGCGTCATGTTGTTTAGGTGATTGTCCGTGGTATGAGGGGTCTGGTGCCAATGAGATGAGGGGGTAGGATGGAACAGGAGAGGGAGAGGTAGGGAGGGGGAGGACGAGGAAATGAGAGAGAAAAGAAAAAAAAAAAAAAGTGAAATGGGGTAGAAAGAGTTAAAGAAGGTAATGTGAAGTAGCAGGTCTGAAGGGGTGGGTAGGAAGAGACGTAGAGAGTTAGTGGGGGAAGGGGTTAGTTGTCTTCACAGTGAAGACGAGAAGAAGCAATGTGTGTCAAGTGTCAGAATGATACTCTTACAATTACTTCAACAATTTAGGGGTAGTTGTCCCTGTTATTTCGCTGAAAATATAAACTTATGTACATATCTTAGTAAATTAACGTTCTCTAGTTACACATATTTTGTTGGAGTGTGAGAGAATTAGTACAAATACAATAAAAACAAACCTTAATATTAGTCAAACACAGTGCATACTGTTATACTCAGTGGGCTGACATATCATTCCTCCTAATGCTTGCTCCTCCCTTTTACTTGTGTAGGCTGGACCTATCTTATTTTCAAGAGGTATTCCCCCCCTAGTGCTTTGTGTTATTTCCCTTAGGTGTTAGGATATTGTGGTTACATGGTTATCTTTTAGGGGGCATCTCAATATCATGCTACTGTCTGGGTTCATTCTTCCTCATTTAAGGAGTTATGATATCAGACCTAGGGGGTTGCGAGCGCTGGTGTTGGGGTCACGTTCAATATGTTGCAGCTGCAGGCGCGCTCATATTTTGCAAGTCTAGTGTATATCAGCTTTTCTGAAGTAATTTTTATAAATGTAATTATCAATGTGGGTGTAGAAATCCTATCAGATTGTTTCTAGATGATATACTTCTTAAATTGTGAACTTGTGCACAAACTGTAAATGCATAAAACAAACGTAGAACAGTCAATAATATAAACCCATTAAATAAAACATACGACCTGACAGGCACCCCTGTGTTTTTCTTCTGTATGATACACAGAGTGTAAGACATTAGTTCTTAAACAGTGGTAGTCCTTTTTTTATAGTTATTGTTAACAAATCAAGTTTATTGCTCTGCAGGTGGGTAGTCTCCTCTGGGCGGCCTTCCTTGTGCTCTGCGGTTGGCTTCACCTATGTCCTGTGGAGGGTTAATGTGGAGGCCCAGTGCTTGATTGAAGCCTGGCAGATCCTCTATTGTTTTAAGGACGTGGGAAGTGTTGTTTTTCATTGCGATCAGGCATGTAGGGAATCCCCATCTATAGGGGATTTTCTTGTCCTTGAGGACTGCTGTAACAAATCTCATATCTTTCCTTTTCTGGAGCGTTGTCGGGCATAAGTCTGAGTAAATTTGAATTTCTGAACCTCTAAATTCAAGGGGTTGTTGGGTTCTTGCTAGCCTCAATATCTCCTCTTTTTCTTTGAATGACAGCAGCTTCATTATAACGTCTCTTGGAGGGGCTCTGTTGGGCGGTTTAGGCCTCAGGGCCCTATGTGCTCTTTCAATCTGTACTTCTTGCGCTGAGTCGTCTCTTTTGAGACGCCTAACAAATTCTTGAATATATTCCTGGAGGACAGGAGGATCAACTGCTTCTGGTATTCCCCTTAGCCTAAGGTTGTTCCTCCTGCTTCTGTTCTCAAGATCCTCCACACGGTCCATGAGGACCTGCACTGTGCCATCCTGGGCCTGGATATAGCTATTTTGATGTTGCATGTCAGAGCTTAGTGTTTCTTGCTTTTCTTCAATTAGAGTGACTCGCTGGTTTACTGCAGTAATATCCCTTTTTAATTCCCCAAACATGGCCTTGAAATCCTGCATAGCTGTTTTGATATCATTTTTTGAGGAGAGGTGTCTGATATCTTCTTTTGTGAGATAGGATTGGGCATGTATCTGTGTTTCAGGTTCATGAACCTGCACTTCTGTCGTTTGTGTAGTGATTCCCTGTGCCACATGTCAAGGGCCCTGGGTCTGCTGGGGTGAAATAGTTTTCCATGGCAGATGACTGTGTGCTTTTTAAAAGTTTGGAGGTTCTTTTACTTGCCATTATGTTTAGTTGTGTAATGTCCTCCCAGGGCTCCTTTACCCTCCTGAGTTCGCAGGGGTCTGTGTGATTTGGAGCTTTAGATGTCCCCTTCTGAGTATAGGGACAGGTGTCTGTGAGCTGCTGCCTGATCTGCTCAGTGTTTACGTGTTCCCCTCCTCTGTGGGTATTAATCCTCCGATGGTGGATATGGGATCTGGAGCCTACTTATTTTCCCTCACTGTTTGCTATTCTCAGTGTCAGGTTGTTGGCTGTGTTTTTATGTTATGCCGTTTACGTTTTTAGTGTCCCACACCCTCTCCTATGCCTACAGGGCTCTACATCGGCAACTCACATGAAACCGCCAGTGTAAGCTTGCCTGCAGCTCAGTGATCCGGATAAGGCTCTTCCGTCGGCAGTCTTGGTCTGACCACGTGGGTGCGGCCTGGCGTTTTAGTGAGCAATAACGGCTGCGTGTGCCAATCAGTGTCCCCCAGCTTATGCCAGAGTCGACCCGAGTGCACCGCCAGGCATCCGAAGGTGGAATGGAGGTATGTGGCTGCCTTCGTCAGTTTAAGCGCCAAGTCCTGGGTTTGCCGCTAGGTACCTGCTGGGCCGCAGTGCCGGTCTGTATGTTAGCTACGGGAGCGATCTCCCGTTTCTGCTTTTCTTTTGGGTCCCAACTGTTGCCTTTGATGCTGCAACGTTGATTTGCCAGATTTTAGTTATAGTGAGAACGCTAACTTTGGGCGAAATTGTAAGGGACTACGGAGCTCTAGAAAAAAGCTGCCATCTGGGTCTGTGGCTAAGCTCCGCCCCGGTTCAATGTTTTTTTAAGGTTAGTATGAAGTTATTTGCTTTGCAGTTGCTATCTAATAAAGCCAAATAGGGACATATATGTAGCAGGGTTATAGTCTTGAGAAGTCAGTCGGGTGGATTTCAAGAGTTAGAAATTGCTCTATGTTCAGAGTTAAGTGACATTAAAAGGAGGTAAAAGAAATAATGAAAATATATTGCAAAATAGTTTCCTTATGCATAACATTGGAATGTGAAATATTTAAAGTATATTGAATAAATATGATTTTCCTGTTTTCAGCTTCTTGACTGCAGAGTTCTCCAATGCACTTACACATATATATATATATATATATATATATATATATATATATATATATATATAAAGTTTTCAAGAAAAATTGCACTCTTTGGTTTTGAAAACAAATAGAACTTTACTGGCGTGACGTTTCAAGGTATTCACCCCTTCCTTGACCGGAGGAGACTGGCCTAAAAGCATGCAGATAGTTGAGCTGCTGCTAATTTCTTCCTTCTCCACCATCTCCATAGGCTCATAATCAAGTTTCTCCTGGCCCAGATTAGTCTATAGGAGACATGCTGAGAGTTGCAGTAATATCCTTATCACCCAAAAAAGAGACTGGGGACACCAGCTCAATACTTCTTCCTGACTGCTTGGCACAAGAAGATCATCTACATGTCTGGCAGCTTATGCCATGCTCCTTTGCATTTGCTCAGAGACAGCCTTTTAGATTGTGATAAACCTACTTGGCTGCTGCTATAAAATATGAAGGGTATAAAGAGAGTGAAGGAACTGGCAGTAGTGGAACTGATGGCGGCACTGGGGTGAACACTGGTGCAAGTGGTTTTGGGAGTAGACTGTCTAAATAGCTGATGTGTACATGGAGTGTGCTTGGTAACCTTGACTTCCTGCTAATCCTACTACTAGGCTTGAAGCAAACAATATCTATTCAACACCTTCAGGTCCTCTTACTGTCTTCTTTTGTTTTATGGGTGGGCTTGGACAACCCTTACCCCTACTGATGCTACTGCTACTAAATGTTGTGGTAGTGGACCCTGCATATCTCCTACTCTTGGTGGACATGGGATTGCATGCTACAGCGATGCTGAAGATGACCCTGCTGATGCCTCTGCTGCAACTGCAGCTGATTCTCTAGATCACTGGTTTTCAATCCTGTCCTCCATAACAGGTCAGGTTTTTTAGAATTACCTTGGGTGAGAGCAGGTAAAATAGCCGTGTTAACTAATCAGCTGATTTTTTTCATCTGGGCTCTAGTTCAGAAACAACAAAACAAATAAATATACATATAAAGCTAGGGAGTTTCATTCTGTGCAGACATGATTTGAGGCATAGTACTGCAGTGTGGGAATTCTGTATTAGGACCAGTCTATTGTGGGACACCTTGTAAGTGGTGACTGGCTTAGCAGAATATGGCCATATTGTGTGATTAAGATCCCATATTTATTTAAAAGCATATTTAACAGGCAAAAATATTTTGCAGCATAAATATATGTTAATACTATTGTGAGATATTGATCCCAATTTTATTTTAACTATTTTAAGAATATTTAGCAGACAAAGTATATATACATATGCTATAAATATGTGGACTTAAGTGGTTGGATGTGCACCAATACTTTTTGTTGTTTTGTAATTATTTTGGTCACTTTGGTAGCACTCCCACAATATGTGTGCTAAGATATGAAAGGTTTTTTTTTTTTTTTTGGTGGTGTACTTAACCAAACCCTCTTGTTGTTGTATCTCTAGTTCTGAAATCCTCAAAATCTGGCCTGAAAAATGGTTATAATTTGTTTTATTTTTTTGTTTGTTTTTCTGTTTGTTGTGTGTGTACTTCATGCTTTTGGGGGGATAAAAGAAAAATCTGTACGGTTCATAGACATGATAGTTCTTTTTTTTATATAAGTGTCAATAGATATAGGGATATGCTAAACAGGAATTGCCCTGTATTGGTTTGGGAAACTCTGAAATCAGGGTAATCTCTGTGAATTTCATAATGGCCAAATTTTTGAAAGACATGTGGTCTACACTTCCTTTTCTGTGATTTATGTATTTATCTATTGTTCTTGCATACACATGTCACCTGTTTTATGGGCATGTATGTAATTTTATCCCTTATGTTCTGTGAACTGGCTTAATAAAAGAATTAAAAAAAATAAAAAAAATAAATCTGGCCTAAAAAATCGCACATATACTGACTTGGGCTCATATTTCAAGTTGAAAGTAAATGCGACCGCACTAAATTTGGGTTAGTGCAACTAAAGTCCTCGTGTAAAGGCTTAGGGGTAAATTAAGAGTTACACCAAGCTTAATATATATATATATATATATATATATATATATATATATATATATATATATATATATATATATATATATATATATATATATATATATATATATACATTAAAATAAAGTTTTACACTCATATATACACTATCTAATAAAAAGTTTTTATATGCATATCAAAAAAATGTTTGAAGGGTTAAAAGATATATGTTATTTGACAAGGTATTTGAATGAAAAGGGCTATTATGTATATAGAAATGCATATTCGTGTGAAAATATGTTTATGCATTTATAGAAACATATGTATATATGTGTATGCATGTATATTTATGTTTATATGTGTGTGTATATATATATATATATATATATATATATATATATATATATATATATATATATATATATATATATATACACACATACATACATATACACACATATATAAACACATATATACATGCATATAAAAATTTACTTTAGAGCCCTTTCCAGTCAAATACTTGAAAATAATTGGCTTTCAATTTGTAATACACATGCTAACCTGCATGTTAAAAGTTTACTTCTGGCAGTGTTTCAGTGTACAAGTGGTGCGCTATTTAGTGATTTTGCTCACTTTGGCCCAGTATAAGCAACAGACATGCACTGTCTGCAATATAGAGAGCCACTGAGATATAATTATTAGAATTGTGTTTCTTATATAGTTGATACCAAATGAAAATATATGCTACATAATGAATATGGTGCTGTAGAGAGCCTATAGGATACTGTCATGTACCCTTGGTGCCTTTACTGCAATAAAATATGGTTTCTATTAGATGAGGGGTAATATATGTAATATTGCTAATATTGTAGTAACAGTATAGGCAACAGGCATGTTCTGTGTACAATAAAGCCAACCATTGAGAAATTATTATTATTTTTAAATATTTTTTTTATATGTTTTACACCCATATGAAAAGGTAAGTACTGTTGTGCTGTTGAGATCCTATAGCAAACAGCCAACAACCCACAATGCCCCCACTGCAATTACAAAAAAATATTGTTTAAATTAGATGAGGGTTATTATTATTATTATTATTATCAGGTATTTGTAGAGCGCCAACAGATTCCGCAGCGTTACTAGTAATATTTATATAATAAAAAAAAAAAATATATATATATATATATATATAAGAGAGTACTCTCACTTTCCAATCCTGATGCCAGGGTGCCAGCAGGTAAATATAGACGGTAAAGGAAGGCACTCACTGGTCTTTTCTTCAAAAAAACCTTTAATAAGCGTGACGTTTCGGGGACACACTCCCCTGCCCCTGGTCTGAGGTAGGGGAGTGTGTCCCCGAAACGTCACGCTTATTAAAGTTTTTTTTGAAGAAAAGACCAGTGATTGCCTTCCTTTACCGTGTATATATATATATATATATATATATATATATATATACTGTAAATATATATATCCATCTATCCACCCATCCAGTTTGCCAGTATGAAAATGTAAGGCATTTTTCTTAATATTTTTTTTTATATTATTTTTATATTTTCTGCAGTGTAGGATGCCCCATTACCCCCAAACTCCCTGATCCCCCAAACAGCTCTCTAAACCTCCCTCTCTAACTATTAGCTGCCAGTACCTATAACAATTGTTTTATTATTTTCTGTAGCGTAGTGTCCCCCCTTCCGCAATCATTTGTTAGGGCCCCCACACCCCCACATCCTTTAGTGTAGTTGCCCCTTCTCTCCTTGTCCCTTTATTTTTAGTTTTCTGTAGCGTAGGGCTCTCCTGCTCCCTCCCCCCTCTGCTGCTGGGCCGCCAAATACACACCTGACGCCCACACCTTACGCCGGCACCAGCAACAATCATTACAGATGGTGACATACACAGTGTCACCATCTTTAAAGGGACAGTCTACAATAGAATTTTTATTGTTTTAAAAGATAGATAATTCCTTTATTACCCATTCCCCAGTTTTGCACAACCAACACAGTTATATTAATATAATTTTTACATCTGTGATTACCTTGCATCTAAGCATCTGATACATACCTGTGACTATTTAAAATCTATTGAAATGCATTTAGTATTTTGTTATGCTAAATCTTAAATAACTTCTCGGGCGTGAACACTATCAGGTAGATTTAAAGTTATGCGCGCTATAGGGAATTTAACGAACGCAACAAAAGTTGCATTATTTAACCCTCTATAGCGCAGCCATTACAAGTTTTGAAACAGCCGGCTTGTGCGTGCGATACGGGGATTTTAAGCTCCATATCACACAAAATGCAAGCGTTGTTTTGACATGCTTGTGCACTCTTTCCCTATAGACATCAATGGGAAGAAGGTGTCAGAAAAGCGCGGAATGAAATGCTCCGTAACGCAGCCCAATTGAAGTCTATGGGGAAAAAAAAGTTATGTTTAAACCTAACACTCTAACATAAACCTTACGTCTAAACACCCCTAATCTGCTGCCCCCGACATCACCAACACCTACATAATGTTAGTAACCCCTAATCTGCCACTCCCGATATCACCGCCACCTAAATAAATCTATTAAACCCTAATTTGCAGCTCCCGATATCACTGCCACTATACTAAAGTTATTAACCGCTATTCCCTCTCACCCCAACATCGCCCACACTATAATAAATCTATTAACCCCAATTCCATCGCTCCCTGACTTCGTCACAACTAAATAAAGCTATTAACCCCTAAACCTCTGGCCTCCCACATCACTACCACTAAATAAATCTATTAACCCCTAAATCGCCAGCCCCCCACATCGCAACAACCTAAATTAAACTATTAATCCCTAACCCTAACCCTAATGTAACCCTAACCCTAACACCCCCTAACTTTAACATAATTAAAATAGAGCTACATTAAAGTTACAATTATTAACTAAATAATACCTATTTAAAACTAAATACATACTTACCTGTGAAATAAAACCTAAGCTAGCTACAATATAACTAATAGTTACATTGTAGCTGGCTTAGGTTGTATTTTTATTTCACATATAAGTTTGTATTTATTTTAACTAGACTAGTTAGTAAATAATTATTTACTAACTACCTAGTTAAAATAAATACAAATTACCTGTCAAATAAAACCTAACCTGTCTTACACTAAAAAAAAAATAAAAAAAATAACTACCATTACAAAAAATAAAAAACACTAAAATTACAAAAAATAAAAAAAACTACCATTACAAAAAATAACAAATGAAAGTATGCAAAATAATAAAATATATTCCTAATCTAATACCCTTTAAAAAAAAAAAAAAAAAAAACGAGCCCAAAATAAAAAGCTGAATCTATAATAAACTACCAAGGGCCCTTAAAAGGGCCTTTTTGTGGGCCCTTAAACAGGCCTTTTGTAGGGCATTGCCCTAAAGTTAACAGCTCTTTTGCTACAAAACAAAACAAACACAAACACAGTATACAAACCCCCACCCCAAACCCCGAAAATAAAAATAAAGTAAAAATGAATCTCCCCATTGCCCTGAAAAGGGCATTTGTATGGGCATTGCCCTTAAAATGGCATTCAGTTCTTTTATGAAATGCCCAACCCCTACTTTAAAAATAAAAACTCAACCCAAAATGAAAATAAAAAACATTACACAAAATAACAAACAAATTATCAAAAATAATAAAATGTATTCCTATTCTAGTACCATTTAAAAAAAAAACACCCCAAAATAAAAAACCTAATCTATAATAAACTACCAATAGCCCTTAAAAGGGCTTTTTGTAGGGCATTGCCCTAAGTTAAACAGCTCTTTTACCTAAAAAAAAATACAAAGTCCCACTAACATTGCAAACCCCCACCCCCAAACCCACAAAATAAAAAAACTATCTAAAAAAACCTAAGCTAACCATTGCCCTTAAAAGGACATTTGTATGGGCATTGCCCTTAAAAGGGCATTTAGCTCTTTTGCATTACCCTGAAAATGGCATTTAGTTCTTTTTACGAATAGCCCAAACCCTAAACTAATAAAAAAAAACACCCAAAAAACCTTAAAAAATCCTAACACTAACCCCCGAAGATCCACTTACAGTTGTTGAAGTCCCGCTTGAAGGATCTTCATCCCGGCGTCTTCTATATTCATCCCGGCAGCGCAGCGCGGAGCGGGTCCATCCTGAAGACATCCGGTGCGGAGTATCCTGTTCATAGGGTCACCGCCGTACACTGAATCTTCAGTACAAGGTATGTGATTCAAAATGGCGACCCTTGCATTCGTATTGGCTGATTTGATTTTTGAAATTGAAATCAGCCAATAGGATGAGAGCTACTGAAATCCTATTGGCTGTTCAAATCAGCCAATAGGATGAGAGCTACTGAAATTCTATTGGCTATTAGGGCAATGCAAAAGAGCTAAATACCCTTTTAAGGGCAATGCCCATACAAATGCCCTTTTCAGGGCAATGGGTAGCTTAGGTTTTTGTTAGAGTTAAGTTTTTTTTATTTTGGGGGGTTGGTTGCGTGGTGGGTTTTACTGTTGGGGGGTATTTGTATTTTTTTTTACAGGTAAAAAAGCTGTTTAACTTAGGGCAATGTCCTACAAAAGGCCCTTTTAAGGGCTATTGGTAGTTTATTGTAGGCTAGGGTTTTTTATTTTGGGGGGCTTTTTATTTTTATAGGGCTCTTAGATTAGGTGTCATTCTTTTATATTTTTGATCATTTATTTTGTTATTTTTCGTAATTTAGTGTTTGTTATTTTTTGTAATTTAGTCTTTTTTATTTGTGTAATTAGATATTTTGTAATTTTTATAGAAGTGTTAGGATTTTTTTAATGGGTATTTTAGTTTTATTTAATTGGTAGTTAGTTTAATTTCAGTTTAATAGTTATATTAGTTTAATTGTTAGTTTAAACTTAATTTTTTTAATTTGACAGGTAAGTTTTAATTTAAGATAGGGAAATTGTAATTTTAATATAAAGTTTGGGGGTGTTAGGCTTAGGGGTTACTAGTTTAAATTAGTTTATTGCGATATGTGGGGCTTTCGGTTTAGGGGTTAATAGGTTTATTTAGTATTTTTCATTGTGGGGGCTTTCGGTTTAGGGGTTAATAGGTTTATTATAGTGGCTGCAGAATTAGGGGTTAATAACTTTAGTATAATGGGGGTGATGTGGGTGGAAGGCAGATTAAAGATTAATAATATTTAAATAGTGTTTGCAAAGTGAGAGGGCAGCGGTTTAGGGGTTAATAACTTTAGTATAGTGGAGGCGATGTCGGGGTGTGGCAGAATAGGGTTTAATAATTTTTAATAGTGGCGGCGATTTGGGGAGCGGCAGATTAGGGGTTAATAACTTTAATATAGTGTTTGCGATGCGGGAGGGCCTCGGTTTAGGGGTTAATAGGTTGTTTTTAAGTGCACTTTGTGACAGTTTAGTTATGAGTTTTATGTAACAGTTTTGTAGCACAAAGTCATAACTACTTCTCTTGGATTGCGAAACGGATCTTGTCGGTATTGGCTGGAATGGATGCTTTTTAGCCTCACCGCAAAACTTGTAATTGCTGCGCTATAAAAGTCCCATGAAAAAAACATAATTTTACGAGTGCGGGACTGACGTTGCGTTACAGGCTAAAAGGCTTGCGGTACAGCTATACCGACAAGACTTGTAATGGCTGCATTGCTGTTTTAATGCTGAAATTACTATTTTTTCAGCGTTAAAACACGAACACAAAACTTGTAATCTAGGTGACTGTTATCTATATGGCCCACATGAACTATCAGTCCCCTGTTGTGAAAAGCAAATACAAAAGCATGTGTTTAAAAGGCTCTCTATAGAGCCTTTGAAACAGGTAGAAATTTAGAGGTTTAAATGTTATAAAATATATTAATCTAACAATGTTGGTTGTGCAAAGCTGGGGAATGAGTAGTAAAAGCTTTATCTATATTTTAAAAAAATAAACATTTTTGTGTAGACTGTCCCTTTAATGATCAGGCATCTGCCCTCATATGGAACTGAAGCGCCGATCGAGCTCAAGTCCCATATGTGGCAGATGCCTGGAGCTTCAGGAATTCCTGCTTTCGGCTGTAACTTAACAGCCAAGACTGCTGGAGCATCCTGAAGCTAAGACTTATGTATACGTCTTATTGGGTGAAGAGGTGAATCATTTAAAGTGGAAGTTAAAGGGACATAATACTCATATGCTAAATCACTTGAAACGGATGCAGTATAACTGTAAAACGCTGACGGGAAAATATCACCTGAGCATCTCTATGTAAAAAAGGAAGATATTTTACCTCACAATTTCCTCAGCTCAGCAGAGTAAGTTCTGTGTATAAAGTTATACTCAGCTGCTCCCAGCTGCAGGTAAAAAAAAAAAAAAAAAAATGAAGAAATGAACAGCAGCCAATCAGCATCAGCAGTGCTGAGGTCATGAACTCTTTTACTGTGATCTCAGGCTCATCCCCTAAGCTGTCCCAGGACAGACATACTAATATGCTGCTTAGAAATCCTTTACAATGGGAGGTGGCTACTGAGAAACTTTTGAGGTAAAATATCTTTCTTTTTTACATAGAGATGTTCAGGAGATATTTTCTAGTCAGCTTTTTACAGCTATGCTGCATCACTTTCAAGTGTTTCAACATTTGGGTATCATGGCCCTTTAAAGGAAATAGGGCTTGATAGGATGTTAAAAACATTGAAAAATATCAAAACATTATATAATGCTATGTTACACTTGCCAGCCCCATGCAAATAAATTATGTGGGACGGGCCTGAGAATCATGGACACCATGGCCCGTCCCATATATTTTATTTGCATGGGACTGGTAAGTGTAACATAGCATTATATAATGTTTTGATATTTTTAAATAACTAGCTTAACAAAAGTAATACATTAAATTTCCAAGTTTAAATTTAGATTTATATCAGAATATTATAATGATGAAACTACCCTGTAAAGTACAATTTATCCCATTCCAAATTAATTCCTTCAGGGAATCTCGAACCTAACCTGAATATCCAAAAGAGTTCTCTTTTGGTCACATTTTTTTTTCTCTATCTTCTCTCTGTTGTTTTCTAAGCACCTCTTTTATGTTTACAGAGAATGCCAGGATACTTCAAAGACAGACGCAATTGAAATGTTTTGCAACTGCAGAACGTTGGTTAAAATCTTGTACATCTTTCAAGTGTTTCCAGACTCTGTCTCGTAAATCACAAGAAGTTTGTTCTACATACTGATGGTGACACAAATTGCAGTCTAAACTATATACTACCCATCTAGTTCTGCATGTGGAGTAAAATCTGATATAAATTTTTTTACCAGTGGTAGTAGACTGAAACTAATCTAAGTGTTTTACATATTTTACAATCTAAGTAATTACACTTGTAATTACCATTTGTTTGAAGCCATGTTGTTGAAAAATTCTTAGTATCACTTATCATGGGGGAAAATTTTGATCCCAATGTTACTGTTTCTTTAAACAAATCAAAGTTCCTGCATCACTGGAGCAAACATTTTTTTAATTGCTACTATTTTAGAAAATTGGGGTGATACAGTGCCACATGAAAGATTAATGCACAAAATTAAGGGACTGGGAATAGCTGAAAATGTTAGCTCATGGATAAATAACTGGATAAAAGATAGGGAGCAATGAGTAGTAGTAAATGGATCATACTTAGATTGGACAAAGGTAATCAGTTGAGTCCCCCAGGGATCAGTACTGGGCCCTTTTCTTTTTAATATTTTTATAAATGACTTGGAGCAAGGATTAAATAGCGACATCTCTATTTTTGCAGATGATACTAAGTTAAGTAAAGTCATTAGTTCAGAGCAGGATGAACTTTCGTTGCAAAGGGACTTGCAAAAATTAGAAGTATGGGCAGGTAAATGGAAAATGAGATTTAATACGGGAAAATGCAAGGTTCTACATTTTGGAAGTAAAAATAAGCAAGCAACGTATTATTTAAATGGGACAAGACTTAGCCAAACAGAGGAGGAAAGGGATTTGGGAGTAGTAATATATAACAAGCTAAAGATGGGTGCACAATGCAGGGCAGCAGCTTCAAAGGCTAATAAGCTACTAGCATGTATTAAAAGAGGCATTGATTCAAGGGAGGAAAACATAATTCTGTCACTATATAAAGCCCTGGTAAGACCTCACCTTGAGTATGGAGTGCAGTTCTGGGAACCAATCGCAAAAAAAGATATTGCAGAACTAGAAAAAGTTCAGAGACGGGCCACAAAGCTAATAAGGGGATTGGAGAATTTAAGCTATGAGGAGAGGCTAGCCAAACTGGGTCTGTTTCTTTAGAAAAAAGGAGCTTGAGAGGTGACATGATTACTTTATATAAATATATTCAAGGCCCAAATACAGAGATGGCAGAAGCTCTGTTTATTCCAAGAAAATTGTTTGTGACAAGAGGGCACAATTTAAGGTTGGAGGAAAGGAGATTTAATCTCCTGCAACGGAAATGCTTTAAGAGCAACAACATTGTGGAACTCATTACCAAAGGATGTAGTGAATGCCAATACCCTAGATACATTTACAAATTGTTTGGATACATTTCTGTCTATAAACAAAATTCATAGATATGATTGCTAGTGTTAAATGGGTTACCTTTTAGTGGGATTATTTAAGTTTAACTGGAGCTTGTAAGTGTTTTAGATTTGTATAGGTTGAACCATCAGTCTTTTTTCAACCTCATCTACTATGTTACTATATATGCAGTGCTGCAAAACACAGCTCTGTTGGAGTGTGGTTTCCCTGTATTGGTCTTTGTAGCAGTGAAACTTTTGGCTTTCTTTCTGGCATTGTTTAATAAATCTGGAGAGTAACCTCTCCTCAAGAGTCTATCCCTAAATTAACCTGATTGATCATAATAAATAACACCAGAATTAGCCTTAAGAACTGACTCTTGGGGATGGATTTTATCAAATGGGGTGGGATGAATTTACATGGAGAATTATGTTACCTGTAATTAGTTTACAAAAAGTAGTAGACATGTCTCCTGTATCAATCATCCCTCTCAAAGTTAAATAGACAGTGTACACCAATTTTCATATAACGGCATATAATAGACATTACTATAAAGAAGAATATGCACAGGTGCTGATCTAAAAATCCAGTATAAAAAATCCAGTATAAAACTTTTAAAAAACTTACTTAGAAGTTCCCAGTTTATCACTGTTGATGAGATAAGCTGGGACACCCAGTGAAATGGGCTGAGAAGATTAGAAGAGCAGACACTCAACCCCTCCCCACTTCCCTGCATATGAAAAGACATTTAACATAAACAGGAGGCAGCAGTAGTCTGTAAACGCATGTATACATCTGACACAATGGGGCTTGGTTAGGAATCTGAAAATCATTACAATGTTATTAAAAAAATAAGCAAAACTATACATATTTACAAAAACACTCCCAGATGGGCTATATAAATGGATCATCTACAAAACATTTATGCAAAGAAAAATCTAGTCTACAATGTCTCTTTAAAGGGACAGTATACTGTAAAATAGTTTTTCCCTTAATGTGTTTACAATTGCTTTTTTTACCAACTGCAGAGTAAAAAATGTATGAAAATTAGCTTTTTAAGGTTTATTTCTATATATTAAAGCTCTGATTTTGTGTTTTGAAGCCACAGCCTAATAAAATAGGTTGAGCTTGTAGGTATAATCTGATCTTATTACTGTATCACATTGTGCACATATACCTGCTTCTTTATCTTATATCTGTCCTTAAAACAATCACCAATACTTTGAGAGAACAATGTAAAATCAACATTTTATTACCTTATCTCTGCTTTATCACACTGGGAGTGTAATTTATTCTGCTGGCTGTGTTTACAAAGCTTATCTATAGCTGGTACGCGTGGCCACAAACTTTCAGAATAGGTGGGGATACCACTTGCTAAATTAACAATTTCAAATGCCAATATAAGGGTAAAGGAGCTACTTGTAAACAATTTAATACACTCCAGCAGGTAAAGTGGATCATTGGGAACAAATTAAAGGGGAGAAAATTTTTGAGTAAACTGTCCCTTTAAGTCCAAATAATTGATCTTGTCATTATTATATTCACCAGTGAATTTTAGATCAGTATTGTTCATATTGAAATATTTCAACATATTTGAAAAATGTAACCCCCCCCCCCCCCAGAAATGTGGCACTCCTAAAATAACATATATAATACAATTAAAAGCAGTGTGCTGGCAGTCATTAAAAAGTTATAGACCAGTAATATAAAGAAAGAGCAATTCATAAATAAAGAACTGCTAAAGAATGACACAGGCCTCACAAAAAATATATAGCCTTTATATGTGTTACTTTATGTAATTTGTACAGCACTAATAAGTGTGGTCTTTTGTTAATTGGATAGTATACTCCTAAAAAATAAAACCTGATATATATATTTTTTAAAACAGTTTTGGTGCGGCCGGTCTCATTATTTAGCAGTTCTTTCATTTTGAATTGCTCTTTCTTTTTATTACTGTTCTATATCTAAAAACAACTAAAAAATTACTGCAAATATTGTGTGTTTTAGAAACCCTGAAGATGAACATTATATCATCAATAAATCGTCTTTACGGTATTACTTTGTTGATGAATGGATTCTGTTTCGTATAAATGTACTGGGGTTCTCACAAACCCACAAATAAATTAGCATAAGAGAGGGCAAACTTTTCTTCCATCACTGTGCCACAGTTTAAAAAAAATCATTATTAAACATAAAATAATTGTAAGTTAGTAGGAACTCCGGACATTCACACAATAAAATCTTAATTGGTTCAATTTATTATTTAAATGGGACTAGACTTAGCTAAACAGAGGTGGAAAGGGATTTGGGACTAGTAATAAATAACAATCGAAAGATGGGTGCACAATGCAGGGCAGCAGCTTCTAAATACTAGCATGTATTAAAAGAGGCATTGTTTCACTAAATAAATCACTGGTAAGACCTCGCCTTGAGTATGGAGTGCAGTTCTGGGAACAGATCTAAAAAAAAAGACATTGCAGACCTAGAAAAAGTTCAAAGAAGGGCCACAAAGCTAATAAGGGGAATGGATAATTTAAGCTATGAGGAGAGGTTATCCAAACTGGGTCTCTTTTCTCTAGAAAAAAAGATGCTTGAGATAACATGATAACTTTATATAATATAATATATAAATATATTCAAGGCCAAAGATTGCAGAAGGTTTGTTTATTCAAAGAACATTGTTTGTGATAAGAGGTCACAATTTAAGGCTGGAGGAAAGGAGATTTAATCTCCTGAAACTGAAACATTTTTTCACTGTAAGAGCAATACAATTGTGGAACTCATTACCAAAGGAGGTAGTGAATGCCAATACCTTAGATACATTTAAAAATTGTTTGGATACATTTCTGGCTAGAAACAGAAGTCAGGGATATGATTGCTTGTTTTAAATGGGTCCCCTTTTCATGGGATTAATTTAAGCTCAACTGGAGCTTTTTTGTAAGTATATTAAATTTGTATACCTCATCTACTATGTTACTATGTTACTATGTATCTCTGTCCAGAAAAATATCTAAATGATGTAATTCCCAGATTATGGGGATGCATGAGTAAAGATAAGTTATATCTATTGCTGCCCAAATAAAATTAATGTTCCATTTAATGTTTTTAATATCCGTTAACAAATCATTATAATCCTTAAAATAGCTGTACAAATTTACCACCAAAGGTTGGAGAATAGTATCTATCCACTCAGCTATAGGTTCTAATAATGAACCTATACCGGAAACTCTAGGCCTCCCTGGAGGTCTTTTAACATCCTTGTGGAACTTGGGAATGTGATAGAAAATAGGTTTTATAGGACAACTTGGTATTAATTGATCTAAATTATGTCCTGCAAATACCCACTTAATAAATGTGTTAGTCCTTGCTTGAACTTATTGGTGGGATCAAAAGTTAGTTTACAGTAGGTATGTTCATCATAAAATTGTCTCTCTGCTTCAATGATATAATCTTTTTTGTTAATGTCAGGGAGCAGGGCTACCCTGAGAGCGGGAGAGGAACCCTATAACAAGAAGCACACAATCCAAAGGCAAGGTACAGACAAGGGAGATCCAAAAGGCATAGTCAAAGGTAATATAAGTCGGTCCAGGCAGCAAGTATCGTAAGCGAAAGTCAGGTCAGGGGTCAAAACCAGGAAATCCAAGATCAAGGGAAGGAAATAGGAATAGAGAAAATACAACGCTTAGTTATGCAGATTTACTGGCAAAATAACTCAGCAACAAGGCAGAGCTCACAATGGAATTTAAACCTAACAGGGCCCAGGAATGAAACACATAAACAAACAAACACTTTGAAAAGCGCCAAACACATATATCCTTAGAATGCTACTGAATAAGCAAAATCTTAAAAATATTTCAAAACATACAAGCATATATAAAATGCATATAAATTCCAATGGTATTAAAACATGCAATACAGTTAAAAATGGATAAGTAATAAGGAAAACCTTTCTACTTTATTGCAGGTAGTGTCTCTTTAAATGCTTGTGTAGCAATGTCCAAGAGTAAAAGCAGTTCTCTTTTTCCTTGTGCAGCTCCTTTTAAATCACTGGTGTGATAGCGATGAGGTATAAACTAAAAAAAGAAAAACATGGAGCGCAAGGAAGAAAACAGAGAAAAGATCATAGTGCAGTATATCTGGATAAAAATAACAATTTATTAATAACAAAAAACAAACTCACAAACAAACCCTCAAACGATATGAGGTATGTGACAGCGTGTTGTATAGATGTTGCTATACGATCTCACAATGTCCTGTTTCTCCCTCCTGGCTAACTTGGCTGTGACCGTTCAGTCTCAGTGTTTCTCACAGGAAGTCAGGATACAGGGTCTTGGTTACAGTCCTTCAAACAGAAATTTCAAACAGAGATTTCCCTCATGCGGTAGGTCAATCCGTGTAGCCGGCAACAGATTCTCCTGACCTAGAGGGATTACAACGTAACTCGGCGTGTGCGTGTGGGCGTGGCCCAGGAATGCCCACCGTATGCAAGACAACGATAGCATCAGGCACCTAGTACCCAATGAGAAGACAGAGAGGCGTTTCACAAAGATTCCCCTAGCAGATGGAAACCACCTGTGACGCCATCCGCACACATGCGCACCCATGCACGCGCACATGAGCGCGCACAAACAGACGCAGACGAGACACTAGGCGCAAACACTGCTGAGGAGAAACCAGCGACAGGCCTCCGCCTTAACCACCTGTGAACAGGTTAGAAGGTATCCCTGGTTCCCCTGGTTCCATGACAGTTAAGAATAACTATGAAGCCACCCTTATCCGTATTTCTAATTACTATTTGGTGATTATTGTTTAGATTTTCTAGGGCATTGAGCTCCCCTGCAGACAAATTAGATTTAAATTTAAAATAACAGGCACTCTAAATGTCTGATGCTAATTTAATAATATTCTGCTCAACTATTTTCTTATAGGCATTAATGTACATAAAATATGATCATTGTCTGGGTCATTACTATTAGATAGATCTCTTAATACCTCCAAAGCACAGCAGTCCTTGATGAAGTCCTTAATGCAAATTTTTGCAGAAAAAATCTCTGAGGCTGTTATGAAAGTGTTTGTTATATCTTATCCCTGAAAATGTTTTTTCAATGTAAATTTGCGCACAAACTTTTTTACATCTATTAGAGTGTCAAAAACTTAAAATGTGTTTATTATGGCAAAGCCTAAACCTATAGAGAGAAGAGAAAATATTCTCCTGAGTTGGATTATCATCTGAGAGATTTTTTTATATTAAAAGGTATCCTCCCCTATTTTTTCATTCTCCTCGATTCTCTTTTTTCCTTTTTTTGGGGTCTTCTGGTCCTTATAAAATATGGTTATGAAAGATAATGACATTGAACGGAGCCTGTGAAAAGCTGCATTGGATCATCAGAAGCAGGGGCTATAGGCAAGTGGCAAGGGGGGGGCTGTTTCTCAAGCACGGAGACTCAGCGTTACAGTAGTAGTAGTAATGGGAGATGTACTTGCAGTGGGGGGCAGAGTTCTGAAAATTGCATAGGAACCTATAAAACAGCTTTCCATGAGTCACATGCATGCGCTCTATAAAGGGTTCCTGAATTTCACACCACTAAATATTTTTATTTTAGCAGGGACGTATGCGGCCAGGTATGTGATGAAGCTGGCATGCATGCACATTAGGTAAAAAATGTGTTAAACAAATAGCTTAGATGCCTTCTATTTCAAATAAAGTTAGCAAGAGAACGAAGAAAAATTGATAATAGGAGTAAATTAGAAAGTTGCTTAAAATTGCATGCTCTATCTGAATCACGAAATTAAAAAAATGGGTTCAGTGTCCCTTTAATTTTCTTTACTGCATTCATTCTGATTTTCAATTTATCAAATCAAGAGGAATATCCATTTTTCATTATGAATGTGCATTTGTAATGAAACAAATGCACATTAATGCATTCACACACAATTTTGAACACATATGATCATTACGCAACCAATTCACAGCACAATGCAAATACTTTTACATCATTGTTCTATTGAGGCCAGCTTTAGATTATTGGGCCATAGTGCTCTAGAACTAAAAATGTTACCTTGATGGATTCTTGTTTATAATTTCTATATTCCAAAGCTCTCCTTTGAGAGACATGAACAGGTTACTGTCAGGGTGCCAGGAATCAGACGGAGACGAGAAGTGCAAAAATAATCACACCTTTATTAATAACAAAAAATAATAAAAAGTCCACAAGTCAAATAACAAACCAGGAGTCAAAACCAGAGCTGGTAGTCAGACGAGCCGAGTCAGGAGCCAAAACAAATAGTCAGAAAAGCCGGAATCAGGAACAAGGAAAACAGCAGAGTCAGGAACAAGTCAGGGATCAGGAACCAGGAAAGACGTCAGGCAGCCAGGTAATACACAGGAACTCTCACAAACAGGTCTGAAACAACGCAAAGGCAAAGCATACTGAATATAGGCCCTTTAAATAACAAGTGATGACATCACAATTCTGAGACTGCAACCTGTCTCACATGGATGATGCACACCAGTCTGGCCATAAAAGGAAGTGCAGGAAATGAGCAGCATCCACCACAATGCACCATAGTCAGGAAGGTAGGTGAGTTTAATGGCTGCCAGCAGCACATGGCAAACACAACAGGGAAAAAACCCAGACAGTACTCTCCCCTCAACGACCCCTCCCCCGCAGGAGGACAAAAGGAGGACAAAATTATTGGGGAAACGGGCATGGAAGGCACAGAGGAGGGTGGGAGCATGAACATCAGAGGAGGGAACCCAAGAACGCTCCTCCGGACCGTAGCCCCTCCAGTGAACCAAATACTGTACACGGCCCCTGGACATAAGAGAGTCAATAATGCTGCTGACCTCATACTCTATGGCTCATACTCTATGGTTGTCAACAAAGATAGAATGGGGACAAGGCAACACAGTGGTAAACCGATTACAAACCAATGGTTTCAAGAGGGAGACATGAAAAACATTGGAGATGCGCATAGCAGGAGGAAGGTCAAGAGCGTAGGCCACAGGATTAACCCGTCAGAGTATTTAAAAAGGACCAACATAACGGGGAGCCAACTTATTGGAAGGCACACAAAGGTTAAAGTTGCGGAAGGACAGCCAAATTCTCTCACCAACCTGGTAGGAAGGTGCGGGCAGACGCCAACGATCAGCCTGGAACTTTTGGCGCTGCATAGAACGACGAAGGCAATCCTGAATCTGCACCCACGTGGAACGGAGTTGCCGGAGATGCTCCTCCAAAGCCGAAATACCCTGAGACATGAATGAATCGGGCAACCAGGATGGTTGAAACCCATAATTCACCATGAACGGGGATAACTTGGAGGAAGCACTAATAGCACTATTACGAGCAAACTCTGCCCAAGGTAAAAGTTCAGACCAATTATTGTGGTGATCTGAGACATAGCAACGGAGGAACTGTTCCAGAGCTTGATTAGACCGTTCCGCAGCCCCATTGGATTGAGGGTGATATGCTGAGGAGAAGGAAAGCTGGATCCCCATTTGAGCACAAAAGGAATGCCAAAATCTGGAGACAAACTGGCTACCCCGGTCTGACACTATCTCCTTGGGTAACCCATGTAAACGGAAGACCTCCTGGGCAAAAATTGAAGCAAGCTCCTGAGCGGTAGGCAGCTTCATCAAGGGAATGCAATGTGACATTTTAGAAAAACCGTCAACCACCATGAGGATAACAGTATTGCCATTGGAAACAGGGAGCTTGACAATGAAGTCCATGGAAAGATGTATCCAAAGATGCTCTCCATTAGCAATAGGTTGAAGAAGACCCACAGGAAGACGTCGAGGAGTCTTATTCTGTGCACAAACTGAGCAGGAGGCAACATACGCAGCAACATCAGAACGAAGACCTGGCCACCAGAATTGTCGAATGACAGACCAAATCATTTGGTTCTTGCCTGGGTGACCTGCGGCTTTAGGATAGTGGTAAGTGTGCAAAAGTTTAGTTTGAAGATTCTCAGGAACAAAACACTTACCACTAGGTTTCTCAGGAGGTGCATTGGTTTGTGCAGCCAGGATCTCCTCCCCCTAGGGAGATGTCAAATTAGTACGTATGGTAGCCAAAATATGGTCAGGAGGTATAGCAGGAGTAGGTACCGACTCCTCCTTGGACAGAGGCGAAAATTGTTGAGAGAGGGCATCAGCCCTAACATTCTTACTACCAGGCAGGTAGGAGACCATATAATTAAACCGAGACAAAAATAGTGCCCATCTGGCCTGTTGGGGCAACAAACGTTTTGCTTCAGATAGACAAATTCTTGTGGTCATTAAGAATGAGCACTGGCACGCTAGTACCCTCGAGAAGATGCCTCCATTCCTTGAGTGCCAAAATTATGGCCAGTAATTCCCTGTCGCCAATTTCATAATTGCACTCCGCTGGAGACAATTTCTTAGAGAAGAAACCACACGGATGCAAGGACCCATCAGGGGTAGGACGTTGAGACAAGAGGGCACCTACTCCAGTCTCAGACGCATCAACCTCAAGAACGAAAGGCAGGATAGGGTTAGGATGAGCCAGAACTGGAGCGGCAGCAAAGGCAGTCTTAAGACTATCAAAGGCCTTAATGGCAGTAGGTGACCAATGGAGTGGATCATTCTCTTTACGGGTCATGTCTGTGATAGGTTTGACAAAGGAAGAAAAGTTTTTAATAAACTTTCTATAGTAATTGGCGAACCCCAAAAAACGTTGAATAGACCGAAGACCAACTGGGCGAGGCCACTGCAGAACTGCAGATAACTTGTCAGGATCCATGGAGAACCCTGCAATGGAGATAACATAACCTAGGAAGGTTACATGAGTCTGATGGAACTTACATTTCTCGAGTTTACAAAACAGGCCGTTCTCATGTAGTCTCTGAAGAACCCGTGTAACATCAGAACGATGAGCCTCAAGTGTGGGTGAGTGTATGAGGATGTCGTCTAAGTACACCACAACACACTGTTGCAACATATCTCGTAGGACATCATTAATAAATTCCTGAAAAACAGCAGGAGCATTACATAGGCCAAAGGGCATTACAAGATACTCATAATGCCCGCTCCTGGTGTTAAATGCTGTTTTCCATTTGTGGCCCTCCTTGATCCTAATGAGATTGTACGCTCCTCTCAAATCAAGTTTAGTAAAGACCCTAGCTCCCTTGAGGCGGTCAAAGAGTTCCGTAATGAGCGGACTAGGGTAAGCATTCTTAATGGTAAGACGATTAAGACCCCTATAATCGATACATGGTCTTAACTCGCCACCCTTTTTCTTCACAAAGAAGAAGCCAGCCCCTGCAGGAGAGCAGGATTTGTGGATGATTCCCCGCGACAGAGCATCGGCAACATACTCCTCCATAGCACAATTCTCTGCAACAGACAGATACACCTGGCCCCGAGGAGGAATGGCTCTGGGTTGCAGGTCTATGACACAATCGTAAGACCGGTGAGGAGGCAACATACTGGCATGCACCTTGTCAAACACGTCTAGGAACTCTCAGTACTCCTCTGGCAATTGAGATACCAAAGAAGTGCACAAGACTTTAACTGGTTTCCGAAGACAAGTGGAAATACATTGCAGGGACCACAACAAAATTTCTGACCTGCGCCAATCAAGACTGGGATTGTGCTTTTGGAGCCAGGGATAACCCAGAACAACCGGAAAATGTGGAGAGTTTATCACCTTGAACTGGAGGGTTTCAAAATGGAGAGCCCCAACAGTCATGGACAACGGAGCAGTTTCGTGAGTAACGAGTGTGGGCTGAAGGGGCCTGCCATCAATGGCCTCAGTAGCAAGTGGAACAGACCGAGGCAAAACAGGAATGGAGTGCTTTAATACAAAAGCACTGTCAATGAAATAGTCCGCAGCACTGGAGTCAACAAGAGCCTGAGGACAATGGAGGAGTTCACCCAGGAAAGGACAACCGTGACCCAAGGTTTCTCCTTAAGCGGTTCCGGGGACGAGGATAAACCACCCAAGCTCTGCCCCTGACAGGACCTTAGGTGTGAGCGTTTCCTGGCTGTGTAGGACAAGACTTCAAAAGGTGGCCCTGTAAAACACAATAGAGGCAGAGCCCCTCCCTCCTCCTAAAGGCCCTCTCCGCCACAGAGAGATGCGTGAATCCCAACTGCATTGGCTCAGCAGTACCTGGTGACTCGGGACCAGGAGGCATGGGAGGATAGGGAGGCATGGGTGGGAACGAACACATAGGAGACAACGGAACAGGAGGCTTTCACAAGCGCTCCTTGAAAGAGGGCCTCTCTGAGTCTGATGTCAATTAGAATCAAAAAAGACACCAATGCCTCGAGATCCTCTCGTAAATCTCTGGCAGCAACTTCATCTTTAATCACATCGGAGAGCCCATGTAAGAAGGTGGCAACAACTCAATAGCATACTGAGCAACAGATCCTGTACCTTGCTGAATGGACATGAATCGTTTAGCAGCAGAGGAGGAGTGAGTCAGAACATCAAATACCCTTCAAAAGGAGGCCACAAATTAAGGGTAATTTGAAATCACAGGTTTATTAGTCTCCCACAAGAGATTAGCACAGGCAAGAGCTGTGTCAGAGAATAAGAAGATGAGAAATCCAACCTTAGCTCTGTCAAAGGGAAACGCCTGAGGTAACATCTCAAAGTAAATGCCCACCTGGTTCAAAAGTCCTCTGCACTGAATAGGATCGCCTCCATATCACTGAGGCAGAGGTGCAGAACCGGACATGCTCCTGGTAGGCATAGGTGCAGCAGCGTAAACAGGAGCAGCCATAACTTGCGGGACACTTTGGTCCAAATGTGCAGTGTGAGTCAGCAGGGTTTGCAGGGCTAGTGCAAATTGATCCAAGTGGTGATCCTGTACATCCATCCTGGAAATGATGGCAGATAAAGGTGGATAATAAGCAGCATCAGGATTCATGGCCTTTGCATAATGTCAGGGTGCCAGGAATCAGACTGAGACGAGAGGTGCAAAAATAATCACACCTTTATTAATAGCAAAAAATAATAAAAAGTCCACAAGTCAAATAACAAGCCAGGAGTCAAAACCAGATGAGCCGAGCCAGGAGCCAAAGCGAATAGTCAGACAAGCCGGAATCAGGAACAAGGAAAACAGCAGAGTCAGGAACAAGCCAGGGATCAGGAACCAGGAAGGATGTCATTCAGCCAGGTAATACACAGGAACTCTCATAAACAGGTCTGAGACAACGCAAAGGCAAAGCATAACGAACAGAGGCCCTTTAAATAATAAGTGATGACATCACAATTCTGAGACTGCATCATGTCTCACATTGATGATGCACACCAGTCTGGCCATAAAAGGAAGTGCAGGAAATGAGCAGCATCCCCCACAATGCACCATAGTCAGGAAGAGAGGTGAGTAAAATGGCTGCCAGCAGCACATGGCAAACACAACAGGGAAAAAACCCTGACAGTTACTCCAATGTTCTAGCTTATAACTGCTCACATTTTCATCTTGTGGTGTGACCCAAAATTATGAAATTATGATGAATATCAAAAAGTGAGAAGGGAAGTCTGTCAGGGTTTAAACCTGATTTCATTTGTTATTTGCTGCTTTTTATCTTGACTGCCAATTTGACTCACCTGTCTCTTTCCTCGCCTACAAGAGAGTTTGTAACGCTGCTCACTACATTTTATGGCCAAACTGGAGAACATCATTAGTGAGAGACAGGTTTCAGTTCCAGAATTATGATGTCATCACTTACTATTTAATGTGCCTCAGTTCAGTCTGCCTTTGCCCTTGCATTGTCTCTGACTTCTGTGTGAGTTCCTGTTTTCCTGATTCTGTGTATAACCTAGACTGTTTGTCATCCTTTCTGGTTCCTGATCCCAGGGCCGGCCCTAGCCCAAGGCAGGATCACAAAATGGGGCCCCCTTTATCCCCGCCCCAACTCCGCCCAATCCCTGACCATAACTCCGCCCAACCCCCACCCCTAACTCCGCCCAATCCCCTGCACCCACCATTTTTACAATTTAAAACAGATAGCACAGAGATAGCCCACACACACACACACACACACACACAGAGCCCACACACACTCAGAGCCCACACACACACACACAGAGCCCACACACACACAGAGAGCCCACACACACACACAGAGAGCCCCCACACACAAACAGAGCCCCCCCACACACACACAGAGCCCACCCACACACACAGAGAGAGCCCACCCACACACAGAGAGAGAGCCCACCCACACACAGAGAGAGAGCCCACACACACACACACACAGAGAGCCCACACACACACAGAGCCCACACACACACACACACACAGAGAGCCCCCCCCCACACACAGAGAGAGCCCACACACACACACAGAGAGCCCCCCCCACACACACACAAAGAGCCCACACACACACACACACAGAGCCCACACACAGACACACACACACACACACAGAGAGCCCCCCACACACACACACACAGAGCCCACACACACACACAGAGCCCACACACACACAGAGAGAGCCCACACACACACACAGAGAGCCCACACACACACACACACACACAGAGAGAGCCCACACACACACAGAGAGCCCCCCCCCCACACACACACAGAGCCCACACACACACAGAGAGAGAGAGCCCACACACACACACACACACACACACACACACACACAAACAGAGCCCACACACACACACAGAGAGCCCACACGCACACACACACAGAGCCCACACACACACACACAGAGAGCCCACACACACACACACAGAGAGCCCCCCCCACACACACACACACAGAGAGCCCCCCCACACACACACACAGAGCCCACACACACACACAGAGAGCCCCCACACACACACACACACACAGAGAGCCCACACACACAGAGAAAGCCCCCCCCCCACACACACACAGAGCCCACACACACACACACAGAGAGCCCACACACCCACACACACACACAGAGAGCCCACACGCACACACACACAGAGCCCACACACACACACACAGAGAGAGAGAGCCCACACACACACACACAGAGAGAGCCCACACACACACAAAGAGAGAGCCCACACACACACACACAGAGCCCCCACACACACACACAGAGAGCCTACACACACACAGAGAGAGCCTACTCACAGAGAGAGAGAGAGCCCCCCCCCCACACACACACAGAGCCCATACACACACACACACAAACACAGCCCACACACACACACAGAGAGAGCCCACATACACAGAGAGAGCCCCCCCACACACACACACAGAGAGCCCCCCCCCCACACACACAGAGAGCCCACACACAGAGAGAGAGAGAGCTCACACACACACACAGAGAGAGCCCACACACACACAGAGAGAGAGCCCACACACAGAGAGAGAGCCCACACACACACACACACACACAGAGAGCCCACACACAGAGAGAGAGAGAGAGCCCCCCCCCCCCACACAGAGAGAGCCCCCCCCCCACACAGAGAGAGCCCACACACAGAGAGCCCCCCCACACACACACAGAGAGCCCACACACACACAGAGAGAGAGCCCACACACACACACACACAGAGAGCCCACACACACACACACACACACACACACACAGAGCCCCCCCACACACACACACACACACAGAGCCCACACACAGTGAGAGAGAGAGAGCCTACACACAGAGAGAGAGAGAGAGAGAGACCACACACACACAGAGAGAGAGCCCCCACACACACACACACACAGAGCACACACACACACACATAGAGATAGCCCACACACCCACACACACAGAGATAGCCCACACACACAGAGATAGCCCACACACACATAGATAGCCCACACACACACAGATAGCCCACACACACACAGATAGCCCACACACACACAGATAGCCCCCACACACAGATAGCCCACATACACAGATAGCCCACACACACACAGATAGCCCCCACACACACACAGATAGCCCACACACACACACACACACAGATACCCCCCCCCACACACACACACACAGATAGCCCCCACACACACACAGATAGCCCACACACACACACACACAGATAGCCCACACACACACAGATAGACCCCCCCACACACACACAGATAGCCCCCCCCCCACACACACACACACAGATAGCCCACACACACACACAGATAGCACACACACACACACAGATAGCCCCCACACACACACAGATAGCCCCCCCACACACAGAGATAGCCCCCCACACACACACACAGAGATAGCCCACACACACACAGAGATAGCCCAAACACACATAGAGATAGCCCCTACACACACAGAGATAGCCCCCACACACACACAGAGAGATAGCCCACACACACACAGAGATAGCCCCCACACACACACACAGAGATAGCCCACACACACACACACACACACACACAGTCCACACAGATATAGCCCCCCCCACACACACACACAGAGATAGCCCCCCCCCACACACACACACACACACAGATATCCCACACACACACACACACAGAGAAGCCCCCCCCCACACACACAGAGATAGCCCCCCACACACACACACAGAGATAGCCCACACAAACACACACACAGAGATAGCCCCCCACACACACACACAGAGATAGCCCACACACACACACACACAGAGATAGCCCACACACACACACAGAGATAGCCCCCCCACACACACAGATAGCCCCCCCCACACACACAGAGAGAGATAGCCCACACACACACACAGAGATAGCCCACACACACACACAGAGATAGCCCCCCCCCCCCCACACACACACAGATAGCCCACACACACAGAGATAGCCCACACACACACAGATAGCCCCCCCACACACACACACACAGATAGCCCCCCCACAAACACACACAGATAGCCCCCCCACACACACAGATAGCCCACACACACACAGATAGCCCACACACACACACACAGAGATAGCCCCCCACACACACACACAGAGATAGCCCCCACACACACAGAGATAGCCCACACACACACACACAAAGATAGCCCACACACACACAGAGATAGCCCCCACACACACAGAGATAGCCCACACACACACACACAGAGATAGCCCACACACACACAGAGATAGCCCACACACCCACACACAGAGATAGCCCACACACATACACACACAGAGATAGCCACACACACACACACACACACACAGAGATAGCCCCCCCCCCCACACACACACAGAACCCCCCCCACACACACACACACACAGAGATAGCCCCCCCACACACACACAGAGATAGCCCACACACACACACACACACATACACAGATAGCCCCCCCCCACACACACACAGAGATAGCCCACACACACACACACACAGAGATAGCCCCCCCCCCCACACACACACACACAGAGATAGCCCACACACACATACACACAGAGATAGCCCCCCCACACACACACACAGAGATAGCCCACACACACATACACACACAGAGATAGCCCCCACACACACACACAGATAGCCCACACACACAGAGAGATAGGTAACATGCCAATGCCATAATCTAATGTTCACTTCTTTAGCAGCCTCAACAAGTTGCAACTTGCACTTAACACTTTTTCAAATAAATTAAAATGGCCACCCAGGCCAGCCCCTGAGTACTACATACTCCTACATTTTAATGCACTCATAAGTTAAACTTCTACATATCTACAAACAAATATGTGAGAAATGACTGCAAAAATGAAACATATTTTTTTATGTACTTTAAAGGAAGAAACAACATTTTTGCTTCTTGAATAACCAAGCAGTTAGTTACCTACTGTTTCAAAATTAAAACTACAATCCCCACCCTAAAAATGTGTTCATGGGAAATCCATTCCTAGCAGTACAATTTTAAGTAATTATAATTATATTAAACATGTTATATTATCTGAATAACTGTACATTCAATTGGCAAAGAAAATAGTTAAATATTGGCTGTGTTGAATTACATTGTTCAGGATTATATATTTATAATAATGAGAGTAATGATGCATTTAAAAATAATGGATTACAGACTCAGCTCCACAAAAATATAAATACTGCAGTCTGCTGCAGCAGCAGCTTAGGTCTTTAACAAAACATTACTGTCCATATTAATTGCATCTAATCAAGAGTATTTTAAAAATATATTTTTTTATTTTAATCACATCTTCCTATGTGTGAAAAAAAATAAATGTTTTGTTTTCATGTGTGTTGTGGAGAAAGAAGTGCCCTTATCTGTGAGATAAGGGCACTTCTTTCTCCACTGTTTCCACAACACACATGAAAACAAAACATAGGAAGATGTGATTAAAATAAAAAATATATATCTGAAATTGAAAAATGAATATCTGAGTAACAACAACAAAAATGACAAGGTCACTGTCTAATAAAGATAATATGAATTACTACTACTCACTCCATTTTAAATATTTCAGAGCAATGAAATGCAGGTTTTGCATAATTTAATTATTTGTATGCCAGGAGCTCTGCAATTTGTACACAAACAGGAGACATAATGACCAGGAGCTGCTATTGGCTCTCTGATTGCATGAATTATATTTAAAAAAAAAATAGAGACAGACAAACATACAGTCATCCATTGCTATCACACTATTAACCAATTTTATTGCCCTGTTTATTCCACTCAGGAAGCCCAATAAAGAGTAAAGTTTAAACTATTAGTATATTACATATCTGCTTTTTTCACCCTTGCTATTCAAAAAATATTTTAGATGCAAGTCATTTTTAGTGCAAATAAAAAAGACATATACCACTTATTGGATTGTCTTTTTGCAGGCAGAACTCCTGAATATCACAATTTTGGTGAGGAACAGATTAAAAAGGAATCCTCACCACAGAAATACAGTAATCTTGTAATATCCATGTGTTTATGGTAATACACCCAGGCCAGTAAAAATAAATAAAATACAGATTGAAAAAACTGTTGGCTTCAAGCTATCAATAACATGTATTTGTGAGAGTTAACTAACAATATCAGTGGAGGCTAGATAAGACTATACTATTTTTACTACTGTACTATTTCCACATACTACTGTATATTTGGCTACAGATCTGCCCGCTCCTAAACAACTATGTCTCTCTATCGATGTAGCCCTCCTTAGTACAGTACTTTAAGCTACTTCCTCCTCTATCGGACTACCGCACAGGTCTCTTCTACTCACTGACTGACTGAGCTGACTCCTCACTCTGTGCCACTGCTGGCTGCGATTCCCCAGGTGGGCCCCACTCTGACTGCTGACTCCTGACACTATTAAATAAATTAAAATAAATAAATAAATAAAAAAAATATCAGAATTTTTTTTTTTTTAAACGAAGCGGCGAGGCCCCCCTGAGTGAGGAGCCAGAGGCGGCCGCCTTGCCCAAAGGCCGGCCCTGCCTGATCCCTGGCTTGTTCCTGACTCTGCTAATATTTGTGTTCCTGACCACGGCTCATCTGACTACTCGCTTTGGCTCTTGACCCGGCTTGTCTGACTGCCAGTACTGGCTTTGACTTCTGACTTGTCATTTGGCTTTTGGACTCCAATATTTTTTATTTTTTAAATAAAGGTGTGATTAATTTAGTAATTCACATCTCTCTGATTCCTAGTTCCCTGACATTGAGAAAAAGAAGTACAAGATCCGTTTCCCAATCATTGATGCTTTTAGACTAAAGACATTGTCAGATTCCTAATGACTGGGAAGAAATAATATAAATTTATGAGTTAAAGTGAGGGTAAATGTTTTTGAAACACTAGCCTGTATTTATGGAATAAACAGCTTTTTCTTTAATGTTTCAGATAAAGCATGTGTTTCTAAACAATTTGTTCTATATCACATTATTACCTGTTGTGAGGGTACTAGGCCATTTTGGCGCCTATGTCTTTTTCCTTTTCAGATCATCTTCAACATCAGGATTTTGACCATCCTTTAACATAGTGCTGCCTTTCTTTGGATCTTTGTTTTGTTTTATGTGTGCTTTTGATTTTCCATATTATATTGTTTAGAGGGCTCCCCCTAAAGGAGATCTGTATACGTACATTTATTCCTTTTTTTAATGTTATAATTTACTTCAATTACCAATTTTTCTTCGTTCTTTTGGTATATTTTGTTGAAAAGCAGAGACATAAATTCAGGAGCCTACCCATGTCTGGAGCACTATACGGCATCAGTTTTTCAAGAATGTAATTTATTTAAAAGAGCACTAGATGGCAGCACTATTTCCTGCCATGAAGTGCTCCAGACATCTACCTAGGTATCTATTCAACAAAGAATATCAGGGGAATGAAGCAAATCTGACAACACATAGAAGTAAATTAGAAACTTGTTTTAAATCATATGCTCTGTCTAAATCAGAAAATATTTTTTGGGGATTTCATATACCTTTAATTAATGATCTTTAAATGAATATTTGCTAAAAAATTCATTTATTATGACAATTGTTCTACTAAAATAACCCTTCCAGCTGTCCACCTTAAAACTAATCAGGAATTAAGGCCCATGTAATTTATTTCATAGATATAGACTAGAGTTTCAAAAACACTAACATTTACCATCACTTTAAAAGTATTTTCCACTAGGTTTCTAATTAACACACTATTTACTGTGTTTTACATGTACATATTTTACATTTCAATTTTTTTTCACATAGGGGAATCCCCCCCCCCAAACCTTTACTGTATTTATCTATCTGTCTATCTATTTATCTATCTATCATCTATCTATTTTTCTATCTATCTATCTGTCTTTCTATCATCTATATATCTATCTATCATCTGATCCATCTATCTATCTATCTATCATCTATCTATCTATCTATCATCTATATCATCCATCTATCTCTCTATTTATCATCTATCTATCTATCTATCTATCCTCTATATCATCCATCTATCTCTCTATTTATCATCTATCTATCATCTATATATCTATCCCTCTATCTCTATCTATCTATCTATCTATCTATCTATCTATCTATCTATCTATCTATACATATTCATACATATATATAGTTATAGATACTTTTTTTTACAAAACAATTATATATATATATATATATATATATATATATATATATATATATATATATATATATATATATATATATTAAAATACAAGTAACATCTTCTTTTATGTGAAGAACATTAGGTTGTAAAATATGTGTAATTACCTTCAGATTAGCATGCTCAATTAAAGTCTATGAAGAAAATTAGTTAATGCAGTCACGATATCAGATGTCCTGAAGTCAGATTTCGCTTGTGCACAAACCATTTACTTTAAACTTGCAATTTCCACGCTAACCTGCTCACATTACAAGTTTACTTCTGTGGGTGTTTGCGCATGAGCAAAAGTGCTAAATACCTCTCCACTTGTAATCTGTCCGTATGTGTTTTTCTTTGTTAAACGTTGCTTCCTTCTGAGTTTATGAAACCACCAAGTCAAATCATTTTAACTGTTTTCCCAAATTATTTCAAAAAGTTACATGCGTTCTAAGGAGCCAATTTATCAAGGGCCGAATGGCCCCTGTTTCTGGCGAACCTTCAGGCTCGCCGGCAACAGCAGTGATGAAGCAGCGATCTTAAGACCGCTGCTCCTTAACTGGTGCGCTGCCTCTGAGGCTGCGGACATCAATCCGCCTGACCCTATACGATCAGGTTGATTGACACCCCCTGCTAGCGGCCCAATAGCCGCTAGAAATGCTTGTGCAATGTTAAATGCCAACAGGTTATGATGTAGGCATTCAGCGATGTCTGTCAGAGTTTGATAAATCAGCTCCTAAGAGTCATTAGTCTGGGTGTATGCGTATCTGTCTGTCTGTCACTAGGCACTTTATCATTGGATAGCATTTTCAGAAGAACATAATTGCTTATAATATTTTTATTAATTACTTAAATGTATTAACAAAAAAAACCATATAGGGGCAGATTTATAGTGGAGCGCTAAGTATCGCTTTCGTGAAAGCGATATTTGTGCTCCACTGAGTAATACCAGCAGACGTTAATGTGCGCTGGTATTACAAGTTGACAGCACTGCGAATGCGAGCTTGCATTCGCATTGCTGGGAAACAATGCGCTCACGAGAGCGTGCTTCAATAGGCTCCAATGAGAGCCTTTTTCGGATTCTGACAGAGACAGCACAAAACCTAAGCACAGTGAAGGGGGTAAGTAGCGCAGTGATGGCAGCAAATATAAATATATATGTAAATACTTATATACATATATATTTATGTGTTAATATGTGTATATGCACATATTAACACATACATATATATGTATATAAGCAAATCCATATATATTTACAGGGAACAAACAGTTCCCATAGACTACAATGTAAAGGCACTTTTCAGTGCTTAGTTTTCTAACACCCCACACCCTCTCCCTTTAGACAGCAAAAAACTTTTTGCAGTTATTTTATTTTAAAAAAATAAAGATGCTACTATCTTTATTTTTTAATAAAGTATATCACAAATGATTTTGGTGGAATTTGGTTGTCATTTAAAAATTAACCACAGGTCTTAAATCTGGCTAATTTTACAGGCGCTCGCGGTAGCAATAACCAGCCACTTGTAAAGGCTGGTTCATTATTGTGTGCCCACAAACTAGCACATTTGCCCATTTGTGGTTGCGCAATAATTTAACGCTCCAGTTGTAATCTAGCCCATATTGTTATATTGTAACCTTTACTTTTGCTAACAAGCACATTTATTTTCATCCATAAGTTAGTTATATTTTATTTATTTTTTAGATATTTTTTTTTCTGTTTGTTGCATTATAAACTAATAGATTGTTTTAGACTTGGCACTTTAGATACCTTTCAAAGAAAATGTGCTTCTGATAGAACTTCATTTCAAAGACACAGTAGGCAAAAATGATATCAATGCTATCTCCTGTGCTACTGATGTAGATAAAACAAGACAAGGTGCGTCATGCCTGACAAAACAGTTGCATGATCAAATTATAAAATAAAAGTATGCTGAACCCAGTTTGATGCTGCATATAAAGTTAATAGAATAAAGCAAACCAAGTAATTATAAGCGCTTTCAAATAAAAATGTAATTCATTTATGTATAGCAATAATTACTTATAGAAACTATCGGCTAGATTACGAGTTTTTGTCGGTAAGGCTTGCGGGGCTAACGAGCAGTTTCAGCTCACCGCTCACCTACAGACAACACTGGTATTACAAGGTTTTTTAAACCCGGCGTTAGCCGCAAAAAAGTGAGCGGAGAGCAAAATTTAGCTCCACATCTCGCCTCAATACAAGCGCTGCTTAGGGTAGCGGTAAGATGGCAAAACGTGCTCGTGTACGATTTCCCCATAGGAATCAATGAGGCAGATTCAGCTTAAAAAAACCTAACACCTGCAAAAAAGCAGCATAAAGCTCCTAACGCAGCGCCATTGATTCCTATGGGAAAATACATTTATGTTTACACCTAACACCCTAATCTTACACTTATTAACCCCTAATCTGACGTCCCAACATTGTTGCCACCTGCATTATATTATTAACCCCTAATCTGCCGCTCAAGACACCGCCGCCACCTACATTATACTTATTAACCGCTAATCTGCTGTCCCCAACATCGCCGACACCTACCTACGTTTATTAACCCCTAATCTGCCACCCACAACGTTGCCGCCACTATAATAAATATATTAACCCCTAAACCTAAGTCTAACCCTAACACCCCCCTAACTTAAATATAATTTAAAATAATCTAAATAAAATTACTACAATTAAATAAATTATTCCTATTTAAAACTAAATACTTACCTATAAAATAAACCCTAAGATAGCTACAATTACACCTAATACTACACTATCATTAAATAAATTAACTAAATTAACTACAATTAATTACAATTAAATTAAATAAACTAAAGTACGGAAAAAAAACCCACTAAATTACAGAAAATAATAAAATAATTACAATTTTTTTAAACTAATTAGACCTAATCTAATCCCCCTAATAAAATAAAATAAAAAAAAATAAATACAAAAAAAACCTACCCTATACTAAATTACAAATAGCCCTTAAAAGGACTTTTTGTGGGGCATTGCCCCAAAGTAATCAGCTCTTTTACCTGTAAAAAAAAAATACAATACCCCCCAACATTAAAACCCACCACCCACACACCCAACCGTACTCTAAAACCCACCCAATCCCCCCTAATAAAACCTCCACATCCAAGATGGCGTCCCTTCAATTCCGATTGGCTGAATTCTATCAGCCAATTGGAATTAAGGTAGAAAAAACTCCTATTGGCTGATCCAATCAGCCAATAGGATTGAGCTCGCATTCTATTGGCTGTTCCAATCAGCCAATAGAATGCAAGCTCAAACCTATTGGCTGATTGGATCAGCCAATAGGATTTTTTCTACCTTAATTCCGATTGGCTGATAGAATTTTATCAGCGAACCGGAATTGAAGGGACGCCATCTTGGATGACGTCACTTAAATGTACCGTCATTTAGTGTTAGTCGTCGGAAAGAAGAGGATGCTCCGCGTCGGATGTCTTAAAGATGGACCCGCTTCTGGCCGTCTGGAGGACCACTTCTACCCGGATAGGATGAAGTCTTTGGACCGTCTGGAGGACCACTTTTGCCCGGCTGGTGAAGACTTCTCAATGTAGGGTGATCTTCAGGATGTTAGTGTTAGGTTTTATTAAGGGGGGGTTGGGTGGGTTTTAGAGTAGAGTTGGGTGTGTGGGTGGTGGGTTTTAATGTTGGGGGGGAATTGTATTTTTTTTTTACAGGTAAAAGAGCTAATTACTTTGGGGCAATGCCCCGCAAAAAGTCCTTTTAAGGGCTATTTGTAATTTAGTATAGGGTAGGGTTTTTTTTTTATTTTGGGGGGCTTTTTATTTTATTAGGGGGATTAGATTAGGTGTAATTAGTTTAAAAAATTGTAATTATTTTATTATTTTCTGTAATTTAGTGTATGTTTTTTTTCCCGTACTTTAGTTTATTTAATTTAATTATAATTAATTGTAGTTAATTTAGTTAATTTATTTAATGATAGTGTAGTGTTAGGTGTAATTGTAACATAGGTTGGGTTTTATTTTACAGGTATATTTGTATTTATTTTAACTAGGTAGCTATTAAATAGTTAATAACTATTTAATAACTATTGTACCTAGTTAAAATAAATACAAACTTGCCTGTAAAATAAAAGTAAACCCTAAGCCTGATACAATGTAACTATTAGTTATATTGTAGATAGCTTAGGGTTTATTTTATAGGTAAGTATTTAGTTTTAAATAGGAATAATTTAGTTAATTGTAGTAATTTTATTTTGATTATTTTAAATTATATTTAAGTTAGGGGGTGTTAGTGTTCGGGTTAGACTTAGGTTTAGGGGTTAATACATTTAATATAGTTGCGGCGACGTTGGGGGTGGCAGATTAGGGGTTAATAAACATAGGTAGGTGTCGGCGATGTTAGGGACGGCAGATTAGGGGTTAATAAAATGTAACTAATGTTTGCGAGGCAGGAGTGTGGCGGTTTAGGGGTTAATATATTTATTGAAGTGGCGGTGATGTCCGCTCGGCTGATTAGGGGTTAAAAAATTTATTTAAGTATTTGCGATGTGGGGGGGGGGGCTCGGTTTTGGGGTTAATAGGTAGTTTATGGGTGTTAGTGTACTTTTTAGCACTTTAGTTAAGAGTTTTATGTTACGGCATTAGCCCATAAAACTCTTAACTACTGACTTTTAAATGCAGTAGGAGTCTTGACAGGAGAGGCTGTACCGCTCACTTTTTCCAAGACTTGTAATACCGGCGTTAGGAAAATCCCATTAAAAAGATAGGATACGCAATTTACGTAAGTGAATTTGCGGTATGCTCGAGTCGCGGGAAAAAAGTGAGCGGTACACCTGTTCCTGCCAGACTCGTAATACCAGCAGGCATTAAAAAACATAATTTATGCTTAACTGATAAATTTATTTCTCTTGTAGTGTATCCAGTCCATGGATCATCCATTACTTGTGGGATATTCTCCTTCCCAACAGGAAGTTGCAAGAGGATCACCCACAGCAGAGCTGCTATATAGCTCCTCCCCTAACTGCCATGTCCAGTCATTCGACCGAAACAAGCCGAGAAAGGAGAAACCATAGGGTGCAGTGGTGACTGAAGTTTAATTAAAATTTAGACCTGCCTTAAAAGGACAGGGCGGGCCGTGGACTGGATACACTACAAGAGAAATAAATTTATCAGGTAAGCATAAATTATGTTTTCTCTTGTTAAGTGTATCCAGTCCACGGATCATCCATTACTTGTGGGATACCAATACCAAAGCTTAAGTACACGGATGATGGGAGGGACAAGGCAGGAACTTAAACGGAAGGAACCACTGCCTGTAGAACCTTTCTCCCAAAAACAGCCTCCGAAGAAGCAAAAGTATCAAATTTGTAAAATTTTGAAAAGGTATGAAGCGAAGACCAAGTCGCAGCCTTGCAAATCTGTTCAACAGAGGCCTAATTTTTAAAGGCCCAGGTGGAAGCCACAGCTCTAGTAGAATGAGCTGTAATTCTTTCAGGGGGCTGCTGTCCAGCAGTCTCATATGCTAAACGGATTATACTCCGAAGCCAAAAAGAAAGAGAGGTTGCCGAGGCCTTTTGACCTCTCCTCTGTCCAGAGTAAATAACAAACAGGTGAGATGTTTGGTGAAAATCTTTAGTAGCCTGCAAGTAAAACTTCAATGCACGGACTACGTCTAGATTATGCAAAAGACGTTCCTTCTTTGAAGAAGGATTAGGGCATAATGATGGAACAACAATCTCTTGATTGATATTCTTGTTAGAAACCACCTTAGGTAAAAACCCAAGTTTTGTACGCAGAACTACTTTATCTGAATGAAAGATCAGATAAGGAGAATCACAATGTAAGGCAGATAACTCCGAGACTCTTCGAGCCAAGGAAATAGCCATCAGAAAAAGAACTTTCCATGATAGAAGTTTGATATCAATAGAATGAAGGGGTTCAAACGGAACCCCTTGAAGAACTTTAAGAACCAAGTTTAAGCTCCATGGGGGAGCAACAGGTTTAAACACAGGCTTAATTCTAACTAAAGCCTGACAAAATGCCTGAACGTCTGGAACTTCTGCCAGACGCTTGTGTAAAAGAATAGACAGAGCAGAAATCTGTCCCTTTAAAGAACTAGCTGATATAGTCCTTTGTCCAAACCCTCTTGGAGGAAGGACAATATCCTAGGAATCCTAACCCTACTCCATGAGTAATTCTTGGATTCACACCAATGAAGATATTTACGCCAAATCTTGTGGTAAATTTTCCTGGTGACAGGCTTTCGTGCCTGTATTAAGGTATCAATTTCTGACTCGGGGAAGCCACGCTTTGATAGGATCAAGCGTTCAATCTCCATGCAGTCAGTCTCAGAGAAAGTAGATTCGGATGATTGAAAGGACCTTGTATTAGAAGGTCTTGTCTCAGAGGCAGAGTCCATGGTGGAAAGGATGACATGTCCACTAGGTCTGCATACCAGGTCCTGCGTGGCCACGCAGGCACTATCAATATCACCGATGCTCTCTCCTGTTTGATTTTGGCAATCAGACGAGGGAGCAGAGGAAACGGTGGAAACACATAGGCCAGGTTGAAGAACCAAGGTGCTGCTAGAGCATCTATCAGTGCCGCTTCTGGGTCCCTGGACCTGGATCCGTAACAAGGAAGCTTGGCATTCTGGCGAGACGCCATGAGATCCAGTTCTGGTTTGCCCCAACGGAGAACCAATTGAGCAAATACCTCCGGATGGAGTTCCCACTCCCCCGGATGAAAAGTCTGACGACTTAGAAAATCCGCCTCCCAGTTCTCTACCCCTGGGATATGGATCGCTGATAGGTGGCAAGAGTGAGTCTCTGCCCAGCGAATTATCTTGGAGACTTCTGACATCGCTAGGGAACTCCTGGTCCCCCCTTGATGGATGATGTAAGCCACAGTCGTGATGTTGTCCGACTGAAATCTGATGAACCTCAGTGTTGCTAACTGAGGCCAAGCTAGAAGAGCATTGAATATTGCTCTTAACTCCAGAATATTTATTGGGAGGAGTTTTCCTTCTGAGTCCATGAACCCTGAGCCTTCAGGGAGTTCCAGACTGCACCCCAACCTAGAAGGCTGGCGTCTGTTGTTACAATGGTCCAATCTGGCCTGCGAAAGGTCATACCTTTGGACAGATGGACCCGAGATAACCACCAGAGATTCCACTGACTGAGCATGCATAATTGCAGCGGCCTGAGATGCAGGCGCGCAAATGGCACTATGTCCATCGCCGCTACCATTAAGCCGATTACTTCCATGCACTGAGCCACCGTGGGGCGCGGAATGGAGTGAAGAACACGGCAAGCATTTAGAAGTTTTGATAACCTGGACTCCGTCAGGTAAATTTTCATTTCTATAGAATCTATCAGAGTCCCTAGGAAGGAAACCCTTGTGAGAGGAGATAGAGAACTCTTTTCTTCGTTCACTTTCCACCCATGCGACCTCAGAAATGCCAGAACTATCTCTGTATGAAACTTGGCAATTTGAAAGCTTGACGCCTGTATCAGGATGTCGTCTAGGTAAGGCGCCACCGCTATGCCTCGCGGACTTAGAACCGCCAGAAGTGAGCCCATAACCTTTGTAAAAATTCTTGGGGCTGTAGCCAACCCGAATGGAAGAGCTACAAACTGGTAATGCCTGTTTAGAAAGGCAAACCTCAGGAACCGATGATGATTCTTGTGGATCGGAATGTGAAGGTAGGCACCCTTTAAGTCCACTGTGGTCATGTACTGACCCTCTTGGATCATGGGTAAAATGGTTCGAATAGTTTCCATCTTGAATGATGGAACTCTGAGGAATTTGTTTAGGATCTTTAGATCCAAAATTGGTCTGAAGGTTCCCTCTTTTTTGGGAACCACAAACAGATTTGAATAAAACCCCTGTCCTTGTTCCGTCCACGGAACTGGATGGATCACTCCCATTACAAGGAGGTCTTGCACACAGCTTAGAAATGCCTCTTTTCTTTATCTGGTTTGCAGATAATCTTGAAAGGTGAAATCTCCCTTGTGGGGGAGAAGCTTTGAAGTCCAGAAGATATCCCTGAGATATGATCTCCAATGCCCAGGGATCCTGAACATCTCTTGCCCATGCCTGGGCGAAGAGAGAGAGTCTGCCCCCTACTAGATCCGTTGTCGGATAGGGGGCCGCTCCTTCATGCTGTCTTGGAGGCAGCAGCAGGCTTTCTGGCCTGCTTGCCCTTGTTCCAGGACTGGGTAGGTTTCCAGGCCTGCTTAGATTGAGGAAAAGTTCCCTCTTGTTTTGAAGTAGAGGGAGCTGATCCTGCACCTGCCTTGAAATTTCGAAAGGCACGAAAATTAGACTGTTTGGCCCTTGATTTGGCCCTGTCCTGAGGAAGGGTATGACCCTTACCTCCAGTAATGTCAGCAATAATTTCTTTCAAACCAGGCCCGAATAAGGTCTGCCCCTTGAAAGGAATGTTAAGTAATTTAGACTTTGAAGTCACATCAGCTGACCAGGATTTAAGCCATAGCGCCCTACGCGCCTGGATGGCGAATCCGGAATTCTTAGCCGTTAGTTTAGTCAAATGAACAATGGCATCAGAAACAAATGAGTTAGCTAGCTTAAGTGTTCTAAGCTTGTAAATAATTTCAGTCAATGGAGCTGTATGGATGGCCTCTTCCAGGGCCTCAAACCAGAACGCCGCCGCAGCAGTGACAGGCGCAATGCATGCAAGGGGCTGTAAAATAAAACCTTGTTGAATAAACATTTTCTTAAGGTAACCCTCTAATTTTTTATCCATTGGATCTGAAAAAGCACAACTGTCCTCAACCGGGATAGTGGTATGCTTTGCTAAAGTAGAAACTGCTCCCTCCACCTTAGGGACTGTCTGCCATAAGTCCCGTGTAGTGGCATCTATTGGAAACATTTTTCTAAATATAGGAGGTGGGGAAAAGGGCACACCGGGTCTATCCCACTCCTTACTAATAATTTCTGTAAGCCTTTTAGGTATTGGAAAAACATCAGTACTCACCAGCACTGCATAGTATTTATCCAGCCTACACAATTTCTCTGGCACTGCAAATGTGTCACAGTCATTCAGAGCAGCTAATACCTCCCCAAGTAACACACGGAGGTTCTCAAGCTTAAATTTAAAATTAGAAATCTCTGAATCAGGTCTCCCCGATTCAGAGACGTCACCCACAGACTGAAGCTCTCCGTCCTCATGTTCTGCATATTGTGACGCAGTATCAGACATGGCTCTTACAGCATCTACGCGCTCTGTATCTCGTCTAACCCCAGAGCTATCGTGCTTGCCTCTCAATTCAGGCAATCTGGCTAATACCTGTGACAGGGTATTATTCATGATTGCAGCCATGTCCTGCAAAGTAATCGCTATGGGCATCCCTGATGTACTTGGCGCCATATTAGCATGCGTCCCTCGAGCGGGAGGCGAAGAGTCCGACACGTGGGGAGAGTTAGTCGGCATAACTTCCCCCTCGACAGACCCCTCTGGTGACAATTCTTTTATAGATAAAGACTGATCTTTACTGTTTAAGGTGAAATCAATACATTTAGTACACATTCTCCTATGCGGCTCCACAATGGCTTTTAAACATAATGAACAAGTAGTTTCCTCTGTGTCAGACATGTTTGTACAGACTAGCAATGAGACTAGCAAGCTTGGAAAACACTTTAAACAAAGTTTACAAGCAATATAAAAAATGTTACTGTGCCTTTAAGAGAAACAAATTTTGGCAAAATTTGAAATAACAGTGAAAAAAGGCAGTTACACTAACGAAGTTTTTACAGTGTATGTAACAAGTTAGCAGAGCATTGCACCCACTTGCAAATGGATGATTAACCCCTTAATACAAAAAACAGATTAACAAAACGAAAAATATGTTTTTTAAACAGTCATAACAACTGCCACAGCTCCTACTTTTGAAGCCTTTTGAGCCCATTAGAGATGTCCTATAGCATGCAGGGGACTGCTGAGGGAAGCTGAATGTCACAGTTTGTAATTTTAACTGCACCAACTGTAACTTTTATACTATAACAGTGGAAAGCCTCAGGAAAACTGTTTCTAGCAAAAATAAAGCCAGCCATGTGGAAAAAAACTAGGCCCCAATAAGTTTTATCACCAAAGCATATATAAAAACGATTAAACATGCCAGCAAACGTTTTATATTACACTTTTATAAGAGTATGTATCTCTGTTAATAAGCCTGATACCAGTCGCTATTAAATCACTGCATTTAGGCTTAATTTACATTAATCCGGTATCAGCAGCATTTTTCTAGCAAGTTCCATCCCTAGAAATATGTTTACTGCACATACCTTATTGCAGGAAAACCTGCACGCCATTCCCTCTCTGAAGTTACCTCACTCCTCAGAATATGTGAGAATGGCAATGGATCTTAGTTACTTCTGCTAAGATCATAGAAATCACAGGCAGATTCTTCTTCTAATGCTGCCTTTAATAAAACAGTACAGCTTATAAGATTAGCTAGGGTTAGTACAGTGATTCCGAACCATCCATACTGGTGAATTGTCCAAAGTTCAAGTTGCAATGTTGTGGTGAGCTTATTCTGAAAGATATCAGTTTCACAAAAGGATTTTATTTAATGTAGGTCAAATATACGGTAAGCAAGAGAAATGTTGGCTATTCTATCCTCGCCTTGTGGAATATCTGCTGTACTTGTTGTTGGATATGTTGTATGGAATGAAAAAAAAAAACTCAAAAGCATAATGAAGTAGTATATAAAATCCTAGTGTGTCTTCAGACTATTAAAGATAACAACAAATAAGTAAAAATGTACAATATGTACTAAGATTAATTGGTCATAGAACTTTTAGACCAGAAGAAACGTTACGCAACGTTACGGTAGGGATAGTTTAGTATTTTAGGGGTTAATTAATTTAATATAGCTGGCGGCGGTATAGGGGGATTAAATTAGGGGTTAATAATTTAATATAGGTGGCGGCGGTGTAGGGGGATTAAATTAGGGGTTACTAATTTAATATAGCTGGCGGTGGTGTAGGGGGATTAAATTAGGGGTTAATAATTTAATATAGGTGGCGGCGGGGTAGGGGGATTAGATTAGGGGTTAATAATTTAATATAGGTGGCGGTGGTATAGGGGGATTAGATTAGGGGTTAATTATTTAATATAGGTGGCGGCGGTATAGTGGGATTAGATTAGGGGTTAATAATTTTAATATAGCTGGCAGCGGGGTAGGAGCTCACATTAGGGGGTAAGTAATGTACATGGCGGCAGTGTAGGGGCTCACATTAGGGGGTAGGTAATGTAGATGGCGGTGGTGTAGGGGCTCACATCAGGGGGTAGGTAATGTAGACGGCGGCAGTGTAGGGGCTCACATTAGGGGGTTATACATTTAATGTAGGTGGCGGCGGGGTCCAGGAGTGGCGGTTTAGGGGTTAAATACTTTATTAAGGATTGCAGCGGGGGATCGCGATTGACAGGTAAATAGACATTGCGCATGCGTTAGGTGTTAAGTTTTATTTAGCAGTTCGCGGTTGACAGGTAGATAGATATTGCGCATGCGTTAGGTGTTAGGTTTTATTTTGCAGGTAGTTTAGGGAGTTACGGGGCTCCAATAAACAGTGTAAGGCTTACTACGCCTGCAATTTGTGGCGAGGTGAAAATGGAGTAAGATTTCTCCATTTTCGCCACGTAAGTCCTTACGCTGTATATTGGATACCAAACTTCGCTGGTTTGGTATACCTGTCTATGGGCCAAAAAACTACCGCCGAAGGCAGAAATATACAAGCGTAACTTCTATGTTACGCCGTATATGTAATACCAAACCAGCGCAAATTTTGGCGTCGCCGGCTTTTGCGGGCGACGATTTATATCAGATCGCTCCCCTGAATATTAAAGAAGGGATTTTCTGAGCTCTATAAAGAGTCAATATAACACAGTTTGTAACATTACTTTATTGATTGTAAATGTGCAAATCATTAGATAGTAAATATTTAAAATCATTGCTCTTCCTAAAATATTATATCATGCTAGCTTCATTATTTCTAGAAGAAATTTATGGACCAAATGAATAGCTAAATTTATTAATGTGTGTTACAAAAAAAAATTGCAACATTTAGGCAACATTATTGCAGGTAGTGTCTTCGTATTTGAGAAGATCTGTGACACGCCCTGGACACAGTACATTTTACCTAGGTTATCTGCTTTATATCATTGAAAGAATTCTTCCAATGCTGCAAGTACTTTTTATATGGGTCCGGGATGCTGACATTGTTGGCACTTTAGAGTCTGTTTTGCACTAGATCTAAACAGGCTGTCAAAAGCACTTCAACAAGCAATGGTAACCACATTCCCTTAAAGGGGAGTGAACAAGCTGAATCCTTGATAAATAGCGCTCATTGTGTACATTTTTTTTTATATGTAAAAAGAAATGCAAGGACATATAAATTAAATATGGCAGCTTATAATTCATAACGTGAAAGTCAATTGTAGCGTTTTTGAAATTCCAGGATTGACTATTGAAACAAATAAAGGGGACTTTCATTCATGAAGTATAAGATACTTCATGTAGAAAGTTCCTTTATTTGTTTCAACCGATCGTCATTCTTAGCAGCTAACAAAGCCCACAACAAAGCAATTTTTTGCTAAGAGGTGACGTTTTCACCTCTTAGCAAATAGCTGTGTGGTAAATCTGGCTCCCAAGGGCGCCAATCTGGATTTACAACACAGCTATCGGTTAAGAGGTTAAAACGTTACCTCTCAAGCAAAACAGCGATCTGCCGTGGGCTTCCTTAGCAGCTCAGAATGGCGATCGGTTGAAACAAAGGAGCTTTCTACATGAAGTATCTTATACTTATGAATGAAAGTCCCCTTTATTTGTTTCAATAGTCAATCCTAGCATTTCAAAAACAAATAATTAAGAACTAGGGGGTCGATCCGATATAAATCGTCGCCCGCAAAAGCCGGCGACGCCAATATTTACGCTGATTTGGTATCCTATATACGGCGTAACCTAGAAGTTACGCGCGTATATTTCTGCCGTCGCCCATAGTTTTTTGGGCCATAGGCAGGTATACCAAACCAGCGCAGTTTGGTATCCAATATGCAGCGTAAGGACTTACGTGGCAAAAATGGAGAAAACTTACTCCATTTTACCCTCGCCACAAAAAGCAGCCGTAAGAAGCCTTACGCTGACTATTGGAGCCCCGTAACTCCCTAAACTAACTAGAAAATAAACCTAACACCTAACGCATGCGCAATGTCTATCTCCCTGTCAACCGCGATCTGCTAAATAAAACCTAACACCTAACGCATGCGCAATGTCTATCTACCTGTCAACCGCGATTCCCCCCCCCCGAAATCCCTAATAAAGTTATTAACCCCTAATCTAATCCCCCTATACCGTCGCCAGCTATATTAATATTATTAACCCCTAATGTAAGCCCCTTACACCGCCGCCATCTCTATTAAAATGATTAACCCCTAATTTAATCTACCTACCCCGCCGCCAGCTATATTATCTATATTAACCCTAAGTATATTATAGTTAATATAGGTATTACATTATATATATTAACTATATTAACCCTAATTATATTAGGGTTAATATAGTTAATATAGTTACTATAGTATTTATATTAACTATATTAACTCTATCTAACCCTAACTAAATTTATATTAAATTAATCTAATTCATTTATAAACTAAAATATTCCTATTTAAATCTAAATACTTACCTATAAAATAAACCCTAAGATAGCTACAATATAATTAATAATTACATTGTAGCTATGTTAGGGTTAATATTTATTTTACAGGTAAATTGTTAATTATTTTAACTAGGTATAATAGATATTAAATAGTTATTAACTATTTAATATCTACCTAGTTAAAATAATTACCCAATTACCTGTAAAATAAATCCTAACCTAAGTTATAAATACACCTACACTATCAATAAATTTAATAAACTACAAACATCTATCTAAAAATACAATTAAATTAACTAAACTAAATTACAAAAAAAAAAAAACACTAAATTACAAAAAATAAAAAAAAGATTACAAGATTTTATAGCTAATTACACCTATTCTAAGCCCCCTAATAAAATAATAAACCCCCAAAATAAAAAAAATTCCCTGCCCTATTCTAAATTAAACAAATTTCAAAGCTCTTTACCTTACCAGCCCTTAAAAGGGCCTTTTGTGGGGCATGCCCCAAAGAATTCAGCTCTTTTGCATACAACAAATACAATCCCCCCCCCATTACAACCCACCACCCACATACCCCTATTCTAAAACCACCCAAACCCCCCTTAAAAAAGCCTAACACTACCCCCTGAAGATCTCCCTACCTTGTCTTCACCACACCGGGCCGAACTCCTGATCCGATCCGGGCGATGTCTTCCTCCAAGCGGCAAAAAAGAATTCTTCCTCCGGCGATGTCTTCCTCCAAGCGGCAAAGAAGAATTCTTCCTCCGGCGACGTCTTCCTCCAAGCGGCAGCAAAGTCTTCATTCTTCCGGCGGCATCTTCAATCTTCTTTCTTCGCTCCGCCACCGCGGAGCATCCATCCCGGCCGACTGCTGTACTACGAATGAGGTACCTTTAAATGACGTCATCCAAGATGGCGTCCGCCGAATTCCGATTGGCTGATAGGATTCTATCAGCCAATCAGAATTAAGTTAGAAAAATCTGATTGGCTGATTGAATCAGCCAATCAGATTCAAGTTCAATCCGATTGGCTGATCCGAACAGCCAATCAGATTGAGCTCGCAGTTTATTGGCTGATCGGAACAGCCAATAGAATGCGAGCTCAATCTGATTGGCTGATTGGATCAGCCAATCAGATTGAACTTGAATCTGATTGGCTGATTCAATAAGCCAATCAGATTTTTCTAACTTAATTCTGATTGGCTGATAGAATCCTATCAGCCAATCGGAATTCGGCGGACGCCATCTTGGATGACGTCATTTAAAGGTACCTCATTCGTAGTACAGCAGTCGGCCGGGATGGATGCTCCGCGGCGGCGGAGCGAAGAAAGAAGATTGAAGATGCCGCCGGAAGAATGAAGACTTTGCTGCCGCTTGGAGGAAGACGTCGCCGGAGGAAGAATTCTTCTTTGCCGCTTGGAGGAAGACATCGCCGGAGGAAGAATTCTTTTTTGCCGCTTGGAGGAAGACATCGCCCGGATCGGATCAGGAGTTCGGCCCGGTGTGGTGAAGACAAGGTAGGGAGATCTTCAGGGGGTAGTGTTAGGCTTTTTTAAGGGGGGTTTGGGTGGTTTTAGAATAGGGGTATGTGGGTGGTGGGTTGTAATGGGGGGGGGATTGTATTTGTTGTATGCAAAAGAGCTGAATTCTTTGGGGCATGCCCCACAAAAGGCCCTTTTAAGGGCTGGTAAGGTAAAGAGCTTTGAAATTTGTTTAATTTAGAATAGGGCAGGGAATTTTTTTTATTTTGGGGGTTTATTATTTTATTAGGGGGCTTAGAATAGGTGTAATTAGCTTTAAAATCTTGTAATCTTTTTTTTATTTTTTGTAATTTAGTGTTTGTTTTTTTTTGTAATTTAGTTTAGTTAATTTAATTGTATTTTTAGATAGATGTTTGTAGTTTATTAAATTTATTGATAGTGTAGGTGTATTTATAACTTAGGTTAGGATTTATTTTACAGGTAATTGGGTAATTATTTTAACTAGGTAGATATTAAATAGTTAATAACTATTTAATATCTATTATACCTAGTTAAAATAATTAACAATTTACCTGTAAAATAAATATTAACCCTAACATAGCTACAATGTAATTATTAATTATATTGTAGCTATCTTAGGGTTTATTTTATAGGTAAGTATTTAGATTTAAATAGGAATATTTTAGTTTATAAATGAATTAGATTAATTTAATATAAATTTAGTTATGGGTGTTAGGGTTAGATAGAGTTAATATAGTTAATATAAATACTATAGTAACTATATTAACCCTAATATAATTAGGGTTAATATAGTTAATATATATAATGTAATAACTATATTAACTATAATATACTTAGGGTTAATATAGATAATATAGCTGGCGGCGGGGTAGGTAGATTAAATTAGGGGTTAATCATTTTAATAGAGATGGCGGTGTAAGGGGCTTACATTAGGGGTTAATAATTTTAATATAGATGGCGGCGGTGTTAGGGGCTCACTTTAGGGGGTTATAGATATAATATAGCTGGCGGCGGGGTACGGGAGCGGCGGTTTAGGAGTTAATAACTTTATTAGGTTGCGGCGGGGTACGGGAGTGGCGGTTTAGGGGTTAATAGCTTTTTTATTGTTAGGCTAGTGAGGGGGGATAGCGGATAGAGGGTTAGACGTGTCGGGCTTTGTTAGGGAGGCGTGTTAGACAGTACGGGCTATGTTTAGGAGGCGTGTTAGACAGTGCGGGTGTTTTAGACTTTAAGATAGCACAGGAGTAATCAGCGCTTAAAATCTAAAAAGGATACCTAAGCCACTCTCCACTATCTCCTCAAGATAGAAAAATGGACAAACAATATGGCGAATGAGAGGGCGCTAATAAGCTTGGTATACTTAACACACCTAATTAGTTTAGGTCAAAACAAAAAATAAATCATAAGCGGTGTAGTATGTAAATCTTTTACTAGTGGAAATAATCCCTAATACAAAAATTTATAAAACAGTATATGAAAACATTTAAAGACACATGAATTAAAATTAGATACAATATTTATGACTAGTGCTGAAGGAATCCCTGATACATAAATTTATAAAACAATTTATGAAAACATTTAAAGACACATGAATTAAAATTAGATACAATATTATGACTAGTGCTGTAGGAATACCACCCTGATATAAAAATATATATTTACAATAAGCGCTTTTTTTGGAAATGCATTGATCAATGTTTGATTCCTTAAAATCAGTTGGTTTATTCCTGGATATAAGGGACAGTCTTTATAGTCCTTATAAATTTTCAACAGATGCAATTACTTTAGGTTGTATGGTTTATTGCATACAAAACTATCAGTGTGATAAAATATACTGGATAAAAGCAATAAAAAGTTCCTTATTTACGACACTTTGTATCCTTGCTTGGTTATATATATCACTTTAACTCACAGAAAGTTGCAGCGACTGTATCCGGATGTCGCTGTGGTGTATTTCAGAGACTGTGGTCTTTAATCGTAACACGCTCCTTGCGTGTGGGCCGCTTTATGTGCTGCAGCTCCTATCCTCTGACACAGGATTCTCGACTCCCTCCGTGGGGAGGTTACCGGCAGAGGTACGCCGCTCTTTGTGTGTGAATATCTGATGAGCTGTTAGCTTACAGTTTCCAATACTCACAGCTCCCTGTTTGTGACAAGCAGTCTTGATGCAAGTATGATCCTCGAGATGAATGGGCACCCGCTCTTAGCGTTAATACGCGCGGGTAAATACTAGGTACCTAGTGGGTTTGGTTCTGGTAACAGGCAACTTCAACTTCTACGCGTTTCACCCATGTGTGTGGGCTTTATCAAGATATCAGTTGCTGCCAGAACTCGGATTTAAAAAGCCATTACTTCCTTCTCATTGGTTAATATGTTTCCAGGTGATTGTTTCTTAAGGTGGATTTCTCAGGTGAATGATTCTTAAGGTGGAGTCACAATAGTTCTTATTTGTTCCTTTGGGAATCTTAATTACCCATGTTTTCTTGTTAAGTTTCTTTGACACTATTTGGTATATGTAAAGCAATAGTGATGTGATTATAATTGTTATTAATACTACTTCAGGGTGGTATTTCTTAAGGGTGGTATTCCATTATTAAAAACGAAAAACAAAAACAATATGATTACAATGAAAATCTTGATAAAAGATAATAATAATTACGCAAATTTTGATTAGATATATGAATATAGATGTGAAAAATATATATTAATCACTATGATCTAGGGAAATAATTTTATAATAAATTATATAATTGATACGACTATGATTATGTATATTTGTTCTTGTGTGATAAAATGAGCTTTTAATAATACTCTACTCCTATTATTTATTCTCTTTAAAAATGAATCTGTTAGTTATTTCTGGGTGGTTACTGTTACACATAAATAAATAAGTGGGTATTCTAACGGGTTATACTGCTAAAAAGGGGGATAAATCTAACTCTGAATTTAACCCTCTAGGAAAGAGGGTGTCTAATTTGTATATTATTTCTGACTCTTTTTTAAGGAGTTTTGCCTCAAAATCCCCTCCTCTCCAATTACCTCTAACTATACAAATCCCCCAAAATTTGAAATGCTGTAGATTATTGTTATGGGTTTCCCTAAAATGCTTGTATAAATGGGTGTCAAGATTGCCTTTATCAATGTTACATAAATGCTCCCGGATCCTGTCACGTAACATTCGGGTGGTCTCTCCAATATAAACTAAATTGCAAGAACATTTAATGAGGTATATGACTCCCTTAGTTGAACATCTAATCATGTCTTTTATGGCGAAATCTTCTCCTATTCCATCTATATATACAGAACTATTTTTATTGCTATATCTGCACGCCCTACATAAGTTGCAAGGAAAAAAACCTTTGGGGGAATGGCCTTTAAGATCTTTTACTACCAGATTTGTGCTTTCCCTCTTTAATTCACTTGGTGCTAAAATTTGTTTAAGATTTATCGCTTTTTTAAAAATGATTTTAGGTTTATGAGCTAATAGATCTACAGCATTTCAAATTTTGGGGGATTTGTATAGTTAGAGGTAATTGGAGAGGAGGGGATTTTGAGGCAAAACTCCTTAAAAAAGAGTCAGAAATAATATACAAATTAGACACCCTCTATCCTAGAGGGTTAAATTCAGAGTTAGATTTATCCCCCTTTTTAGCAGTATAACCCGTTAGAATACCCACTTATTTATTTATGTGTAACAGTATAACCCGTTAGAATACCCACTTATTTATTTATGTGTAACAGTAACCACCCAGAAATAACTAACAGATTCATTTTTAAAGAGAATAAATAATAGGAGTAGAGTATTATTAAAAGCTCATTTTATCACACAAGAACAAATATACATAATCATAGTCGTATCAATTATATAATTTATTATAAAATTATTTCCCTAGATCATAGTGATTAATATATATTTTTTACATCTATATTCATATATCTAATCAAAATTTGCGTAATTATTATTATCTTTTATCAAGATTTTCATTGTAATCATATTGTTTTTGTTTTTCGTTTTTTAATAATGGAATACCACCCTTAAGAAATACCACCCTGAAGTAGTATTAATAACAATTATAATCACATCACTATTGCTTTACATATACCAAATAGTGTCAAAGAAACTTAACAAGAAAACATGGGTAATTAAGATTCCCAAAGGAACAAATAAGAACTATTGTGACTCCACCTTAAGAATCATTCACCTGAGAAATCCACCTTAAGAAACAATCACCTGGAAACATATTAACCAATGAGAAGGAAGTAATGGCTTTTTAAATCCGAGTTCTGGCAGCAACTGATATCTTGATAAAGCCCACACACATGGGTGAAACGCGTAGAAGTTGAAGTTGCCTGTTACCAGAACCAAACCCACTAGGTACCTAGTATTTACCCGCGCGTATTAACGCTAAAAGCGGGTGCCCATTCATCTCGAGGATCATACTTGCATCAAGACTGCTTGTCACAAACAGGGAGCTGTGAGTATTGGAAACTGTAAGCTAACAGCTCATCAGATATTCACACACAAAGAGCGGCGTACCTCTGCCGGTAACCTCCCCACGGAGGGAGTCGAGAATCCTGTGTCAGAGGATAGGAGCTGCAGCACATAAAGCGGCCCACACGCAAGGAGCGTGTTACGATTAAAGACCACAGTCTCTGAAATACACCACAGCGACATCCGGATACAGTCGCTGCAACTTTCTGTGAGTTAAAGTGATATATATAACCAAGCAAGGATACAAAGTGTCGTAAATAAGGAACTTTTTATTGCTTTTATCCAGTATATTTTATCACACTGATAGTTTTGTATGCAATAAACCATACAACCTAAAGTAATTGCATCTGTTGAAAATTTATAAGGACTATAAAGACTGTCCCTTATATCCAGGAATAAACCAACTGATTTTAAGGAATCAAACATTGATCAATGCATTTCCAAAAAAAGCGCTTATTGTAAATATATATTTTTATATCAGGGTGGTATTCCTACAGCACTAGTCATAATATTGTATCTAATTTTAATTCATGTGTCTTTAAATGTTTTCATAAATTGTTTTATAAATTTATGTATCAGGGATTCCTTCAGCACTAGTCATAAATATTGTATCTAATTTTAATTCATGTGTCTTTAAATGTTTTCATATACTGTTTTATAAATTTTTGTATTAGGGATTATTTCCACTAGTAAAAGATTTACACCGCTTATGATTTATTTTTTGTTTTGACCTAAACTAATTAGGTGTGTTAAGTATACCAAGCTTATTAGCGCCCTCTCATTCGCCATATTGTTTGTTTTAGACTTTAGTCAGGTTTTATAGGCGCCGGCAGTTTCTAACGTGCCGCAAGTCACTGGCGACGCCAGAAATTTGTACTTGCGCAGATTTCTGGACATCGCTGGTTTGTCAGACTTACGGCACGTTAGCATCTGACGGCGACCTATATGGGATAGCTCGAGTTGCGAGCTGAAACTGCGGGCGTCGCCGGTTCCCTCGCTTGCGCCGCAAACTGCGATCTATATCGGATTGCGCCCTAGATGCCCAATTTGACCCAGATGAACTGCTATATGTTCCTCCTGTACTAGATTTGTTTCGTTTTGTTATGTTTTGTATTTTATCACAAATCTTTGTCATTGTATACCCTTATCACTGTACCTAGCGCTACGGAATTTGGCGGTGCTATACAAATAAATGATAATAATAATGATAATAACTGCTAATAAAGATCCTTTTAATCTGTGATTGGTGCTGCTGACTGTTATTAACATATTTAAACAAAATCTAAACAACTAACACAATTGTAGTGGTTTTTCCAATTTTTTTAAGGATATAATTATTTATCTTTGGGAAAATAATCAGTCATTAAAATGATTTTAAAACTACTTTCACTAATAATAACAATACACATCCTGAATGCATTTGGATTTTTATAATAATTAAAAAAGAAGACTTCATGGGTAAAACCCTGTTTGTACAGCACATTTACCAACATTTTAATGAGTATTAACTTTGCTAAACATGCATAATGATAAACTCCTCTATTTTGAAAGCCTTTACAGAATTAATACTTGCTTATGGGTAAATTAAGTATTCAACAACCATATGTCCAAGCTCAAGAAATTCTGGTACAAACTTGGCATATTGAAAAACTCAAGCAAATGGTAGCCAGGAGGAAGAAACATTAATGATATATGACTTACAGGTCAAAATGTAATTGATGATCTGATTGATACTGAGTAGTAAAATAACATAGTCATTTTGGAAAAAAAAACTATCTACCCAGATAATATGTATAAACTTTATTTAGTGTAGAATTCAAGAAAGCATGTGTCATTTATTAAAACATTTTTTTTTTATGTAGGCTTATTTTAATACATCACAGGATCATCCATTAATCACTGTTGAAGAAAAGTTATAACAAATGTAATCATATATTGGAGGCATCAAGTTTTTTTCAGCGTTCATGCAAACCAGTCTATCTAAATATAAGCCAAATCTCCATAGCATGTTTCTCATTATGCCACTAGCCAATTATTTAGGGCAACAGATAACCTTCAGTACAAATCCCAACAGTCATTCTAGAGCAGTAGCTACCAAACCTGTCCTCAGGGAGTGCTAATGAACATCTGTTAAGACTCCCTAAGGGTCGATTTGAAATCATTGTGATGATGAACGTTCAACTCGGTGTAAATTCTAATAAAGCAGCCTCCTAAACTATGTGGAAATGTATATTCTGTACAATAAACAGTAAAGAAAAAAATGCTTATTTCATTACCATTTATTATCACTGAAACTTTAGAGATTTTTTGTAATTTGTATCATAGGCACCTCTAAAGTAAATTTCTTCTTTGTCTAAACAATCAGGCTAGTTCTAGGCAATTGTATTGATGTGTTGATTTAGGTCTTAGTAATACAATTAAATCAAGCGAAAATTGCTCACTATACAATATAGGTACTGATCAATATGTTTGTATGCAAATTGTTTCCTTTATATAACCAAAATAATGCAAGCTCATAATGCATGAAATTTACAATTATTTTATTATATTAATTTGTTTTTTTAAAGGTTTCATAGTTTTAAAAACATTGGTAAAAGGTCATGTTTAAAATATTCTATGGTACTTGTACCACCAAACAAATACAATAACAGTGTATTTATTTCACATTTTAACAGACTATGAATAGTGAATTGTTCCCGGCAAACATAGCATGTTCGTGTTCGCCGCGGCGGGCGAACATATGTGATATTCGATCCGCCCCCTATTCGTCATCTTTGAGTAATACTTTGACCCTGTTCCTCACAGTCAGCAGGCACATTCCAGCCAATCAGCAGCAGACCCTCCCTCCCAGACCCTCCTACTTCCTGGACAGCATCCATTTTAGATTCATTCGGAAGCTGCATTGTTAATGAGAGGAGGGACAGTGTAGCTGCTGCTGATTTAGTAGGGAAATCTATAGCTAGGCTAGTGTATTCAGTGTCCACTACAGTCCTGAAGGACTCATCTGATCTCTGCTGTAAGGACAGCACCCCAAAAAGCCCTTTTTAGGGCTGCTTTTTTTTTCCTGTGTAATCTAATTGCAGTTGCCTGCCTACCAGCATGTGTGTCAGGCTCACAGCGTATACTGTGCCCACTTGCCCAGTGCCACCACTCATATCTGGTGTAACAGTAGTGTACATTTAAAAAAAACAACACTTTTTTGACTGTGTTAAATAATAGCAGTCAGTTTCCTTCACACGTGTGCGTTTCAGTGCCTGTCTGCCAGGGCACAGTGTCACCCCGGTGCAACTCATATCTGGTGTAACAGTAGTGTACATACCTGATGTTTGAAAGCACGTTGTTCCAAACAATTTAGGAATGTTAGGTGATTTATGCCCTTTATGGATTAAAACCAGACTCTGCATCAGGTGTTAGTACCCTTGAAACAACTTTTCCATCACTATTGTGGCCAGAAAGAGTCCCTGTGGGTTTTAAAATTTGCCTGCCTATTGAAGTCTATGGCGGTTCACCTGGTTCACCTGGTTCGCCCGTTCGCGAGCAGTTGTGGAAGTTTGCGTCTGCCGTTCGCGAATGCAAAATTTTAGGTTTGCGACATCACTAACTATGAATAAAAGAAGACCTGGTAGTAACATTTCAGTATAACAAATGGTACTGATGGCTGTTTTGGGCAATATTACTAGATGCTGCAAGAAGCAGGTGAACGCTGGAGGTTCTTTAATATTTTGCTCTTCAGTATATAAATTTGGTTTAAAGATTGATTCATGATACACTGGGTTATTTTATTATAAAATGTACTATTACATGATTTGTGGATTTTGATAGCACTCTTTAGAGAAGCACATGCACACACACACACACATATATATATATATATATATATATATATATATATATATATATATATATATATAATGGAGCCCATGTGAGAGATACAGTACCCAAGAAGTGACAAGATATATATACACTAAAGGTGATACAAATATTTACATAATAGGTGCCAAACCGTCCTCTAGTGATCCGCCCGGTTCAGTGTAAGAATGTGGCAAGAACAACGTGATGATGTCACGCCTGACTGGAAGCCAAAACGAGGCTAAGCTTGGGAGTCATGGTAACGGTAAACATAGTACCGTGTACCATAGCGCAAAGCAAGGCGGAGTACTAGGGGGGGTATGCACAAGTCAATGTGCACAGGGGGATGGCAGAGGGGACATAAATACAACCAAACATGTGATAAAAGAAAAAAAGGGGGAACAAATGATAATTACAATAGTAATACAATAACTAACACAAGTGACATTGTTATAAAGTAATCTAAAGCAGCATATAGCTAATTTCCTATGCAAATAAATGCTGCTGGGGAACGAGTAGACAATACAGCAGAGGAGGTTGTACAAAGGAAGCCTATGTCCAATTATGACATAGGTATAAGTTTAATAGGGATGTTTATTTATAGCAACATCCAAAGTCAATGGTGGAATTGAGACCCCTAGGGGTAACAGTGTTCAGGTTAAAGATCAACCTGGCCTCCACACGCAACAGGGTTAGTGCTCTGTCCCCACCACGCCGTAGGCATGGCACATGGTCAATGAGGATGACCCTCAATGAGGACAATGAATGTCCTGCCTGTGCTAAATGTCTTGCAACTGGTTGCTCAGAATCACCCGATTTAATAGCTTGACGAATCGCTGTCTTGTGATTGGCCAGTCTTTCCTTGAAAGCAGTGACTGTTTTGCCAATGCAGTATAGAGAACATGTTGACTTTGGGTGTTGCTATAAATAAACATCCCTATTAAACTTATACCTATGTCATAATTGGACATAGGCTTCCTTTGTACAGCCTCCTCTGCAGGTCCTCCATATTCATGATGCGATCATGGTTTCTATGATCTCTGTAAAATATTACTCTTGTCAAGATGTACTGGCATTTTTACTTTACCTTGATATGATTGTTTGTAGACTCCCATTGATACTTAATGTATAGAGTGGTCTTGTAATGTGTTACATTTAATTGTCTACTCGTTCCCCAGCAGCATTTATTTGCATAGGAAATTAGCTATATGCTGCTTTAGATTACTTTATAACAATGTCACTTGTGTTAGTTATTGTATTACTATTGTAATTATCATTCGTTCCCCCCTTTTTTCTTTTATCACATGTTTGGTTGTATTTATGTCCCCTCTGCCATCCCCCTGTGCATATTGACTTGTGCATACCCCCCCTAGTACTCCGCCTTGCTTTGCGCTATGGTACACGGTATTATGTTTACCGTTACCATGACTCCCAAGCTTAGCCTCGTTTTGGCTTCCGGTCACGCGTGACATCATCACGTTGTTCTTGCCGCATTCTGAGTCTTACACTGAACCAGGCGGATCACTAGAGGACGGTTTGGCGCCTATTATGTAAATATTTGTATCACCTTTAGTATATATATATCTTGTAACTTCTTGGGTACTGTATCTCTCACATGGGCTCCATTTGATAAAGGTCTAGGTGTAGACCGAAACGTTATGGGTTAAGGCCCTGCTGTTTTTTCCTACGATTGGAATAAAGCCTTATTTTCTTTGAAAAGGCCATAGCAAAATAATCAGTTTCTATGGTTATATTATTTATAGGTATGTGTTTTAGTTAAATAAACATCTCTGTTTTATTGTATAACCTACTGACAGCATGTGTCCAAAATAAAAAATATTGTCATTTAGAGCATATTTGATATCATATATGCCATTGCAGTGGTTATCACTATCCTCTTGCAATAGGAACAGCTGAATGGCAAAAGCAGTACTAGTAGTAAATCAAAAAGTAATTGGAATAAAAAATAACTATTGATCATGCCAAAAGAGTTAAAGAGTAAAGTTTTGAGTGAGGAAAAGAAGGGTTACATTTTGGCTTTACTAGCAGAGGGATACAGTGAGCATCAGGCTGCTTCCATCCTTAACATTTCAAAGAGTGCAGTTCATAAGAATAATGTCAAGCAGAAGACATTGGCAAAAACAAAGCTAGTGACCTGCAAAGGGTGAAAACAACTCTCCACTGCCGGGGATGACCGCCAACTCATTTGAATGTCACTCAATTACCATAAGACGGGCATCAATTGACCTACAAAAAAAGAATGGCAACATTTAGCCACCACTCGGCGAACGCTACCCAGGTGGTGAACCAAAAATGGGCCTGTTACTAAGCTTACATTCCTTCTTTTCAAATATAGATACCAAGAGAACAAAACATTTTTTATTTCTGAATCATGAAAGACAAAATGTGGGTTTCATATCCCTTTAACATTTGCCCATGGTTTTATTTCTATGGCCCGATTCTACAAAAGATCCCTGGGCTGGTGAGATTCAATAAAGCCATTTTTTACCCTGAAAACAGGCTATCTTGCTAAGGAGCTTATGCTGCATTATCGTAAGGGAAGTAGGTACATGTATTTACAAAAGTGCACAATGGGCAGTCCGTGGGCATGTATGAAATTTTCTCTCAAATCCCAGCGTGATTCTGTAAACATTTTCACACTACAGTTCTCGCAAGTCAAAACACTAATTATTCTGAAAGGAAAACCTATGCATAGGAAAATAACAGTGAATTTAAGGTACAACGCACTGAAAACTGCGTGATTTGATTTGTATTAAGAATAATATTCAAGTTACGCCACTGCACTTCGCCCTACATTATGAACTTTTACCTAGCAGAGAGCTTTTATTCAGCTAAATTACAAGTTTTGCGTTATGGTTCGGTACGGCTATACTGCTGAAAAATTGGCTATTGCTTGTGGAATGGTCGGTAACGCATAGTACAAGTTGCTGCGGTACGGCTATACCGCAAGCATTTTAGCCTTAACGCAACCCTCCATTCTGCACTCAAAAAATTATTTTCCAAAGCGCTGTATTACAGGTTGTGCGGTCCGGCTAAAATTCTAGCGTTACAGCCTATACACGAGCCATTCCGTGTCCTGAGACCATTAGTTATGAATTTTGCAAAACAAGGTACTAACACCCATAAACTACCTATTAACCCCTAAACTGCCACCCTCCCGCATCGCAAATTATATATTATACCTATTAACCCCCCCACCCACATCACCGACACTAAAATAAACCAATTAACCCCTAAACCGCCGGCCCCCCACATCGCCAACACTATAAAAAAAATATTAACCCCTAAACCTCCAGCCCCTCACATTGCAACTAATAAACTAAACCTATTAACCCCTAAACCACCAGCCCCCTACATCGTAACTAATAAACTAAACATATTGACGCCTATAAACCACCAGCGCCTACATCGTAACTAATAAACTAAAACTATTAACCCCTAAACCGCCGTCCCCCACATTGCAAAACACTAATTAAACTATTAACCCCTAAACCTAACACCCTCCCTAACTTTAAATTAAAAGTTACAAGATAACTATCTTAAAATAAATAAAAACTTACCTAAGATTAAACTATAAATTAACCTATTCGAATAAAATAAACTACAAATTAAAAAATCCTAAATTCCATGATTAAAAAAACCTAACATTACGTCCCCCCCTAAATTACAAATTTAAATAAACCTAATACTATGAAACATTTTAAAAATCGAACATTACAAAAAATAATAAACACTAAAAATACGAAAAATAAAAAACTCTAAGATTACAAAAAATAATAAACTAAATAAGTCTAAAAAATCATAAAATATCTATTGCCCCTAAAGTCAGCCAATAGGAATGCAAGGTACCCTATTTTTAAATGGGTACCTTGCATACAAGCTTCAGTTTACGGCGGTGATCGTATATAGAGGACGCTCTGCGCTAGATGTCATCCCTGGTCCTGGACAGCTCCGCTCCGTGCCTCCACAGCTCCGCGCCACTGAGATGAAGATAGAAGATTGTCCTTCGACGATGGAAGATGACGCCCCTGGATGAAGACTTCTCACCACCTGGATGAGGATGGATGACCGCACTTCAGGAACCGTGAGTAGATATTCTTGGGTTAGTGTTCGTTTTTTTTTTGGGGGGGGTGGTTTTTTTTTTTAGATTAGGGATTTGGGCAGTAAAAGAGCTGAATGCCCTTTTAAGGGCAATGCCCATACAAATGCTTCTTTAGGGACAATGGGTAGTTTAGGAATTTTTTTTTAGATTTAGTTTTTTATTTTAGTGGGTTGGTTGGGTGGGGGGTTTACTGTTGGTGGGAACTTTGTAATGTTTTGTAGGCAAAAGAGCTGTTTAATTTAGGGCAATGCCCTACAAAAGGCCCTTTTAAGGGCTATTGGTAGTTTTTTTGTTAGGTTAGGGGGTGTTTTTATTTCGGGAGGGCTTTTTTATTTTTATAGGGTTATTAGATTAGGTGTAATTGTTTTTATTTTTGATAATTTAGTTTTTTGTAATCTTAGAGTTTTTTATTTTTTGTATTTTTAGTGTTTATTATTTATTGTAATGTTAGATTTTTAAAATGTTTTCGTCTTATTAGGTTTATTTAAATTTCTAATTTAGGTTTTTTATATTTTCATAGTGTTAGGTTTTATTAATCATTTAATTTAGTATTTTTAATTGATAGGTTTTTTTTTATTTATTAGAATAGTTATGTTAGCTTCATTTATAGTTTAATCTTAGTTTTTTTTACTTCACAGGTAAGTTTTGATTCGTTTTAAGATAGTTATATTGTAACTTTTAATAGTTAATAGTTTAATTTAGTGTTTGCAATGTGGAGAGCCAGCGGTTTATGGGTTATTAGGTTTAGTTTATTAGTTATGATGTGGGGGGCTGGCGGTTTAGCGGTTAATAGGTTTAGATTATTAGTTGCAATGTGGGTGGCTGGAGGTTTAGGGGTTACTAGGCTTATTTAGTGTAGGCGATATCGGGGGTGGCAGATTAGGGGTTAATTATATGATTTAGTGTTGCAGATGTTTTGGAGCAGCAGTTTAGGGGTTAATAACTTTATTTACTGTCGCCGATGTCAGGGAGCGGCGGATTAGGGATGTTTAGACTAGGGGTTTATGCTAGGGTGGAAAGTGGAATACTGCTCGTTTTATTGCGTTATTTCAGCACCCGGTATAGCGCAAAACTCATAATCTAGGTGATTATTTGTATGGAAGACGTCACCAATCACAGGGACAGCTCTTTTTTTATGAAGTTCCATGAGGGCTGCCCCTGGGAGTGATGGAGCGGAAAACCACGTCTTGACTAACATTTTTTTTTAGAATCGGGTCCTATGTTTTTTACCTGCCAGCACCTATTCTAATGTTCTTTATTTATACTGTTTACGAGTAGGGAAGCTCAGATCTGGTCAATACACTTGTGTTTGGTTTTATGAACCTTACCTTACCACGTTTTGTGGTAAGTTTTCCTTGGGATCAATCCAAACACTACAATGTTTTCAATATGTTTCTTACATTTCTCAGATGTATTTGCTTTTATGAGACAATTGTTTGCGGCAAAAAGTTCAGCAGTGGTTAAATTTGACTTTAGAAATGTAATGTTTATTCATTGGAGCGTATAGTGTCATTTATTCTACGACCCTAGCAAGTCATTTGATATAGTTTTTTTTGTTTTTTTTTTAAATGCTCGCCTCTTTTGGTTAATCAGGTATCACGAGGTCCATTAAGAATGTTCTCTTCCCAATAATTCATCTTAATCTGGTTTACTAATACACCACAAAATGTGCCACAGTTTTTAAAGATGAATATTTAGATTATTATTATTATTATTATTTTACATTTAGGGCCAATTGATTAAAAGCTCGACAGTATGGAGATAATTTGCACAATTTATTTTTTTATTTCAGCATTAAATTGTGATGTATGTGTCTCTCCTTCATAAACAAAACACTGCATTGGTAGATAGACAGCTCTAATGCTGAAATGTGTCTTTATAAACTTGTTTGAAGGACCTTGCAGTACTGACAAGACCTCTTAGATAATCTTGATAGAGAGGGTTTTAGATTATCAGGCCATTAGGGACTGTGTACTCTAACATTGCTATTGTTTAAAAAGAAAGATAATCACTTTATTACCCATTCCCCAGTTTTGCATAACCAACACTGTTATATTACTATACTTTTTACCTCTGTAATTACCTTGTATCTAAGCCTCTGCAAACTGCTTCCTTATCTCAGTGCTATTTACAGACTTGCCTTTAAGCCAATTAGTGCTGACCCATGAATAACTCCATGGTAGTGAGCAAAATGATATCTATATGACACACATGAACTAATAGTGTCTTGCTGTGAAAAGCAATCAAATGCACTGAGAAACAGGCAGCCTGCAGGGGCTTAGAAACCATCAACAAAGTTTAAAGGTTATAGAATACATTAATATAACAATGTTGGTTGTGCATAGCTGGGGAATTGGTAGTGGAGGCATTATCTATCTTTTAAAATATAACAATTTTGGAGTAGACTGTCCCTTTAAGAATGCTTGCCAGTCCTATTTCTCTGATGGAATTTATAAAGGTATTTTTTACTCATACTTTATAAAAGTGCACATTTAAATTTGAAAGTTAAAAATCATACAAAACGAATAATTTAACCTTTCACACAAAAATATATTGTTAATGTGCATCAAAAAAACATAACAAAATTGTTAATCAAAAATCATATTAAAAACATAAAATTTGTATGTAAATTACATAGGAATAAATCATAATAAATATCCACAGCTTAAAACGTAATTTAAGTACACTGTGTAAAAAAAAATCATACTTATAAGTACAAAATACAAAGCATAATGGTTGTTTTTTCATAGGCGGAACATGGGCATTCCATGGACGTGTATGAAATGTTCTCTCAAATTCCATTGTAATTCTCTAAACATGTGTGCCCTGCAGTTCTCACTGTTTTTTCTTGCAAATGAAAAGGTAGTGAGGTTGTAACAAAATACACTACTCCAGAATTGTTGTTGTTTAAAAAGATAGATAATCATTTTATTACCCATTCCTCAGTTTTACATAACCAACATGGTTATATTAATATACGTTACCTCTGTGATTAACTTGTATCTAAGTCTCTGCAGACTGCCCCCTTATTTTATTTCTTTTGACAGACAGGCATTTTAGCCAATCAGTGCTGACTCCTAGTTAACTCCACTTGCATGAGCACAATGTTATCTATATGGCACATGTGAACTAATGCCCTCTAGCTGTGAAAAACTGTCAAAATGTCCAGAGATAAGAGGCGGCCTTTAAGAGCTTAGAAATTTGCATATGAGCCTACCTAGCTTTAGCTTTCAACAAAGAATTACCAAGAGGACAAAGAAAATTTGATGATAAAAGTAAATTAGAAAGTTGTTTAAAATTGCATGTCCTATCTGAATCATGAAAGTTTAATTTTGACTTTACTGTCCCTTTAATATCCTGATAGAAAAAAAAACATGCTTACAAAAATATAGACGATAGTAAGATTCTATACACAGAAAGCAGCGTAATATGATTTACAGTATATTGATGCAAGATTTAATTTTTAAAGTGCACCCCCTGCTCAGTGGTAAGTTCACCCTACACAGCGAAGTTTCCCTTTCTAGCAAGTTCCATTCATTTCATCAGGAGATATCTTGCCACTTGCAGGGACTGCCCCTTTAATAGATAATTTCACCAGGGTAGCCCCTGCGAGGGTCGGCATGAAAAACCATGCCTTATCTGTTTAAGTTTAGATAATAGTCTTAATTCTTAGGATCACTTTAGAAAAGAAGTGAATTACACTGATAACGAACACTCTAAAGGCTTCTTTAATGTGTGTGTGTGTGTATGTGAGAGTGTGTGTGTGAGTGTGTGTCTGTATGAGTGTGTATGTGTGTGTCTGTGTGTATGTGTAAGTGAGTGTGTGTCTGTGTGAGTGTGTGTGTGTGAGTGTGTGTGTGTCTGTGTGAGTGAATGTGCGTGCGTGAGAGAGAGACTAGAAACTTTCGGTCAGATTACGAGTTTTGCGTTAGAAGCTATGCAGTGCTAACAAGCAGTTTTTTCTCACCGCTCACTTACCTGCAGCGCTGGTATTACAGGTTTTTACAAACCCGGCGTTAAAAGCCACTTGCAGGGACTGCCCCTTTAAAAGATAATTTCACCAGGGTAGCCCCTGTGAGGGTCGACGTGAAAAAACATGCCTTATCTGTTTAAGTTTAGATAATAGTCTTAATTCTTAGGATCACTTTAGAAAAGAAGTGAATTACACTGATAACGAACACTCTAAAGGCTTCTTTAATGTGTGCGTGTGTATGTGAGAGTGTGTATATGTGAGTGTGTGTGTGAGTGTGTGTCTGTATGAGTGTGTATGTGTGTGTATATGTATGTGTGTGTGAGTGTGTGTCTGTGTGTCTGTGTGAGTGTGTAAGTGTGTATGTATGTGTGTGTATGTGTGAGTGTGTGTGTCTGTGTAAGTGTGTGAGTGTGTGAGTGTGTCTGTGTGTATGTGTAAGTGTGTGAGTTTGTCTGTGTGTATATGTGTGTGTGAGTGTGTGTACGTGTGAGTGTGTGTCTGTGTGTAAGTGTGTGTGTCTGTGTGTGTGTATGTGTCTGTGAGTGTGTATGTGTGTATGTGAAAGTGTGTGTGTGTGAGTGTGTGTCTGTGTGTATGTGTAAGTGTGTGTGTGTCTGTGTGTGTCTGTGTGTATGTGTAAGTGTGTGTATGTATGTGTGAGTGTGTCTGTGTCTGCTGTGTATGTATGTGTGAGTGTGTCTGTGTGAGTGAGTGTGCGTGGTGAGAGAGAGAGACTAGAAGCTTTCGGCCAGATTACGAGTTTTGCGTTAGAAGCTATGCAGTGTTTAAGCAGTTTTTTTTCACTGCTCACTTACCTGCAGCGCTGGTATTACAGGTTTTTACAAACCTGGCGTTAAAAGGCAAGAAGTGAGCATAGAGCAAAATTGTGCTCCTTACCGCACTCCAATACCAGCGCTGCTTAAGTCAGCGGTGAGCTGGTCGTACGTGCTCGTGCATGATTTCCCCATAGGAATCAATGGGGAGAGCCGGCTGAGAAAAAGTCTAACACCTGCAAAAAAGCAGCGTAAAACTCAGTAACGCAGCCCCATTGATTCCTATGGGGAAACTAAAGTTATGTTTACACCTAACATCCTAACATGAATCCCGAGTCTAAACACCCCTAATCTTACACTTATTAACCCCTAATCTGCCGCCCCTGACATTGTCGCCACCTACATTATATTTATTAACCCCTAATCTAACGATCTGGACATCGCCGCCACCTACATTATACTTATTAACCCCTAATCTGCTGCACCAACATCGCCGACACCTACATCATATTTATTAACCCCTAATCTCCCTCCCCCAATGTCGCCGCAACCTAACTACACTTATTAACCCCTTATCTGCCGCCCCCAACGTCACCGCCACTATAATAAACATATTAACCCCTAAACCGCTGCACTCCTGCCTCGCAAACATTAGTTAAATATTATTAACCCCTAATCTGCCGTCCCTAACATCGCCGTCACCTACTTACATTTATTAACCCCTAATATGCCGACCCAATGTCGCCGCCACTATACTAAATGTATTAAATCCTAAACCTAAGTCTAACCCTAACACCCCCTAACTTAAATAGAATTACAATAAATCTAAATAAAAATGTATATTATTACCTAAATAATTCCTATTTAAAACTAAATACTTACCTGTAAAATAAACCCTAAGCTAAGTTACACTAACACCTAACACTACACTACAATTAAATAACGTACCTAAATTAAATATAATTAAATAAATTACATACAATTAGCTAAAGTACGAAAACAAACAAACACTAAATTACAGAAAATAATAAACAAATTACAAGATATTTAAACTAATTACACCTAATCTAATAGCCCTATCAAAATACCCCTCCACCAAATAAAAAAAAAACCCTAGCCTAAACTAAACTATCAATAGCCCTTAAAAGGGCCTTTTGCGGGGCATTGCCCCAAAGTAATCAGCTCTTTCACCTGTAAAAAAAAATACAAACAACCCCCAACAGTAAAACCCACCACCCACACAACCAACCCCCCAAATAAAATACTAACTAAAAAAACCTAAGCTCCCCATTGCCCTGAAAATGGCATTTGGATGGGCATTGCCCTTAAAAGGGCAATTAGCTCTATTGCAGGCCCAAACCCTAACCTAAAAATAAAACTCACCCAATACACCCTTAAAAAAACCTAACACTAACCCGTGAAGATCGACTTACTGTTCTGAAGACCGGACATCCATCCTCAAGGAAGCGGCAGAAGTCTTCATCCAACCGGGCCGAAGTCCTCAACGAAGCCGGGGGAAGTCTTCATTCAAGCCGGGCGAAGTGGTCCTCCAGACGGGCAGAAGTCTTCATCCAGACGGCATCTTCTATCTTCATCCATCCGACGCGGAACGGGTCCATCTTCAAGACATCCGACACAAGGCATTCTCTTCATCCGGAATATTCTTACTGAATGACGGTACCTTTAAGTGATGTCATCCAAGATGGCGTCCCTTATATTCCTAATGGCTGATAGAATTCTATCAGCCAATTGGAATTAATGTAGAAAAAATCCTATTGGCTGATGCAATCAGCCAATAGGATTGAAGTTCAATCCTATTGGCGGATCCAATCAGCCAATAGGATTGAGCTTGCATTCTGTTGGCTGATTGCATCAGTCAATAGGATTGAACTTCAATCCTATTGGCTGATTGCATCAGCCAATCTGATTTTTTCTACCTTAATTCTGATTGGCTGATAGAATTCTATCAGCTAATCGGAATCTAAGGGATGCCATCTTGGGTGACGTCATTTAAAGGTACCGTCATTCAGTAAGAAGACTCCAGATGAAGAGGATGCTCCGTGTCGGATGTCTTGAAGATGGACCCGCTCCGCGTCGGATGGATGAAGATAGAAGATGCCGTCTGGATGAAGACTTCTGCCCGTCTGGAGGACCACTTTGCCCGGCTTGGATGAAGACTTCTCCCGGCTTCGTTGAGGACTTCGGCCCGGTTGGATGAAAACTTCTGCCGCTTCCTTGAGGATGGGTGGGTTTATTTTTTAGGTTAGGGATTTGGGCTGCAATAGAGCTAAATGCCCTTTTAAGGGCAATGCCCATCCAAATGCCCTTTTCAGGGCAATGGGGAGCTTAGGTTTTTTTAGTTAGTATTTTATTTGGGGGTTGGTTGTGTGGGTGGTGGGTTTTACTGTTGGGGGGGTTGTTTGTATTTTTTTTTACAGGTAAAAGAGCTGATTACTTTGGGGCAATGCCCCGCAAAAGACCCTTTTAAGGGCTATTGATAGTTTAGTCTAGGGTTTTTTTATTTTGGGGGGGCTTTTTTTATTTTGATAGGGCTATTAGATTAGGTGTAATTAGTTTAAAAATCTGTAATTTGTTTTTTATTTTCTGTAATTTAGTGTTTGTTTTTTGTAATTTAGCTAATTTAATTTATTTAATTGTTTTAATGTATTTAATTTATTTAATTGTAGTGTAGTGTTAGGTGTTACTTAGGTTAGGTTTTATTTTACAGGTACTTTTGTATTTATTTTAGCTAGGTAGTTATTAAATAGTTAATAACTATTTAATAACTATTCTACCTAGTTAAAATAAATACAAACTTGCCTGTAAAATAAAAATAAACCCTAAGATAGCTACAATGTAACTATTAGTTATATTGTAGCTAGCTTAGGGTTTATTTTACAGGTAAGTATTTAGTTTTAAATAGGAATTATTTAGGTAATAATATTAATATTTATTTAGAATTATTGTAATTCTATTTAAGTTAGGGGTTGTTAGGGTTAGACTTAGGTTTAGGGGTTAATACATTTAGTATAGTGGCGGCGACGTTGAGGGCGGGAGATTAGCGGTTAATAAATGTAGGTAGGTGGCGGCGATGTTAGGGACGGCAGATTAGGGGTTAATAATATTTAAATAGTGTTTGCAAGGCGGGAGTGCGGCGGGTTTAGGGGTTAATATGTTTATTATAGTGGCGGCGACGTTGGGGATGGCAGATTAGGGGTTAATAAATGTGGGTAGGTGGCGGCGACATTGGGGGATGGAGATTAGGGGTTAATAAATATAATGTAGGTGTCGGCGATGTTGGGGGCAGCAGATTAGGGGTTAATAAGTATAATGTATGTTGCGGCGGTGTCCGGAGCGGCAGATTAGGGGTTAATAAGAATAATGTAGGTGGCGGCGATGTTAGGGATAGCAGATTAGGGGTTAATATTATTTAACTAGTGTTTGCGAGGCGGGAGTGCAGCGGTTTATGGGTTAATATGTTAATTCTAGTGGCGGTGATGTCCGGAGCGGCAGATTAGGGGTTAAACATTTTATTATAGTGTTTGCGATGCGGGAGGGCCTCAGTTTAGGGGTTAATAGGTAGTTTATGGGTGTTAGTGTACTTTTTAGCACTTTAGTTATGAGTTTTATGCTACGGCGTTGTACCATAAAACTCATAACTACTGACTTTAAAATGAGTTAGGGATCTTGGAGGTAGAGGGTTTACCGCTCAGTTTTTGGCCTCCCAGGACAGACTCGTAATACCAGCGCTATGGAAGTCCCATAGAAAAAAGACTTTACGAAGTTTATGTAAGTCGTTTTACGGTAAGGCCAAAGAAGTGTGCGGTGCCCCTAAACCTGCAAGACTCGTAATAGCAGCGGTAGTGAAAAAGCAGCGTTAGGACCTGTTAACACTGCTTTTTCAGCCTAACGCACAATTCGTAATATAGCCGTTTGATTTTAAATTGCCTATAATGCTTTCTAACTGTATGTTTTATTTCACGCAATTTGTATTGTATACTTTTTTCTAGTAAAGTAAAAGCCAATGTACCATACCAAATCAAGTGATTGTAATATTTCCTTTTCCTGCAGTACATCCATTATTCTATCTATAAATCCTTACAGTAGAACAAATACGTGTGTGTATGGCAATGCCACTTGCTCTAAACAGCAATCTACTGCTAGCCTGGGGTTATATTTAAACCTATCCAGTAGCTTATTCGAGAGCTGTCAATTAACAGTATCTGTCATTGTCTCAGTGAGGAAAATCCAGTGCAAAAGTGACTTTAATAAATGAAAGATCAGACAGCAGATCAATACACTGTATCCTTAAGGATGAATCAACTAACAGTAAATGAAAGAAATCCTATAGCCTAGAGAACACTCACACAATTGGAATGAACAATAGGTATCTAGCTAGAGCTGGCTTCTGCAGCAGATATTTTACAAAACATGTTTTATGGTTGATCGTCATAGGAAATGAGGAAATTCATTTGTTACTCTTACCTGTTTGCTTGATGAACATCTGACACAGAGCCGAGAACTGCTCCTATGGACCCAGCTGTATGGCAGATTTATGTACTGTCGCTATGCATTAACCTTTCTAACTGGTGATATGTTTTGAAGCCAGCTTGTGTAGACATCACTGAAAGTCGTTCTGAAGATCTGAACTAATGACTAGGAAAGGTCAGAGGAAGAATTATCACAGATGGTCAAAGCTGATTTTAAAATAAAATTACAACTTCTTACCAATCTGCTGCTTAGTAATAGCATTTTATTTTAGAACTACAGAATAAGCTACTTTTATATTTATTAGGATTTAGTACTAGCAGTAATGTTATATAAAAAACAAGTCATTAAAAATGTCTCTTTTGCAGGCTATTTAAAATACTGGGGAATAAAAAAAATAATTAACCACCACTTTTAATTAATGAAACAAAATATATTTTTTATTGCTAACTGTATATAACTACATAAGCCCTTCACCAATATCTAACTACACACAACCCCCCCACCCCCACAAAAAAAAAAAAAAAATATTTTCCAAAAGTAATTAGTGCACAAACACTACACATCTATTTTTCATGTGCTATATTATATAGCTGGGTTATCCATTAACATTATCTTTCAGCAAATTATATCAATGATGTGTTTTTTATACTTTTAAACACTACTTGGAAGCACCTTTTTGTTAAAGGACTCACCTTCCCCTGAGGTTTATAACAGTAAGTCATCCTGAGTGTTCCTGCAGTCAGGAGTTGAGCCAGCTGAACAGCTTTGAAAGTTAAATCTGCCTATGATTACCATCTATTGGTGATTATTAAAAGTGAGTTGTTTTAGACATTGAAATCATTAACACAAAGTGATAATATTGTGATATGCTATGCGGCGCCCCCTATGTTCCTTCATTTCACTGAAAATGGCTCAAACGTGTGTGCATATAGATATACTGTATATACATGTGTATGTATGCATCTAAATATATATGTTATGCACACACATTATATTCCTTTTAAGACAAAAAAGTAATTTTAAAACAATACAAATTTAAATTGTGGAAATTCCCTAATATGGGAGGAAGCTACCATAAAAAAGCAAAACAAAAATTATAAAAAATGATGTATATACTATTCAGTGTAGTAAAATATAATCGAAACACATAGAAATAAACATAAAAAATCCCTTACAAAATAAAGCTAATTGTTGCTACTTTTCTGATCACATGACAACTGTAAAAATATGTTCTCCTATTTTAAATGAGTAGTGTGATAACATATTTATATGAACTAGGCCTGCACAAAAAACATCAACACCGATAAAACAGTCATGTTGCTAGAAACAAGTCTAACTGAATTTTCAACAGGCCTCGACTGCTGAAAAACTCAATAATACTGCTAGAAACTGTTTGAAAGGTGGGATTTTGGGCTGTTCACTCAGAAGTTACCCCCACCCCTTTCTAAACCCAGTTTAACCTTGCAGGAAAGCTGGGGATACGTAATGAGGGGCAATGATCATTAGGGACTGGCAGAGGGGTGATTGATTCAATTAAATATTAAAAAACTAATTTGAAAATGAGTGTGTGAGAAAGATGATCAGGTCAAACATAAATGCACTCACCTACCCTTACACATTCACTGGCTGCAAAAGTTGTCCCACTATTACACCCCCAAGCACTCTCCCTTATGCACAAGTCACACTCTCACTGTTACACACATATAGGTCACACTTATGTCACTAGGCAATCTCCCTTATGCACAAGTCACACTCTTACTGTTAGTATAAGAAATGGGGGGAGCACAAAAAAGGCTGAGGTAGATGAGTAAAATATACACTTTAATCAATATTACCTAGTAGATAAAATACAGCACTGTAATCAATAATACCTAGTACATAAATACCTAGTACATATGATAACTAATACATTAAAATACATGTATCCATGTCTACGGCTAAAAAACAATGGAAATACAGTGACCCCACATAGTCAAGTTGCCCACCTAAACCACAAAACACACAACACTCATTTGTTGGGATTCAAAGGCCGCAGCTCATTTATTAACATAGTAGATAAACATAAATAAACATAAATAAACATAAATAACCATAACTTATCAACAACCACAGTGCTTGCCCCCACTTGTCCACTTGCAAGCCCCGCCCAACCCAAGGGAGGGGCAATCACCATTAAACCAACCCCCTGTTACTGCAACAGGAAGTCCATCCACCTCATAACAGGCGTAAGCCTCTACCAAACAGGGCAAGCACCCCGCCACCTCTCACCCCCAAGGTGAGAACCGCCAACCAGAGCTAAGGCCTTCTCAATCCCCTCCTTTAAAGTGTAATTAAAGAGATGTAACCCTACCTCATTTAGGTGTACCCCATCTTTCAAATAAAAGCACCTCCCTGATTCACCCTCAAATTCCACATGCCTCAAACTCACTCCTCTGCACCGTCTCACGTGCCCGCTCACCATTCTATTGATCTTCCGTCTGGAAGCCTCCAATCTCCCCAAATCCCAAGCTGACCTCCACACTACCCGACTTTCAATCTCTGACCACACTATAACCACTCCCGGGAAGAGCTGGCATAGCCGGTCAATCCCCTTTTTCATATCTTCCACCAATTCTTTCTGTGACATGAACCCCACGTCATTCCCCCCTGCATGTATCACCAAAATTTGAGGGGTCGAAAACAATCGTGCAAACTCCACCACTTTCAGGACCAACTGTCCCCATTTCATACCCCTGATCCCCAGCCACTTTATCTCCACCCTCTCTCTGTCAAGTCCCAGCTGTAAACCATTGTCCTTCACTGCAGCAGCCTTCCTGGCCCAATGGATGTACGAATGCCCGATCACCCAGCACCTCACTGGACCTGCCAAAACAAAATAAAGCCGTATCAGCTGCCGCCCCCCCGATTTAAACCCTCAGCCCCGGTCTAACGTACCCCCTGAACCTCTCTGATCTCCACCGCCCAATCCTTTTAATCACCCCAACATCCAATCCTAATCCTGCAGCCTCGGTCGCTGCCCCTATTCTGAAAGAATGGGACCCAAACTCCATCCCCCCAATTCCCAGCATCCCCAATGCCTTCCTGAACACTGCAATAAATTGGTACCTGGATAAAGCTGACCCGTCCGCATGTAAGAACAACGGACCATCCCTTCTGGGGCGTAAGCCGAGGTAATCTCTCAATGCGGCCACAGGGCAGCACAACCCCCCTATCTCTCTCAAGCTTATCAAGCAACCTTTTCCCATTTGGTCCGTCTTGGACCTCCTCAGCCACACCTCCACCTTCCTATCCCTCACGATGACCTCCCCCCCTTGGAGGCCCCCCGTATCCCTCCTGTTTCGGCCCACCAACTCAGACACCCGAAAGGCCCCAAAAAATGCTAGCACGAAAGCTGCTCTGAACAAACTCTCTTCCCCTCCCGAGAAGCACAGTCCCTTCAAACAACTAACCACCCTTTCCAGTATGGAAAACGTCACTGGTCTCCTCCCGTCCTGTTTCTTCCGTCCCCTGCACAAACCCCTCACTGCCATGCGTACCACAAATACCTTCGTCAAGTCCTCCATTCCCACCAATTGAAACCAAAAGGCCAAAGCCGCCAACCTTTTCCGTATTTCTGAAGGCGACAGCCTCTCTTCCTCCCACCTCCTCACCCAGGTCAGCAATACTTGCAGCTGGCTACCCTCTGTTTCCCACAAATGCCGGCCGTCATTCAACCCTCGCCACTGTTTCCATACCCGGGCGTACGCCCTCCACGTGGTCTCTGCTAAAGATCCTCGAACCAAGTCGATCACACCCTGCCCAAATCCCACAGGTCCATAGGGCAGGGCACCCCGTTCTCGTCCGCCTCTGGTGCTGCTGCAAAGAATCGGTCCCACTGGAAACGGGACAAAGCGTCAGCAATAACATTCATCTTGCCCGGAACATGAACAGCTCTGAAAGATACGTTATTTCGCAGACATTCCAGCACAAACGCTCTCAACAACCTTACCACTGGGGGGGAGTTCGCCGTCAATCTGTTAATAGCCACTACCACCCCCATGTTGTCTGAATGGAAAGTAACTTGTTTGTCCCTCAACACGTGTGCCCACACCCGCAAAGCTACTACCAACGGGAAGAACTCCAGGAATGTAAGGTTTTTTGTAAGACCCGTTTCTGCCCAACTCTCCGGCCACTTATCCGCGCACCACCTGCCCTGCAAATAAGCCCCAAACCCTTGAGCCCCTGACGCATCTGTGTATAAACCTAGGGCATCGTCCGACCACCCTGTTTCTTGGATGATCAGGTTTCCATTGAAGTCGTCCAAGAAGGTAAGCCATACCCTCAAGTCCTCCTTCATCTCTCTCGTCATTCTTATGTGATGCCTTGGCTCGGACACACCAGCCGTTGCCAAGGACAAACGCCGGCAGAAAGCCCTGCCGATCGGGATGATCCGGCAGGCGAAGTTCAATTTCCCCAGCAACGACTGCAGCTGCCGTAACGTCACCTTTCGTGCCGACACTGCTTCCATCAATAGGTTCCTCAGGTCTGTCACCTTGTCCTCCAGGAGCCTGCACTCCATGCGGTCCGAGTCTAACTGGATACCCAGGAAACTCAGAGACGTTACCGGACCCTCCGACTTGTCGGCCGCCACCGGTATCCCGAAATCTCAGGCCACCTCCCCGAAAACCTGAACCAAACGCTCACAAGCCCCCGAACCAGCAGCCCCTACAAACAGAAAATCGTCCAAATAGTGGACAATTGAAGATATTCCCGCTTTCTGTCTGACCACCCATTCCACAAAAGAACTGAACTTTTCAAAGTATGCACAGGAGATGGAACAGCCCATGGGCAGGCACAGGTCCATGAAAAAGGAACTCTCAAAGTAACACCCCAGAAGGTGGTGACACCTGGGATGCACCGGCAACAGCCTGAAGGCTGATTCCACATCCACCTTAGCCAACAATGCCCCTTTTCCCGCCTTCCGTACCAGGGCCACCGCCCTGTCAAAGGACGCGTAGTTCACTGACACCAATTCCGGATCAATTCCATCATTGACTGATAACCCTTTCGGATGAGAAAGGTGATGGATCATCCGGAACTGCCCCACCCCTTTTTTTGGTACCACCCCCAGCGGAGAAATCCGCAATCCCCTCAAAGGTGGGCTCTCAAACGGTCCCGCCATCCTGCCCAGGGCCACCTCCTTGTACAATTTCTCCCTCACCACCTGCGGAAACTCCCTTGCCGACTTTAAGTTACCCCCAAACCTCCCTATCTCCTGTTCTTTGAACGGGATAATAAAGCCTGAACTAAATCCCGTTAATAAAAGTTCGGCGTCTGCCGAACACCCCCGTCTATTGGCGTACTCCTTTAGCCAAGGGACCATCCTTCCTACCATCACTGGGGTCCGTGCCCGTACTACCCACCTCGCTGGGCTTTCCTCCCTGCCTCGCTTTTTTGAAGCATTTAGCGAAAGAATGGATACCTCCACACCCTGAGCATTCGTGTTTGTATTTGCACGACGCCCCAAAACGGCATTGTCCCTCATTGAACTGGAAGCAGAGGCCCTTCCGGATAACCGTCGATGTGCTACCTGTTCCTCCCCCACTACCACTTCCTTGACCCGCTGACCGAAAGGACTGCCCTACTCTAAGGGGGGTCATAATCTCCAACCAGATACCCATGTCCCTATCATCCCAAAGCATCTCAGGTCTCACCGCCATTTTCTGCCTAAAACGCTCGTCGTACCGCCACCACGCCATCCCACCATACGTCCGATACGCGTTGGAAATCTCGTCGTAGTAGCAGAACAACGATGACCCATGTTCTGGAAATTTCTCCCCCATCACGCTAGCTAGTATACAGAAAGCCCTTGACCAGTTGCCAAACGTCTTGGGTAGTTTCCTCCATCTCTTCTTCCTCTCTTCTTCCTCCTTTTTCCCTTTCTCCTTGTCGTCCTCCTTTACCTCCAGCACCTGGTCCAACGGCAGAAGGGACAGAATCTCCAAGAACTCCCTCTTCCAGATCCTCTCCTTCATCTCACTGGTTAGGTGTAACCCCAACGGCCCCACCGAACACAGGCACGGCCTCCTCAAAGCATCCTCCGGGACCTTCAGGGTTTCACCCCCACTTACCCCTGTAGGCACTGCCGCTGCTGTACTCCCTCCTGCCGGCGTTCCCGTTACCTGACTCTCCCCTCCAGGCTGTACCCACGCCGTCGCCGGCGACCCCACCCCTCCTGTTTTTTCCAAGGTTGCGATTAGTCCTTTCAAACCTGCTAGCAACACCTCTCTCTCCCCAGTCACTCCGTCAGTCACCCTGTTCGGCTGCACAGCCGACTCACCTGCTGCCCGAGCCGTCTCTGCCGGTACGTCCCTCCTTCCTTCTTCCCTTTCTGCCGCCATAGGCCTGTGGTCCACCTGCTGGCTGGAGGCCCTAGGTCTCCGTATCTCGTCCTCCCTGCCCGTCTCCAGAAGACGCCTTGCCGGACCTCTCCTGGCAGGGGATCTCCCCCTGCCGTATCTGCTCCTCTCTCTGGATCTGTCCACCCTGGCCCAAGTTGGCGAGTCCATCTCCGTCCTTCCAGGTCCCCTGCTCCGTGGTGACCTAGACCTTCTCCTCCCTCTGGGGGACTCCCGTCTCCTCGGGGGGGTGCGAACCCTTCCCGTCCCACGTCCGGATTCTGCTGCCTGTGAGGAAGAGGAACCAATCATTTCACCCCCCCTTTCCATCCTCCCACTCCCTTCTCTGCTGCCCCCCCTTTCGCCTCCCCGTGGTGGTGTCAAAATTTGCAAAAGCTGCGCCAGGGCATCCATGCCCCCTACCTGGCCAGCCGTTCCTGCTCCTGCTGACGTTCCTTCCAGCGGGTCCTCTTCCTCATCGAAGTCGCCACTGGCCTCTAACTCCAGTGGTGGCTCCGTCCACAGCTCCAGGTCCTCCAAACTCTCCGTCTCCCTGCAGGCTTCTTCCGCCTCCTCCACCCTGGCCGTACTGGCCCTGACCCCTGAAAAACAAACAAGCCATCAATAATTATCCCTTTTCCCCTTACCCTGTTTCCAGGCCACCCCCCCCCTTTTCCCCACCAGTAATCCCTCTTACCGGTCCACCCCCGTTCCCCCCCCCCCTTCCTTCCCACTCTACCCTCCCCTCTCCCTCTGCCAGTACCTAACTAACGTCCTTTCCCTACACTTTCCCCCCTTTTTTTTTTTTTTTATCTTATCCCCCCTACCCCTCTACCTCATTCCTACCTCCCTCTCTCCCCCTTTTCACACTTCCGGCTACCCCCCAAGGTTACCTGTCCTGCTCCCCCCCCCCCTGCCTGCTGGTGACCCTTTTCCTGCCCCTGCGTCATGTGACCCCCAGAAAACCACACCAACTGCAACAGCAGGTGCCTGATTCCTCCCATCCAGGGAGCACCCCCCCCCCCCTATGCCCGACCCTGACCTGCCCAGAATTGCCTACCTGCTGCCCCCATCTGCCTCTCCTCTGCGTACCGCACGCCATACTTGTGCCCCCCCCACTCTCTCTAAAATCCTTCCAATCCCTCTCCTGTGTCGGAATTACCCCCCCCCCCACCCGCTCTATTGCCGTGCTGCAAACCCCCCCCCCCCCTGGCTGGCAGGTTTATTTACACCTGTGCCTCCCAAGCTTCATCCCCCATTGCCGCGTGTATCGCCTCCCTCTTACACCCCGCCGAAACCTCCCTCCTCCCCTGCACCAGTTCCCTTTCCCCTGTCAGCATATTCCCCCTCACATCCTTTGCTGCCTCTGCAGCCATCATCCCCCGCTGGAGACCGCCCCCCCCCGCTGCCCCCACCCCCCGCCTTCCCGGTATGGGCCTCCGCCCCAACCTCCGGTCTCACTGTCCTCAGCCGCCTGTCCCTCAGCCCTGCCCGCCTTACCTGCCGTCTCTTCTACGGTCCTGACGCTCCGCCGCTTGCCTTTTCCCGCTCCAGGGCCCGGTTGCGACCGCCGGGCCGTGACGTCAGCCGTCTCCGTTGTTCCCTGACGCAGGCCCTCCCTGGCCGTTTCACCGGGTCCTGTCTCACGCCGCTCCGCCTCCTGTCCTCCTCTGGCCGATCTTCCTCTCCTCTTCTGCACTTGAGGCCCCGGCTGCGACCGCCGGGCCGTGCTCCTCCTCGTCTCTGCCTCCTGAGGCCTCAAGCCCGGCCCGGGCCTGGCCGTGGATACCGCTCCTGCTCCCGGCTGCTCCACACACTGCTCACCAGCCTGGGACCTGCCACACGCCTTCCCCCTCCTGCCGGTGCCCACCGCAGGGCTCAGTCTCTCTGGAGGCCTAGACCTCCTGGTCGGCCGTACACTGCTCCTGGAAGCTGATCCTCTGGAACCAGGATTCACCACATCTCCATTGCCTGCTTCACCTGCTGCTGCTGCCAGCCTCTCTCTTATCCACTCCGCTCCCTTCTCCTTGGCTACAGCCATCAGATTCGCCAACAGAGCCTCCATACTGGTAAGCAAAGCCAAATACTGTTTAAATTCAGCTTCCACCGTTTAGCTCCTGTTATCAAATGTGCCTGTCACTTCCTGTGTTGTGCCTATATTCCTCTTCCAGCTCAGCTCCCCCCCCTGTCCTCACATTCACCCCATGTCCTCTTCCTGTTGGGGTCATACAACCCTTCCTTCCATTTCCTCATCCAGGGTTCTGCTATTGAAGTAAACAGTTGATGTAAGTAGAAATCGAAAATTACACAATAAAATTTATCATGATCTATATACCATGCTTCAATAATTACATTTCACTATTTCACATTTGAAATGATAATAGCTAGCAAACTTATAGCTTGTCTTTTATAGATAAAAGGTGGGTCAAACACTATTGTTTTGATATTAGATCTAACACAGGGTCAGAGATGTGAACTAATAGAACTCGATTAAAAAATATACATAAGATCGTTAAACAATTAACTTAAGATCGTCATATATAGCTATTATGATAATTTATTCAAACCGGAAGTGACATACCGCAATTCAGTCAGTTATCGTTAAACAGGAACTACCACTATAGTACTATATTTTATCTATAAAAGACAAGCTATAAGTTTGCTAGCTATTATCATTTCAAATGTGAAATAGTGTAAATGTAATTATTGAAGCATGATATATAGACTATTATTCTGTCACAATACTTTTGCCATAAGATTTGCCAATAACCACAATGCAACTCACAGGAAGTGGGTGTTGATCAAGTTTTGGCACTCAAACAATCAGGATTCATTGGCTCACTAGACCTATATATTCTGATCTGCTTACTTGATTATCTAGTCTTGATAAAGGCCTAGTTTTAGTCCGAAACGTGTCGACAGAATCAAAGTAAGCATATTACCTATATATTAACCTAACAGTTGATATACTGAGCAAATTTTGTCTTTTCCTTTTTTTCACAGGTTTTTTTATTTCAATTTTGTTTTTATACTATTGTACTCTCATCCATTCACTGATACTACATGGTCATCTAAAGGGACCTGTAACTCACCTCACCTTTATATTTGATGATTTATTAATATATATTTCTATTATTTTGAACACAAAGAATATTTTTGAATATAAAGATTTTTTGTACACCTTTTTTTTTTTTTCATTCATTTTTAATTTTTTCATTTTTTTAATTTTTTCATTTTTTCACACGTGTTACTTTGGAATTACTTGCATCAACACTAACACATTGGATTTTTACTTCACTCATGCTCTTGGATAAATTTATATTGACACTGACCCTTTGAACTTTGGATAAACTGAACATTATATTATCACGCACCTTTTTTCCAGGATTGACTTTGACCACTATTACGAATTAATTATGCCAGCCAACTGCTAAACTGTATATTATTATTTTTGTTTATTTACTTATTTTTATCTGTAATTGCATATTTTATTAAGATCATTGTTTATTTCATTCTGAATTTTTATTGATAAATTTTATTGTGTAATTTTCGATTTCTACTTACATCAACTGTTTACTTCAATCTGTATTTCCATTGTTTTTTAGCCGTAGACATGGATCCATGTATTTTAATGTATTAGTTATCATATGTACTAGGTATTTAATTACTAGGTATTATTGATTACAGTGCTGTATTTTATCTACTAGGTAATATTGATTAAAGTATATATTTTACTCATCTACCTCAGCCTTTTTGGCCCCCCATTTCTTATACTGTTTAGACATCTTTGGGGTTCACTAGGGAACCCATTGAGGAGACCTAGAGGTATCCTCATTTGCGCAGGGTACAATTAATTTTATTAACACTCACTGTTACACACACACAAGTCACACTTATGTCACTAGGCACTCTCCCTTATGCACAAGTCACACTCTCACTGTTACACACACAGGTCACACTTATGTCACTAGGCACTGTCACTTATGCACAAATCACATATTCACTGTTACACACACAGGTCACACTTATGTCACTAGGCACTCTCCCTTATGCACATCACATTCTCTCTGTTTCACACACAGGTCACATTCATGTCACCTGGCACTCTCCCTTACGCAAAAGTCACATTCTCACTGTTACACACACAGGTCATACTTATGCACTAGGCACTCTCCCTTATGCACAAGTCACACTCTCACTTTTACACACACAGGTCACACTTATGTCACTGGGCACTCTCCCTTATGCACTTATCACATTCTCACTATTACACACACATATCACACTTATGTCACTAGGTACTCTCCGTTATGCACAAGTCACATTCTCACTGTTACACACACACAGGTCACACTCATGTCACTAGGCACTCTCCCTTATGCACAAGTCACACTCTTACTGTTACACACACAGGTCACACTTTTGTCACTAGGCACTCTCCCTTATGCACAAGTCACGTTCTCACTGTTACACACACAGGTCACACTTATGCACTAGGCACTCTCCCTTATGCACAAGTCACACTCTAACTGTCACACACACAGCTCACACTTATGTCACTAGGCACTCTCCGTTATGCATAAGTAACATTCTCACTGTTACACACACAGGTCACACTTATGTCACTAGGCACTCTCCCTTATGCGCAAGTCACACTCTCACTGTTACACACACAGGTCACACTTATGTCACTAGGCACTGTCACTTATGCACAAATCACATTCTCACTGTTACACACACACAGGTCACACTTATGTCACTAGGCACTCTCCCTTATGCACAAGTCACATTCTCACTGTTTCATTCACAGGTCACACTTATATCACTAGGCACTCTCCCTTATGCACAAGTCACACTCTCACTTTTACACACACAGGCCACACTTATGTCACTGGGCACTCTCCTTTATGCACAAGTCACACTCTCACTGTTACACACACAGATCACACTTATGTTACTAGGCAATCTCCGTTATGCACAAGTCACATTCTCACTGTTACACACACAGGTCACACTTATGCACTAGGCACTGTCCCTTATGCACAAGTCACATCCTCACTGTTACACACACACAGGCCACACTTATGTCACTAGGCACTCTCCCTTATGCACATCACATTCTCACTGTTTCACACACAGGTCCCACTCATGTCACCTGGCACTCTCCCTTATGCAAAAGTCACACTCTCACTGTTACACACACAGGTCATACTTATGCACTAGGCACTCTCCCTTTTGCACAAGTCATACTCTCACTTTTACACACACAGGTCACACTCATGTCACCTGGCACTCTCCCTTATGCAAAAGTCACACTCTCACTGTTACACACACAGGTCACACTTATGCACTAGGCACTCTCCCTTATGCACAAGTCATACTCTCACTTTTACACACACAGGTCACACTTATGTCACTAAGCACTCTCCCTTATGCACTTATCACATTCTCACTATTACACACACACATCACACTTATGTCACTAGGTACTCTCCGTTATGCACAAGTCACATTCTCACTGTTACACACACAGGTCACACTCATGTCACTAGGCACTCTCCCTTATGCACAAGTCACACTCTTACTGTTACACACACAGGTCACACTTTTGTCACTAGGTACTCTCCCTTATGCACAAGTCACACTCTCACTGTTACACACACAGGTCACACTTATGTCACTAGGCACTCTCCCTTATGCACAAGTCACACTCTCACTGTTACACACACAGGTCACACTTATGTCACTAGGCACTGTCCCTTATGCACAAGTCACACTCTCACTGTTACACACACAGGTCACACTTATGTCACTAGACACTCTCCCTTATGCACAAGTCACATTCTCACTGTTACACACACAGGTCATACTTATGTCACTAGGCACTCTCCCTCATGCACAAATCACATCCTCACTGTTACACACACAGGTCATACTTATGCACTAGGCACTCTCCCTTATGCACAAGTCACACTCTCACTGTTACACACACAGGTCACACTTATGTCACTAGGCACTCTCCCTTATGCACAAGTCACATCCTCACTGTTACACACACAGGCCACACTTATGTCACTAGGCACTCTCCCTTATGCACAAGTCACATCCTCACTGTTACACACACAGGCCACACTTATGTCACTAGGCACTCTCCCTCATGCACAAGTCACACTCTCACTGTTACACACACAAGTCACACTTATGCACTAGGCACTGTCCCTTATGCACAAGTCACATCCTCACTGTTACACACACAGGCCACACTTATGTCACTAGGCACTCTCCCTCATGCACAAGTCACACTCTCACTGTTACACACACAAGTCACACTTATGCACTAGGCACTGTCCCTTATGCACAAGTCACACTCTCACTGTTACACACACAGGTCACACTTATGTCACTAGGCACTCTCAGTTATGCACAAGTGACACTCTCACTGTTACAAACACAGGTCACACTTATGTCACTGGGCACTCTCCCTTATGCACTTATCACATTCTCACTATTACACACACACATCACACTTATGTCACTAGGTACTCTCCGTTATGCACAAGTCACATTCTCACTGTTACACACACAGGTCACACTCATGTCACTAGGCACTGTCCCTTATGCACAAGTCACATTCTAACTGTTACACACACAGGTCACACTTTTGTCACTAGGCACTCTCCCTTATGCACAAGTCTCACTCTCACTGTTACACACACAGGTCACACTTATATCACTAGGCACTCTCCCTTATGCACAAGTCACACTCTCACTGTTACACACACAGGTCACACTTATGTCACTAGGCACTCTCCCTCATGCACAAATCACATTCTCACTGTTACACACACACAGGTCACACTTATGTCACTAGGCACTCTCCCTTATGCACAAGTCAAACTCTCACTGTTACACACACAGGTCACACTAATGTCACTAGCCACTCTCCCTTATGCACAAATCACACTCTTACTGTTACACACACAGGTCACACTTATGTCACTAGGCACTCTCCCTTATGCACAAGTCACATTCTCACTGTTACACACACAGGTCACACTTATGTCACTGGGCACTCTCCCGTATGCACAAGTCACACTCTCACTGTTACACACACAGGTCACACTTATGTCACTAAGCACTCTCCCTTATGCAGGTCACATTCTCACGGTTACACACACAGGTCACACTTATGTCACTAGGCACTCTCCCTTATGCACAAGTCACATTCTCACTGTTACACACACAGGTCCCACTTATGTCACTAGGCACTCTCCCTTATGCACGTCACATTCTCACTGTTACACACACATGTCACACTTATGTCACTGGGCACTCTCCCTTATGCACAAGTCACACTCTCACTGTTACACACACAGGTCACACTTATGTCACTAGGCACTCTCCTTTATGCACAAGTCACACTCTAACTGTTACACACACACAGGTCACACTTATGTCACTAGGCACTCTCCCTTATGCACAAGTCACACTCTTACTGTTACACACACACAGGTCACACTTATGTCACTAGGCACTGTCCCGTATGCACAAGTCACATTCTCACTGTTACACACACAGGCCACACTTATGTCACTAGGCACTCTCCCTCATGCACAAATCACATTCTCACTGTTACACACACAGGTCACACTTATGTCACTAGGCACTCTCCCTTATGCACAAGTCACACTCTCACTGTTACACAAACAGGTCACACTTATGTCACTAGGCACTCTCCCTCATGCACAAGTCACACTCTCACTGTTACACTCACAGGTCACACTTATGTCACTAGTTACTCTCCCTTATGCACAAGTCACACTCTTACTGTTACACACACAGGTCACACTTATGTCACTAGGCACTCTCCCTCATGCACAAATCACACTCTCACTGTTACACACACAGGTCACACTTATGTCACTAGGCACTCTCCCTTATGCACAAGTCACACTCTCACTGTTACACACACATTTCACACTTTTGTCACTGGGCACTCTCCCTTATGCACTTATCACATTCTCACTATTACACACACACATCACACTTATGTCACTAGGTACTCTCCGTTATGCACAAGTCACATTCTCACTGTTACACACACAGGTCACACTTTTGTCACTAGGCACTCTCCCTTATGCACAAATCACACTCTTACTGTTACACACACAGGTCACACTTATGTCACTAGGCACTCTCCCTTATGCACTTATCACATTCTCACTGTTACACACACAGGTCACACTTATGTCACTAGGCACTCTCCGTTATGCACAAGTCACATCCTCACTGTTACACACACAGGTCACACTTATGTCACTAGGCACTCTCCCGTATGCACAAGTCACACTCTAACTGTTACACACACAGGCCACACTTATGTCACTAGGCACTCTCCCGTATGCACAGGTCACACTCTCAATGTTAGACACACAGGTTACACTTATGTCACTAAGCACTCTCCCTTATTTATTTATTTTATTTATTTATAAAATATTTTACCAGGAAGGATACATTGAGATTTCTCTCGTTTTCAAGTATGTCCTGGCAGGTACATTGACGATATGCACAAGTCACACTCTCACTATTACACACACAGGTCACACTTATGTCACTAGGTTCTCTCCCTTATGCACAAGTCACACTCTCACTGTTACACACACAGGTTATACTTATGTCACTAAACACTCTCCCTTATGCACAAGTCACACTCTCACTGTTACACACACAGGTTACACTTATGTCACTAAGCACTCTCCCTTATGCACAAGTCACACTCTCACTGTTACACACGCAGGTCACACTTATGTCACTAGGCTCTCTCCCTTATGCCAAAGTTACACTCTCACTGTTACACACACAGGTCACCCTTACGTCACTGGGTACTCTCCCCTATGCACTTATCACATTCTCACTGTTACACACACAGGTCATAATTATGTCACTAGGCACTCTCCCTTATGCACAAGTCACACTCTCACTGTTACACACACAGGTCACACTTATATCACTAGGCACTCTCCCTTATGCACAAGTCACATTCTCACTGTTACACACACAGGTCACACTTATGTCACTAGGCACTCTCCCTTATGCACAAGTCACACTCTCACTGTTATACGCACAGGCCACAATTATGCACTAGGCACTCTCCCTTATGCACAAGTGACACTCTCACTGTTACACACACAGGCCACACCTATGTCACTAAGCACTCTCCCTTATGCACAAGTCACAGTCTCACTGTTACACACACAGGTCACACTTATGTCACTAGGCACTCTCCCTTATGCACAAGTCACACTCTCACTGTTACACACACAGGTCACACTTATGTCACTAGGCACTCTCCTTATGCACAAGTCACACTCTCACTGTTACACACACAGGTCACACCTATGTCACTAAGCACTCTCCCTTATGCACAAGTCACAGTCTCACTGTTACACACACAGGTCACACTTATGTCACTAGGCACTCTCCCTTATGCACAAGTCACACTCTCACTGTTACACACACAGGTCACACTTATGTCACTAAGCACTCTCCCTTATGCACAAGTCACAGTCTCACTGTTACACACACAGGTCACACTTATATCACTAGGCACTCTCCCTTATGCACTGACGATAAGTATAATGGATTAGATCAGCAGTTTTTTCCTTTTTATGACCTCACAAAAACTCAATTGTAGCTCAATAGAAACGAGCCCTCTGGGTATAAAATAAAATCATCATATTCTTTATGATTCCTACGTTATAGAACTTTTGATGCATGACAAAGAATTTATAAGAACATGCTTATTTTCCGTTATTCTATCTGCTTAATAAACACTTTTTTTATTGTTTTCAGTTTGTAATCTTATGTTTTTTTTTTGTTTTTCATTAATTACAGGGACTTAACTCAAAATCTAGCAATGTTGCAGCAAATAATACTGAACCAGAAGCTTCAAGAACATTTTTATATTGTTTATCAAATTACTTGTTTAATGATAAATGTTGTCCATTGTCTAGCCCAATCTCTATTGTAGCTTTTATAGTTTACCTTAATTTGTTCATTACAATATTTTTTTTTTTATCTTAGATAGTTGGGCTTGGTTTAATACGTTATTCTTATTGTATATAGTTTGTTTTATTAAATTACCAATATTTATCATAAATAATATGTTTTACCTATTTTACATATTTTACACTGTTCATCACATTACCTGTTTTATAATAAAGTAGTATAGTATGTTAGGGCAATGTGTTGCATTAGTCAAATTCATTCATTCATTTGTTGCCTAATCACTAATCACCTGAACCTAGGTATAGGTGTAGAAATATGTCCATCCACTTAGTAATAATATTGGAGAGTAGAAGCTTTTTGATCACAATTGTTATACACTTAGGGGCTAATTTAACAAACCCGAACGGACAGGGTTCACTTTTGCAAACTTGTCGGTCCAGGATCACAGAAAGTGATTGCTTATGCAAAGTGGCCCCCGCTCACACTAGGGTGAACATGTCCGTGGTAATTTTAATTCACTAGCTGAGAGATAGCTTAAAGGTTCAGCAACAGCGTTCTGATGACTGCTGTATCCTAACATGTGGCTGCACGCTCGCTCAGGTGATCCTGCAGCAAAAGGCCTCCAAAGCTTCATACACTGCTTGATAAATGGTACCCTAACTCTCAGCCAATAGACAAGTGATTAATGTCAGCTGCCAACCAATGGCAAAATGGCCACAGACCCACTAGGTTGTTAAAGAATATTGAGCGTTATTTAATAATCGTCTTTCCAATTTCAACAATGTCTATGTAATTCAATAAAGAATGGAGAATCAAGGAACCATTTGTGGAATGCTGAGAAGACAAACACATATTATAGACAGTTAGATAACCTAGTCATTCTTATCTATATATACAAAAATTGAAGAATGCTGTAGAAACTATTGATGTATTTTATTGAATAAAAAGACTTAAAGGCTTTCTTACTGCTATCTATGGTCAAGCTATATTCCTAATAAAATTAAATAGAGATTGCGGTGAAACAAATGCTTGATTTTACCCCTGGATGACCAGTGATTTACCCTGTATAACAGGAGGCCGGCACTGGAGAGGGAGGATGTAACAACGTGGTCTTGCCGCTGGTGGGGAGACCCCCCCATTATTACAAGCAAAAAAGTCCTTAATGATCAGTGACATAGATGGTGTGTTGTGGTTGTTAAGGGGTTACATCATTGGAACATGTGATTTTTTTACTACTTGGTAACCACAATCAACATCCTCGCACTCAAAGAAAAGGACCCTCTGTTAAAAAAACAAATCACTCCTTTATTCCAAAGTTAAAAGCATGTAAGTAGCAGGATAAGCCAAAAGTGTTTAGTCAGACATGACATGACTTTCTGAATGGCTCCTTAACCTGAATAGCCAGCACAGGTGTTTTATAGAGGTATAGGTACTCTAATCCCTCCTCCTTCAATCTTTTAACTCACAAGTGCCTGGTATATTCAGGATAAACGGATGCTTACAAAAGTTGTGCTAAATATTATATTCATATATATACATTTGTCATAGCATAGAAAAAACCTAATATAAATAAATATATACATACAGTATCTCACAAAAGTGAGTACACCCCTCACATTTTTGTAAATACTTTATTATATCTTTTCACGTGACAACACTGAAGAAATTAAACTTTATTACAATTTAAAGTAGTTAGTGTACAGCCTGTATAACAGTGTAAATTTGCTGTCCCCTCAAAATAACTCAACACACAGCTATTAATGTCTAAACTGTCGTCAACAAAAGTGAATACACCCCTAAGTGAAAATGTCCAAATTGGGCCCTAAGTGTCAATATTTTGTGTGGCCACCATTATTTTCTAGCACTGCCTTAACCATCTTGGGCATGGAGTTCACCAGAGCTTCACCGGTTGCCACTGGAGTCCTCTTCCACTCCTCCATGATGACATCACAGAGCTGGTGGATGTTAGAGATTGTGCGCTCCCCCACCTTCCGTTTTTAGGATGCCCCACAGATGCTCAATAGGGTTTAGTTCTGGTGACATGCTTGGCCAGTCCATCACCTTTGCCCTCAGTTTCTTTAGCAAGGCAGTGATCATCTTGGAGGTGTTTGGGGAAGTTATCATGTTGGAATACTGCCCTGAGGCCCAGTCTCCAAAGGGAGGGGGTCATGCTCTTCTTCAGTATGTTACAGTACATGTTGGCATTCATGGTTCCCTCAATGAACTCTAGCTCCCCAGTGCCGACAGCACTCATGCAGGCCCAGACCATGACACTCCCACCACCATGCTTGACTGTAGGCAAGACACACTTGTCTTTGTACTCCTCACCTGGTTGCCGCCACACATGCTTGACACCATCTGAACCAAATAAGTTTATCTTGGTCTCATCGGACCACAGGACATGGTTCCAGTACTCCTTGTGCATCATCTTTAGAAGAGGCTTCCTTCTGGGACAACAGCCATGCAGACCAATTTAATGCAGTGTGAAGCATATGGTCTGAGCACTGACAGGCTGACCCCCCACCGCTTCAACCTCTGCAGCAATGCTGGCAGCACTCATACGTCTATTTCCCAAAGACAACCTCTGGATATGACACTGAGCACATGCACTCAACTTCTATTATCGACCATGGCAAGGCCTTTTCTGAGTGGAAACTGTCCTGTGAAACCGCTGTATGGTCTTGTCCACCATGCTGCAGCTCAGTTTCAGGGTCTTGGCAATCTTCTTACAGCCTAGGCCATCTTCATGTAGAGCAACAATTCTTTTTTTCAGATCCTCAGAGAGTTCTTTGCCATGATGTGCCATGTTGAACTTCCACTGACCAGTATGAGAGAGTGTGAGAGTGATAACACCAAATTTAACACACCTGCTCCCCATTCACACCTGAGACCTTGTAACACTAATGAGTCACGTTACATCGGGGAGGGAAAATTGCTAATTGGACCCAATTTGGACATTTCCACTTAGGGGTGTACTCACTTTTGTTGCCAACGGTTTAGACATTAATGGCTGTGTGTTGAGTTATTTTGAGGGACAGCAAATTTACACTGTTATACAGGCTTTTCACTAACTACTTTACATTGTAGTAAAGTATAATTTCTTCAGTGTTGTCGCGTGAAAAGATATAATAAAATATTTACAAAAATGTGAGGGGTATACTCACTTTTGTGAGATACTGTATCTCAACCATTACCATATGTAGACTAAGATGAAAATTCAAATTTAAATTAAATGCATATTATATTGAAAAATTAATATTGATGTGTATTTAAGAAGAATAAAGATAAATGCCATTTCACTGTCAATATGAGAAATATTCTTTAGACAGGTTCTCACTAGTTTTTCACTAGTCCTGAAAAAACATTTAACACTTAATGAGCAACAAATTAATCCAGGCATTTTGTCCAATGATGAATCTTTGATAAAAGATATAGATAACTACATTTTTGGACAAATGCGCTGAATTGGACTTGTTATCATTACATAATGAAAGTGAATGGGGTTGAAGATAAAGAGATGTTATAAAAACCGGCTCTGTCAAGATTTAAAAAGAAATCTACATTCTACCCTGCAAATACTAGATCTAATGCTGTTGAAGTTTTTCAGAAAAAAAGAGTATCAACAGAAAACATCACAGAAAGGATAATTTAAGCAAAATGGAAATTGATGCAATTGAACAACTAAAATCTGAGAATTTAATAGTAATTTGTAACTCTGATAAAGGGGGCAATGTTGTCATCTTGGATAAGAGTGACTACATTAAAGAAGCACTCAGGCAATTGGGAGACTCTGAAGTCTATGAGTTATTGACGCAAGACCCTACCAATACCTTAAGCGAAATTTTAATATCTAGGGCGTGATCCGATATACGGCGTAGTTTTCGGTGCAAGCGAGGGAACCCGTGCTGCCCGTAATTTCACCTCGCAACTTGAGCTATCCAATATACTGCGCTGTCAGATGCTAAACTGGCGTAAGTATGAAAAACCGGCGATCAACTAAAATGTGCGCAAATACACATTTTAGTCGTCGCAAGTACTTACGCCAGTATTTTGTTCACGTAAAGTCTCAATAAAGAGTGGTTTGATGCCAATTAGGCTACGATTCATAAAAAATAACCGCCAGTTCTAAAAGATGCACCACATAACTACGCCATTCAAAATTCATACATAAACCCATGCGCAGCCGCCATTTTCTTTAGTGTGTTTGGTTGGCTCTTGGAGCTACAGCACACTACAGTGAGTATAGTGATTATTAGTAAGAGCAGTGAGAGAGGCGCAATTCATCAAAGTTAGTTAGGTCAGATTTTTGGATTTGTGTTTGGTTAAGCCTGTACATTTACTTACACTTTTTTTTACATATTGCACACATTTTGCATACATACATATACAAAAAAACAACACTTTTTTTTCTAACACCTCACACATTTTATTTATCTTTTACAGTGTGATAGGCTGAGTGTTTGGTTGTGATTGTGTGTGATTGAAGTGTGAGTGAGTGTGAGTGTGTGTAGTTTGAGGATGACAGGGAGAGGTAGAGCGGAGGGGAGGAGGGGAGGGGAGTTGCAGGGAGAGGATTATGGACAGGAGGAGCAGCAGGGTCCCCGTCAGGGAGTAAGTGGAGTGGGGAGAGGGAGAGCAAGAAGGGATGATGGGAGTGGGGCTGCCCCAAGACCAGGCACACTTAGAAGAGGGATAGAGGGTGCACATGGGGACAGAAGGGGGGGGGAGGGAGAGGATAGGGAGGAACCCACACCAGGGACATCCCAGGGAGGAAGCCAGGTGGCCACGGATGATGAGCGCATGAGGTACGTTAGTCCAGGCCTCATGGAGAACCACACTGCCCTCTTTGGCCAAGAGAAGGGCAAAGGAGTTGCCCGAAGGCATAGGGATGCATGGCTGTTGGTCGAGGAGGCAGTCAACAGCGTGGCCCAGCAGAGGAAGAATGTCGATGGGCTAAAGAAAAGATGGAACGATTGAAAGAGGCGGGTGAAGGAGAAACTGGGCCAAGAAGCCATGTACCAGAGGGGAACAGGCGGTGGTCCTCCCCAGGAGGCTGAATACATTGAATGGCAGGAGATAATACGCAGGTCCCTGAGCGTCATAGCAGTCCGTGGACTTCCAGGGGCTCATGACTCAGGGGCTGCAACATCAGAACAGCATGCTGGTGAGTAACATCCCACACACCAGTATTATATGTATTTGAGATATAACATCCTTTAATGTCACACATTCATGTACACAATTAGGAGCATGGTATTTGGCCTACTAACAAAAACATCTACAATTATATTTCACATTAAATGGACATTAAACCAAATATTTTTATTTCATTATTCAGATAGAGAATACAGTTTTAAACAACATCCCAATTTACTTCTATTATCTAATTTGCTTCATTATTCTGATATTCTTTGTTTATTAAATATCAATGCATATGGGTGAGCCAATCACATGAGTCATTGATGTGCAGCCACCAATCAGCAGCTTCTGAGCCTATCTAGATATGCTTTTCAGCAAAGAATATCAAGAGAATGAAGCAAATTAGGTAATGGAAGTAAATTAGAAAGTTGTTTAAAATTGCATGCTCTAGCTGAATCATGAAAGAATAAAAATGGGTTTAATGTCCATTTAATGCTACTTAACACATTGAAATTCATGATATGAGGTGGAATAGTGAAATACTAACATGTCTCAGAGTAACACAGGCCACAAGCCACATGTAGAGTTTTCAGTAAATGGACACTATAGCCATCACAATACTTTTAGCTCAAGAAAGCACGTTATGTGCCTACATCAGGCTAAAGGAAATTGTGTGACCATAGTGTCACTTAAAGAACACATTTTCTCCATCACTGACATGTACACATAACTATTGTATGAAACACATACATGTGTTCTTTGCATATTAAAATCCCTCATATCACAAATCACAATGTGCACATGCATGTTATATAGTTTGACATGAGAATGAGTATAGGCCCTAGGATGTATCAATGTACATTGTATGCCCACATGGATATATATATATGATTGTACTAATACCTCTCATCATTTGACTCCTCCACAGAACCTCCTGTCACCAGGGTGCAAACAGGCATGCATCCACCGCAACAACCAGTCCAAAGAATGCCTCCACCGCAACCACCAGTCCAAAGAATACCTCAACCGCAACCACCAGTCCAAAGAATCCATCAACAAGGACAGTATGCTCCCAGGCATGAGCTGGGTTGGATTGCCTCTGTTGAGGAGCCAGACGTCATGCCACCAACATTTGCAGATGAGCCCTGGCAGGATCCCTGGCCGGAGGATTGTTCTTTTGGCTTTGAGGGGGAGCCAAGTCAGCCCCAAAGGGTACATGTCTTTACCCCCCCCCCCAATATCAGGCCAGTCAGGGCTTATACATACAGGACATGCAAACTGGACAGGCTGAGTGGTCGCACACCAGTCGGCAATGGGACTACCAGTCCACATGGAGAGCTCCACCACCCGCTTCCCTTGGAAGAGCTCCAGCATCTGAAGAGGAGCATATAGCTGTATTTGTCCCTGATGCAGCACCAGCTGTAGTAGTTCCTCATGCAGCACCAGCCGTAGTAGTTCCAGATGCAGCACCAGCTGTAGTAGTTCCAGATGCAGCACTAGCTGTATTAGTTCCAGATGCAGCAACAGCTGTAGTAGTTCCAGATGCAGCACCAGCTGTAGTTGTTCCAGATGCAGCAGAAGCTGAGGATGTTCCAGATGCAACAGCAGCTAGAGGTTAACCTGCACCTAGAATCCCAGCTGGTCAACAGCCTGTAGATCCTCTGTATTCTCCCATGGGCGACAAATATATTTCACTCCAGAGGAGGCTCATAGCAAGCTGCGAGAGAATGCAGAGAGACCAACGCAAGTTTTACAGGAGCCAACAGACTTTACTCCAGTGTTCCATTGAGCTGCAACGGGACATGGCAGCATCTTTAAATGGTATAGTCCAAAACCAGTCTCAGATGATGAGAGTTATTTTGGATATGCAGATGCAGACTGACAAAAGATGGCGGGAACAAAACCAACTGTTGGGTGTGTTGGTGGAGCATTTCACACACCAGCAGGACACTGCCTCCAGCCTCTCATCTGTGGCCAGCACTCCTGCAGAATCCTCTGAATCCACACAACCCAGGTGAAACAGGAGAGCCACTCCAGGCACTTCAGCCCCCTCATCTAAGAAGCCTAAAAAAAAAAAAACTCGCTGCAGGATGCATTTTGATAGCACTTCCTTCTCCCCGGGGAGAAGGAAATGCTATAAAAATGCATCCTGCAGCGAGTTAAAATTCATTTTTTTAACTAATAGTGTTCCACATCACATAGTTGTGTATGAAGGGTACATATAGTGATATTCAATTATAAGATGTAAATCAAGGTTTCTCACATGCAATAGAAATTGACACATGTGCAGGGAGCCAAGTCTGTGGCGGACATTTTCTAAGGTAAAGACCTTTAGTGAAGGACACCTTGCCTATCCCTGCACATGGGTATATATATCTAAATAATAATGTTTTACAGAAGATGTGAACATAAGGTATAAACATCCATTTTCATTCTTCTAAATGATAGTCAATAAATCATAGTGACCAAAACATGAAATAAACTAATGATATATTTTCAGTAATTAGGGTGGTTAAGGGAATGGGGGTGGGATGGTGTGAACATAAGGTATAAACATCCATTTTCATTCTTCTAAATGATAGTCAATAAATCATAGTGACCAAAACATGAATTAAACTAATGATATATTTTCAGTAATTAGGGTGGTTAAGGGAATGGGGGTGGGATGTAGTAGTTTCACTTACATGCAGTGGAAATCCGCAGTATGTAATTCGATGACCAGCTGCAGCAGGGGCAGCACCATGACCAGGGACCTCAGCAGCAACTATAGAATCAGCATGTGTAGACGGAACAACAGGGGATTGTAGAGCTTCCAGCACCCCTTGTGCCCAATGATGCACCCCTTGTGCCCAATGATGCACCCCTTGTGCCCAATGATGCACCCTTGTGCCCAATGATGCACCCCTTGTGCCCAATGATGCACCCTTGTGCCAAATGATGCACCCCTTGTGCCCAATGATACACCCCTTGTGCCCAATGATGCACCCTTTGTGCCCCATGATGCACCCTTGTGCCCAATGATGCACCCTTGTGCCCAATGATGCACCCCTTGTGCCCAATGATGCACCCTTGTGCCCAATAATGCACCCCTTGTGCCCAATGATGCACCCCTTGTGCCCAATGATGCACCCCTTGTGCCCCATGATGCACCATTGTGCCCAATGATGCACCCTTGTGCCCCATGATGCACCCCTTGTGCCCCATGATGCACCCTTGTGCCCAATGATGCACCCCTTGTGCCTAATGATGCTCCCCTTGTGCCCAATGATGCACCCTTGTGCCCCATGATGCACCCCTTTGTGATTGGTTTGACACACTTGCAGGGGCAGGAATAATAAATGCTTTGAAGAGGTTAACTATTTGTGATCAAGCTGCTGATATGTATGTTGTTAAGCATGCATTTGTTAGGCCTTCAGAGAGTTACATTGGTTTCTAAGTCAGTGCAAGGGTTGCTGCGCCTGCAATTTGTGGCGAGATGAGAATGGAGTAGATTTTCTGAAATCTGCGCGCGTAAGTCCTTTACGCTGTATATTGGATACCAAACTGCGCGTGTTTTGTATGTCAGTCTATGGGCCAAAAAACTACGGGCGTAGGCAGAAATATACGCGCGTAACTTCTAAGTTACGCCGTATATAGGATACTAAACCCGCGTAAAATTTGGCATCACCCGCTTTTGCGTATCATATCCGCTATAGCGTATCATATCCGTCAGACATCTCTGAATGCCAACAGCATACGCTATCAGCATTTAACATTGCACAAGCAGTTCTGGTGAACTGCTTGTGCAATGCCGCCCCCTGCAGATTTAGCAGGGTGTGTCAATCAACCCGATCGTATAGGATTGGGTGGATTGATGTTCGCAGCATCAGAGGCAGTGGACCAGTTAAGGAGCAGCGGTCTTAAGACCACTGCTTCATAACTGCTGTTTCCGGGGAGCCTGAAGGCTCGCACGGAAACAGGGGCATCAGGGGCCATTCGGCACTTGATAAATTGGCCCCCTTGTCTCCAGATACTCTCCCTCCCCTTCACTCTGCTCATGATCGCCTCCTCTTTACAGGACTTCTCCAGACTGGCCCCCATCTTGTAGAACTCTCTGCCTCGCCCCACAAGACTCTCCCCTAGTTTTGAAAGCTTCAAGTGCTCCCTAAAGACTCTTCTATTCAGGGATGCATACAACCTACACTAACCTTTCCTAATCCCAATTCCTCTCCTCCATTGCTATCCCTTTGAACCCCCTTAGCATGTAAGCCTAAGAGCCCAACTGTTTGCAGATTACCTTCATAAGAGCTGACTAAAACAGTGCAACTCTTGGCAGGACCAATTATGTTTATAGTGCTGCGGAATCTGTTGACACAATACAAATAATTGATAAAAATAACAATAATAGACAGCAGTAATTACTTGATTTTTATTAATAAGAAAAAGTTAGTTTTAATGATTATTATCAGGTGTTAAGTGTCCCTTTAAAGTCAGCTATATCAGTAGCCACCCAGAAGCATCCCAACACATGTTCATTTGACTGGTTCCTTTTTATCCAATCAAGAAATGTTGCAGTAGGCTTTCTGCTATTGGCTGGCTTACCATTTGGCTTTTTTGCCTGCAGTATTGGCTATAGAAATCTATGTAAACAAGAGGCAGTATCAAAAATCAACTTCCAGGGGGGGGGGGGGTATAGCTAAGCCCTTTTACATGGTTTTCCTGAAACTGCTTTAGATACAACAAACTTATCAGCTGAATAATCAGCTGCTTGTCTGACTGCATTGTCTCTTTAACCTTTATATATAGATAGACAGATAGATAGATAGATAGATAGATGATGATAGATAGATAGATAGATAGATAGATAGATCAAAAGCTGGAAAAAACTTCCTTGCTTGTTCATAATGCCAGTACCACTCAGGGTGCAGTCTTTTTTAGCTCACTATGCCATTCAGAGAGGAAAATATCATGTAAGATATCAGTTTGATCCTGCCAAATGACATTCCAGCCCCGCAATAGCATACCTAGGTAGGCTCAGAAGCAGCAATGCACTACTGGAGCTAGCATCTGATTAGTGGCTGCACATATATGCCTCTTGTGATTGGCTGACCCGATGTGTTCAACTAACTCCCTGTACTGCATTGCTGCTCCTTAAACAAAGGATATCAAGAGAATGAAGCAAATTTTGTAATATAAATACAATTGAAAGCTGTTTTAAAATTGTGTGCTGTATCTGGCTATTGACTGCATGTTAGAAGTCAAAAGAATAATCCAAAAAGTTAAGAGAAGAGACCATTGCCCTTAACAAACAAGGAATAGGATACAAAAAGATAGCAAAGGCACTGAATGTTCCTAGAGACACGGTTGGAAGCAAAGTTCACAAGTTCAAAGTTAAAGGAACAGTGGTTACACTATCTGGATGGGGCAGAAAAAGGAAGCTATTAATGGCTGCAACCATATTTCTGAGCAGGCAGGTTGAGAAAAACCCTTGAGGGACTGCAAAAAACCTGCAGAAAGACTTGGGGGCATATTTAGCAAGCTCCGTATGGAGCATCATGCCCCTTGTTTAGGCTTGCCGGAAACAGAAGTTATGAAGCAGCGGTCTAAAGACCGCTGCTCCATAATTTGTCCGTCTGCTCTGAGGCCGCGGACAGAAATCATCCCAATGGAATACGATCAGGTCGATTGAAACCCCCTGCTAGCGGCCGATTGGCCGCGAATCTGCAGGGGGCAGTATTGCACCAGCAGTTTACAAGAACTGCTGGTGCAATGATAAATGCCGATAGTATATGCTGCAAGCATTTTCCGATGTGAGGCGACATGATACGCTACTTTGTATCATGTCCGCTTGCATATTGATAAGTATGCCCCTTGGTGGCAATAAGTATTGAGGTTTCTTTTGCACAGTAAGGCGCATACTAAATGCAAGAAGGTCTCCATGCCAGAACTCCAAGACGTAAACCACGACAGTCTGTAACTTTTGACAATAAACCAGATTTGCAATGGGGGTTGAATAATTTTGATTAAAACTTTATATCTGATTAATTCTATTTATACCTATATATATATGATTATATATGGGTATAGGGACATACAGATATAATATATATATATATATATATATATATATATATACAGGGAGTGCAGAATTATTAGGCAAATGAGTATTTTGACCACATCATCCTCTTTATGCATGTTGTCTTACTCCAAGCTGTATAGGCTCGAAAGCCTACTACCAATTAAGCATATTAGGTGATGTGCATCTCTGTAATGAGAAGGGGTGTGGTCTAATGACATCAACACCCTATATCAGGTGTGCATAATTATAAGGCAACTTCCTTTCCTTTGGCAAAATGGGTCAAAAGAAGGACTTGACAGGCTCAGAAAAGTCAAAAATAGTGAGATATCTTGCAGAGGGACGCAGCACTCTTAAAATTGCAAAGCTTCTGAAGCGGGATCATCGAACAATCAAGCGTTTCATTCAAAATAGTCAACAGGGTCGCAAGAAGCGTGTGGAAAAACCAAGGCGCAAAATAACTGCCCATGAACTGAGAAAAGTCAAGCGTGCAGCTGTCAAGATGCCACTTGCCACCAGTTTGGCCATATTTCAGAGCTGCAACATCACTGGAGTGCCCAAAAGCACAAGGTGTGCAATACTCAGAGACATGGCCAAGGTAAGAAAGGCTGAAAGACGACCACCACTGAACAAGACACACAAGCTGAAACGTCAAGACTGGGCCAAGAAATATCTCAAGACTGATTTTTCTAAGGTTTTATGGACTGATGAAATGAGAGTGAGTCTTGATGGGCCAGATGGATGGACCCGTGGCTGGATTGGTAAAGGGCAGAGAGCTCCAGTCCGACTCAGACGCCAGCAAGGTGGAGGTGGAGTACTGGTTTGGGCGGGTATTATCAAAGATGAGCTTGTGGGGCCTTTTCGGGTTGAGGATCGAGTCAAGCTCAACTCCCAGTCCTACTGCCAGTTTCTGGAAGACACCTTCTTCAAGCAGTGGTACAGGAAGAAGTCTGCATCCTTCAAGAAAAACATGATTTTCATGCAGGACAATGCTCCATCACACGCGTCCAAGTACTCCACAGCGTGGCTGGCAAGAAAGGGTATAAAAGAAGAAAATCTAATGACATGGCCTCCTTGTTCACCTGATCTGAACCCCATTGAGAACCTGTGGTCCATCATCAAATGTGAGATTTACAAGGAGGGAAAACAGTACACCTCTCTGAAGAGTGTCTGGGAGGCTGTGGTTGCTGCTGCATGCAATGTTGATGGTGAACAGATCAAAACACTGACAGAATCCATGGATGGCAGGCGTTTGAGTGTCCTTGCAAAGAAAGGTGGCTATATTGGTCACTGAGTTGTTTTTGTTTTGTTTTTGAATGTCAGAAATGTATATTTGTAAATGTTGAGATGTTATATTGGTTTCACTGGTAAAAATAAATAATTGAAATGGGTATATATTTGTTTTTTGTTAAGTTGCCTAATAATTATGCACAGTAATAGTCACCTGCACACACAGATATCCCCCTAAAATAGCTATAACTAAAAACAAACTAAAAACTACTTCCAAAACTATTCAGCTTTGATATTAATGAGTTTTTTGGGTTCATTGAGAACATGGTTGCTGTTCAATAATAAAATTAATCCTCAAAAATACAACTTGCCTAATAATTCTGCACTCCCTGTATATATATATATATATATATATATATATATATATATATATATATATATATATATTTATATATATATTTAAAAATACACAGAACAATTTCTATTATGTAAAGAACATTGGAATGTAAAACACATTATTAAATATTACATTTGTTTAAAAATGTTTTTTTATGTTTTCAGGTATGTCACTGGAAATCGAAAAAAATATTTTCCTGCAAGAAAAATAATTATAAGCAGCACTCTTCCTAAATAACTATCAGCTAGATTACGAGTTTTGCGTTATGAGTGAAAAGCATTGTTATGCTTCATAACGCTGCTTTTTCCCTAACACCGCTATTACAAGTCTTGTAGGTATAGGTGTACCGCACACCTTTTTGGACGTCACGCAACGTCAGTACCGCATTTTAAAAAAAGTAATTTTTCAATGGGACTCCCATAGTGCCGGTATTAAGAGTTTGCCTGGGAGGCCAAAAAGTGAGCGGTACACTCTAACTACAAGATCTGTACCACCATCTAAAGTCAGTAGTTATGAGTTTGAGTTATAACTAAAGTGTTACAAAGTACTTTAAACACCCATAAACTACCTATTAACCTCTAAACTGAGGCCCTCCCGCATCGCAAACACTATAATACAATTAGTAACCCCTAATATGCCACTCCGGACATCGCTGCCACTAAAAAAATTTATAAACCCCTATTCCGCCGCTTCCCGACATTGTCGCCACTATAATAAACCTATTAACCCCTAAACCGCATTGCAAACACTACTTAAATATTATTAACCCCTAATCTGCCATCCGCCCACACCGCTGCTATAATAAACCTATTAACCACTAAACCGCAAGCCCCCCACAACAAAATATACTAAATTAAACTATTAACCCCTAAACCTCTGGCCTCCCACATCACTACATAAATATATTAGCCCCTAAATCTAACCCTAACATAACCCTAAGCATAAGTCTAACCCTAACACCCCCTAACTTAAATATAATTAAAATAAATCTAAATAAACCTTACAATTATTACCTAAATCATTCCTACTTAAAAATAAATACAAACTTACCTGTAAAATAAAACCTAAGCTAGCTACAATATAACTAATAGTTATATTGTAGCTATCTTAGGTTTTATTTTTATTCCACAGGTAAGTTTGTATTTATTTTAACTAGGTAGACTATTTAGTAAATAGTTATTAACTATTTACTAACTACCTAGTTAAAATAAATACAAATTTACCTGTAAAATAAAATCTAACCTGCCTTACAATAAAACCTAACATTACAATCAAATCAAATTACAAAACAAATAAAACACTAAATTACACAAAATAATAAAAAAAAAATATATAAAAAAAAACCCAATTACACCTTATCTAATAGCCCTATCAAAATAAAAATCCCCCCCCAAAATAATAAAACCCCTAGCCTACACTAAACTGGCAATAGCCCTTAAAAGGGTCTTTTGCGGGGTATTGCCCCAAAGACAGCTTTTTTACCTGGCAATAAAAATTACAAACACCCCCCCAACAATAAAACCCACAACCCACACAACCAAACCCCCCTGAATAAAACTCTGTCTAAATAAACCTAAGCTAACCATTGCCCTGAAAAGGGCATTTGGATGGGCATTGCCCTTAAAAGGGCATTTAGCTCTTTTACGGTGCCCAAACCCTAAGCTAAAAATAAAACCCACCCAATAAACGCTTAAAAAAAAACTAACACTAACCCCTGACGATCCACAGTTTTCGAAGACCGGACATCCATCCTCATCCAGCCGGCATCTTCTATCTTCATCCATCTTCAAGACATCCAATGCGGAGCATCCTCTTCATATGGTCGCTGCCGTAAACTGAAGGTTCCCTTTAAGTGACGTCATCCAAGATGGCCCTTACATTCCGATTGGCTGATAGAATTCTATCAGCCAATAGAAATTAAAGGGGAAAAAAGCCTATTGGCTGATCCAATCAGCCAATAGGATTGAGCTTTAATTCTATTGGCTGATCCAATCAGCCAATAGGATTGAGCTTGTATTCTATTGGCTGATTGGAATAGCCAATAGAATGCAAGCTCAAACCTATGGCCATCTTGGATGACGTCACTTAAAGGGAACCTTCAGTTTACGGCGGAGACCGTATGAAGAGGTAGCTTTGCGCAGGATGTCTTAAAGATGGACCCGCTCCACGCTGGATGGATGAAGATAGAAGATGCCGTCTGGATAAAGCCTCCTGCCCGCTTTGATGAAGACTTCGGGCCACTTTGATGAAGACTTCTGCCCACTTGGATAAAGACTTCTGCCGGCTTGGATGAGGACTTCTGCCCGCTTGGATGAGGACTTCTGCCCGCTTGGATGAGGACTTTGCCGGCTAGATGAGAATGGATGTCCGGTCTTAGAAAACTGTAAGTGGATCGTCGGGGGTTCGTGTTAGTTTTTTTTAAGGGTTTATTGCGTGGGTTTTATTTTTAGCTTAGGGTTTGGGCACCATAAAAAGCAAAATGCCCTTTTAAGGGCAATGCTCATCCAAATGCCCTTTTCAGGGCAATGGTTAGCTTAGGTTTATTTAGATAGAATTTTATTTGGGGGTTTTGGTTGTGTGGGTGGTGGGTTTTACAGTTGGGGGGGGGTTTATTTTGATAGGGCTATTAGATTAGGAGTAATTTGTTTTTGTTTTTTTAATAATTTTGTTTTTTATTTGTGTAATTTAGTGGGGGTTTTTTTGTAATTTAGATAATTGTATTTGATTAATTTAATTTATTTGATTTGATTGTAATGTTTATTGTAAGGCAGGTTAGGTTTTATTTTACAAGTACATTTGTATTTATTTTAACTATGTAGTTAGTAAATAGTTAATAACTATTTACTAACTAGTCTACCTAGTTAAAATAAATATAAACTTACCTGTGAAATAAAAATTAAACCTAAGATAGCTACAATATAACTATTAGTTATATTGTAGCTAGTTTAGGTTTTATTTTACAGGTAAGTATGTGTTTATTTTTAAATATGAATTATTTAGGTAATAATTGTACGGTTTATTTAGATTTATTTTAATTATATTTTAGTTAGGGGGTGTTAGGGTTAGGGTTAGACTTATGCTTAGGGTTACGTTAGGGTTAGGGTTAGGTTTAGGGGTTAATATATCTATGTAGTGTTAGTGATGTGGGAGGCCAGGTTAATAACTTTAGTATAGTGGCAGCGACATTGGGGGCAGCAGATTAGGGGTTAATAAGTGTAGGTAGGTGGCAGCGATGTTAGGGCATCAGATTAGGGGTTAATAACTTTATGTAGGTGGCAGCGATGTTAGGGGCAGCAGATTAGGGGTTAATAACTGTATTGTAGGTGGTGGCGATGTTAGGGGCAGTAGATTAGGAGTTAATAACTGTAATGTAGGTGGTGGCGATGTTCAGGGCAGCAGATTAGGGGTGTTTAGACTCGGGGTTTATGTTAGGGTGTTAGGTTTAAACATCATTTTTTCTTTCCCCATAGACATCAATGGGGCTGCGTTATGGAGCTTTTGTTTCTGCGATCGCATGTGTTAGGCTTTTTTTATTTTTTTTATTTTGCCTGCTCTCCCCATTGATGTCTATGGAGAAATCGTGCACAAGCACGTCAAAGCAGCACTTGTATTTGGGTGAGGTATGGAGCTCAACGCAACCATATCGCCAGCACAAGTCTGCTTTTTGTAAACCTGTAATAGCAGCACTATAGGGAGGTGAAATAACGCCGCTTTTGTGGCGGTCGGTAATTTCCCTATAGCGCTCAAAACTCGTAATCTAGCTGTAAGTATGCACTTATAGTGAATAATAAATATAGTAAAAATAAAATACATAAAATATAGAAAAAAAATACACACACACACACACATATATATATATCTATATATATATCTATATATATATATATATATTTATATAAATAAATATATATATATATATATATATATATATATATATATATATATATATATATATATATATATATATTACATGATAAACCTTCCAATTAATGATTTATAAATATAGTGTCCATGCACCAAAACTCCATTAGTGCAAAGCAGAATATAGTCAACTCATTTAAATATTTCGGCCTGTGGGCATACTTCAGGATGGCTTCTGATGACTAGTCTGGAGTCATCGATTACTGCAGAATGACTCCAGGAATATCATCCTTTTTGACTAGGGAGTGCAGTCATAAACAAATAAATCATTTTTTAAACAGAACATAAAATGCAGGTAAATTTGCAATATCCATCTATTATAAATTTTGCAGCTAAAGCTCTTACAAAAAAGAAAAAAAAACTTGCAGTGTTTGACTGCTTATGCATATGTATGTAATGCACACTGATCACATAACTAGGGGTTCACCTCACTCCCTAATAGCCTGCTTAGAGCCAGGAAGTCACTAGGTGAGATATCTGATTGCTCTGTAATGTGCAGAAGGGTAAAACTCAGCTGGTAGAACTCTGCACAGCAGGGCACAAAGAAACTAAAGCAGCTAAAATCACTCAGCCCTGCCTGCCTCTGTGCTCTGGTCACACTGCTCACTAAATCCTTTTAAATCATTTTTATAAGATGGTGTTATAATGAGTGTAACTGTACTTTGTAATGTATTTTTAATGTGTTTTGTGACACTTTTTTGTTTTGCAAAACTGTTAACTAGAGCACTGAGGACGCGCTATCCCGATGCACGTTAACTTCAATTGCGATTAAGCGACCGTGTTTAATTTCAACTTGTAATACGAGGGCTACACCCGACATGCACACAGGGCCGGACTGGGAATAAAAAGCAGCCCTGGAAAAAGTAAGTGTTCATCTAGTTGGGTGTGAAGAGTGATTAAAAGTTCATAAACAGTTCATCTGAAGTTGCATGAGAAAATGTCAACAGATGAAGGCAAATTATGCTCCACTGGACTGCTCCAGCTTGTCAGGCTTAAGGATTCTATACGGTGGACCGATATAATGCCTGTACTTACCTAATATCGACTGAGGGTAGCTGAAGTAAGTGTACATCTAGTTGGGAGTGAAGAAGTCACCATCCGGTGTGGGTGTCCAGTGGAGCATAATTTGTCTTCATCTACTGACCTTTTTTCCACGCTACACCTTTTCTCATGCAACTTCAGATGAACTGTTTATGAACTTTTAATCACTGCCATTATTACATTTTATATCTGCATTCACATTTTATTTTTATTTCACTTTTTATTTACACTTCATTATATGTAATCATTCGATTGCTTTGCAGTACAGGTAGCCATCAGTTTATGCCGGGTTTAGGTTCCAGAAGGAATGGTTGTAAATCGAAAACCGTTGTAAATTGAAACCCAGTTGATAATGTGAGTCAATGGGAAGTGAGGGAGTTAGGTTCCAGGCCCCTCTCAAAATTGTCATAAGTAACACCTAATACATTATTTTTAAAGCTTTGAAATGAAGACTTTAAATCCTAAACAGCATTATAAACCTAATAATATAGATTGTATCATCATCAAACTAAGTTTAATGAGCAAAAACATTTGCTAACAGCACCTATTTAAATAATCACACAACAGACTGCATCATCATCAAACTAAGTTTAATGAACAAAAACATTTGCTAACAGCACCTATTTAAATAATCACACAACAGACTGCATCATCATCAAACTAAGTTTAATGAGCAAAAACGTTTTTTTTTACTTGCATTTTTCTGCAATCAGTTCTCTGCATTGTTAGCATGTTAGATACTATTGGGTCTACACTTATTCTATGCATTTCAATCTGCCGTGATTAATAGGCAGTTAGGCACCTTCACCTCAAGCAGCTGGACAGGAAGATAATAGGGAAGTGGCTGCTTGATAGCTAATGTCTGTTCTGTGTACACAGATCAATTTCAGACCTGTTAAGTTGCATAACTTTGCTGAAAAACAAGCAGACAAGCCACCTACTGGCTATTTTAATTAGTGCACATGACTGAAAAAAAGGTTGTTATTCTAAAACGGCACAAATTGAACCGGCGTAAACCGAGGGCCACCTGTATATCGTTTTATATTGTTTTATCCTGTACTCTATTATACCATTTTTTGATTTATTGATTTGTTGTAATATTTAGCATTGTTAGCGTCATTGACCTTTTATTTGCACTTTAGAGCCAACTCCTGTACTTGCTTTCTATGTGATCTTTACCTAAGAGAGGTGAGGTTTCTCTCTGTTTTTTGGAGTAGGGCTGCTGTTTGGTGCAAGGTATTATTATAATAATAAGATTATTATCCTGGGTTTAATTGTCACCCATCCCTGTGTCTTAGCGCTAGTGGGGCTTACCAGAGATTTATCTTTGGCATTCTACATATATATATATATATATATATATATATATATATATATATATATATATATCCAATGTCCAGAACACAAACCTGGCTTAAGGGTATGTAGTGTATCCAGAAAAAAAATAGATAACACAGGAAACTTGATAACAAGCCTTTTAATCCACAAAGTGTGAAGTGGTAGGGCCTTAACCCATAACGTTTTGGTTCTATAATGAACCTTTCTCAAATGGAGCCCATGGAAGACATAAATAACTCCCAAACAAACCCACCTTATATACCCAGTGTAGTGTAAATAACAAGGTGATTTAATTACCCTAATTACTGCTTTCCCGCTCCACATCAAACTTACTATCACTCTACTGAAACTCCGTGCATGTCCACGCATATTGACGTCATCAGTCAAAGCCGACAGGAAAGCAGGCTGTGAGTGTTGTTATGGTAACGGTAAACCACCGTTTGTAGCAATGTGGTTCAGTGAGAGGGGAAACACAGACAGCAGGAAAGTATGTAGCACAAAAAAGAATATACATCCAAAAGAAAGATGTTTATGAATGCAGTGTATATAAAAACAACAAAGCAATAACTAAATCACCTAAATGTAAATTCCTATACGCTAATGATAAACCTAATAGATGGGAGAAAAAACAGTTACGGCTAGATTTAGAGTTCTGCGGCCAAAGGGGTGCGTTAGCTACGCGTGCTTTTTTTCCCTGCACCTTTTAAATACCGCTGGTATTTAGAGTTCACAGAAGGGCTGCGTTAGGCTCCAAAAAGGGAGCGTACAGGCATATTTACCGCCACTGCAACTCTAAATACCAGCGGTGCTTACGGACGCGGCCAGCTTAAAAAATGTGCTTGTGCACGATTCCCCCATAGGAAACAATGGGGCAGTTTGAGCTGAAAAAAACCTAACACCTGTAAAAAAGCAGCGTTCAGCTCCTAACGCAGCCCCATTGTTTCCTATGGGGAAACACTTCCTAAGTCTGCACCTAACACCCTAACATAGACCCCGAGTCTAAACACCCCTAGCCTTACACTTATTAACCCCTAATCTTTTTGCATATTTTTTTAACCCCTAATCTGCCGCTCCGTACACTGCCGCATTTTACGTTATCCCTATGTACCCCTAATCTGCTGCCCCTAACACCGCCAACCCCTATATTATATTTATTAACCCCTAATCTGCCACCCCAAACGTCGCCTCCACCTACCTACAAGTATTAACCCCTAATCTGCCGACCGGACCTCGCCGCTACTATAATAAATGTATTAACCCTTAAAGCTAACCCTAACACCCCCCTAAATAAAATATAATTTAAATCTAACTAAATAAATTAACTCTTATTAAATAAATTATTCCTATTTAAAGCTAAATACTTAAATGTAAAATAAATCCTAATATAGCTACAATATAAATTATAATTATATTGTAGCTATTTTAGGATTAATATTTATTTTACAGGCAACTTTGTATTTATTTTAACCAGGTACAATAGCTATTAAATAGTTAATAACTATTTAATAGTTACCTAGTTAAAATAATTAAAAAATTACCTGTAAAATAAATCCTAACCTAAGTTACAATTAAACCTAACACTACACTATCAATAAATTAATTAAATAAAATACCTACAATTATCTACAATTAAACCTAACACTACACTATCAATAAATTAATTAAATACAATACCTACAAATAAATACAATTAAATAAACTAACTAAAGTACAAAAAATAAAAAAGAACTGTTACAAAAAATAATTTTTTTTTTACAAACATTAGAAAAATATTACAACAATTTTAAGCTAATTACACCTACTCTAAGCCCCCTAATAAAATAACAAAGACCCCAAAATAAAAAAATGCCCTACCCTATTCTAAAATTAAAATAGAAAAGCTTTTTTACCTTACCAGCCCTTAAAAGGGCCTTTTGCGGGGCATGCCCCAAAGAAAACAGCTCTTTTGCCTGTAAAAATAAACACAATACCCCCCCCCCCAAAATTACAACCAATCGGATTGAACTTGAATCTGATTGGCTGATTCCATCAGCCAATCAGAATTTTCCTACCTTAATTCCGATTGGCTGATAGAATCCTATCAGCCAATCGGAATTCGAGGGACGCCATCTTGGATGACGTCCCTTAAAGGAACCTTCATTCTGTTTTAGGACGTCAGAAGAAGAGGATGGATCCGCGCCGGAGGTCTTGAAGATGGAGCCGCTCGTCATCGGATGGAAGAAGATAGAAGATGCCGCTTGGATGAAGATGTCTACCGGTCCGGATCTCCTCTTCTGCACGGATAGGATGAAGACTTCTGCCCGATGATGGACTTCTTCAGCCACCGCTTGGATCAAGACTTCAGTCGGAGGATGGACATCTTCAGCCCCCGCTTGGGCTTGGATCAAGACTTCAGCCGGAGGATGGACGTCTTCAGCCCCCGCTTGGGCTTGGATCAAGACATCGGAGCCTGGACCGATCGGTGATACCCGGCGTGGTGAAGATAAAGTAGGAAGATCTTCAGGGGCTTAGTTTTAGGTTTATTTAAGGGGGGTTTGGGTTAGATTAGGGGTATGTGGGTGGTGGGTTGTAATGTTGGGGGGGGGTATTGTGTTTATTTTTACAGGCAAAAGAGCTGTTTTCTTTGGGGCATGCCCCGCAAAAGGCCCTTTTAAGGGCTGGTAAGGTAAAAGAGCTTTTCTATTTTAATTTTAGAATAGGGTAGGGCATTTTTTTATTTTGGGGGGCTTAATTATTTTATTAGGGGGCTTAGAGTAGGTGTAATTAGCTTAAAATTGTTGTAATATTTTTCTAATGTTTGTAAATATTTTTTTATTTTTTGTAACTTAGTTCTTTTTTATTTTTTGTACTTTAGTTAGTTTATTTAATTGTATTTATTTGTAGGTATTGTATTTAATTAATTTATTGATAGTGTAGTGTTAGGTTTAATTGTAGATAATTGTAGGTATTTTATTTAATTAATTAATTTATTGATAGTGTAGTGTTAGGTTTAATTGTAACTTAGGTTAGGATTTATTTTACAGGTAATTTTGTAATTATTTTAACTAGGTAGCTATTAAATAGTTATTAACTATTTAATAGCTATTGTACCTGGTTAAAATAATTACAAAGTTGCCTGTAAAATAAATATAAATCCTAAAATAGCTACAATGTAATTATTCGTTATATTGTAGCTATATTAGGGTTTATTTTACAGGTAAGTATTTAGCTTTAAATAGGATTAATTTATTTAATGAGTTAATTTATTTTGTTAGATTTAAATTATATTTAACTTAGGGGGGTGTTAGTGTTAGGGTTAGACTTAGCTTTAGGGGTTAATACATTTATTAGAGTAGCGGTGAGGTCCGGCAGATTAGGGGTTAATAATTGAAGTTAGGTGTCGGCGATGTTAGGGAGGACAGATTAGGGGTTAATACTATTTATTATAGGGTTATTGAGACTTAGCTTTAGGGGTTAATAACTTTATTATAGTAGCGGTGAGGTCCGGTCGGCAGATTAGGGGTTAATTATTGTAGGTAGGTGGCGGCAACGTTTTGGGGGGCAGATTAGGGGTTAATAAATATAATATAGGGGTCGGCGGTGTTAGGGGCAGCAGATTAGAGGTACATAGGTATAATCTAGGTTGCGGCGGTGTGCGGTCGGCAGATTAGGGGTTAACAAAAATTATTAGAGTGGCGGCAATGTGGGGGGGCCTCGGTTTAGGGGTGCATAGGTAGTTTATGGGTGTTAGTGTACTTTAGAGCACAGTAGTTAAGAGCTTTATGAACTGGCGTTAGCCCAGAAAGCTCTTAACTCCTGGCTTTTTTCTGCGGCTGGAGTTTTGTCGTTAGATTTCTAACGCTCACTTCAGCCAAGACTCTAAATACCGGCGTTAGAAAGATCCCATTGAAAAGATAGGATACACAATTGGCGTAGGGGGATCTGCGGTATGGAAAAGTCGCGGCTGGAAAGTGAGCGTTAGACCCTTTCCTGACTGACTCTAAATACCAGCGGGCGGTAAAAACCAGGGTTAGGAGCCTCTAACGCTGGTTTTCACGGCTAACGCAGAACTCTAAATCTAGGCGTTAATTTGAGATTGACCACAACAGGGACTTACTTGTCACTATGGACGTAGTGAGCTATATACGGTCATACCCCATAAACATGGCTTACAGATGATTAAGGAGCAGTTGATCACTAGTGAGCACTATACTGGTCCTCCGAAAGAATTTTTGTTGAACCTGATGGAGTTGTGCTTGTAAAAAAACTTTTTTTGTTTTGAGAATGAATTTTTTCTCCAAATATTAGGTACGGCTATGGGGTCGTGTATGGCCCCGTCTTATGCCAACTTATATATGGCACAATTTGAAGAATATCATGTGTTTAATCCACAGCACAACTCCATCAGATTCTACCGCTGTTACATTGATGATGTGTTCCTCATTTGGAGGGGCACATCAGCATCCCTTATGGAATGGTTTAATGCGCTTAACCATCTAGAATCCACAATCAAATTTAAGATTGAATGGCATCAAGAAAAAAATAATTTTCTTGATTTGGAGATATACAAAACAATGGTAGAAGATAAGGATAAACTACAAACTACTTTGTATCATAAAGATACAGACAAGAAGATGATTTTACATTTCAACAGTTTTCATCCTTATACACAAAAATTGGTGTCAGTACCTCGCAGCTCCTGAGGGTTGTCAGAAATAACACAGAGGATTCCCCTAAGGACCTTTAATTGCAAGATATGGCCCAGAAGATTTTACAACGAGGATATCCCCCACGTCTCATTGAACAACAACGACTGGATGTGGAACAACAGACCCAGGACAGCCTCACAGTGAGTAAAATTGTTAAAAAGGAAGACCCAAGATTAGTGATGTAACGAACCTAAAATTTCCACAACTGTTCGTGAACGGGTGAACTGGGCGAACCGCCATAGACTTCAATAGGCAGGCGAATTTTAAAACCCACAGGGACTCTTTCTGGCCACAATAGTAATGAAAAAATTGTTTCAAGGGTACTAACACCTGGACGGTGGCATGCCGGAGGGGGATCCATGGCAAAACTTCCATGGAAAATTTCATAGTTGATGCAGAGTCTGGTTTTAATCCATAAAGGGCATAAATCACCTAACATTCCTAAATTGTTTGGAATAACGTGCTTTAAAACATCAGGTATGTACACTACTGTTACACCAGATATGAGTTGCACTGGGGTGACACTGTGCCCTGGCAGGCAGGCACTTAAACGCACACGTGTGAAGGAAACTGACTGCTATTATTTAACACAGTCAAAAAAGTGTTGTTTTTTTAAAATCTACACTACTGTTACACCAGATATGAGTTGCACTGGGGTGACACTGTGCCCTGGCAGGCAGGCACTTAAACGCACACCTGTGAAGAAAACTGACTGCTATTATTTAACACAGTCAAAAAAGTTTTTTTTTTTTTTTAAATCTACACTACTGTTACACCAGATATGAGTTGCACTGGGGTGACACTGTGCCCTGGCAGGCAGGCACTTAAACGCACACGTGTGAAGTAAACTGACTGCTATTATTTAACACAGTCAAAAAAGTGTTTTTTTTTTTAAAATCTACACTACTGTTACACCAGATATGAGTTGCACTGGGGTGACACTGTGCCCTGGCAGGCAGGCACTGAAACGCACACGTGTGAAGGAAACTGACTGCTATTATTTAACACAGTCAAAAAAGTGTTGTTTTTTTAAAATCTACACTACTGTTACATCAGATATGAGTTGCACTGGGGTGACACTGTGCCCTGGCAGGCAGGCACTTAAACGCACACGTGTGAAGGAAACCGACTGCTATTATTTAACACAGTCAAAAAAGTGTTGTTTTTTTTTTAAATCTACACTACTGTTACACCAGATATGAGTTGCACTGGGGTGACACTGTGCCCTGGCAGGCAGGCACTTAAACGCACACCTGTGAAGGAAACTGACTGCTATTATTTAACACAGTCAAAAAAGTGTTGTTTTTTTTAAATCTACACTACTGTTACACCAGATATGAGTTGCACTGGGGTGACACTGTGCCCTGGCAGGCAGGCACTTAAACGCACACGTGTGAAGGAAACTGACTGCTATTATTTAACACAGTCAAAAAAGTGTTGTTTTTTTTAAATCTACACTACTGTTACACCAGATATGAGTTGTGGCACCTGGCAAGTGGGCACAGTATACGCTGTGAGCCTGATACACACGCTGGAAGGCAGGCAACTGCAATTAGATTACACAGGAAAAAAAAAAAGACCCAAGATTAGTGATGTCGCGATCCTAAAATTTTGCGTTCGCGAATGGCGAACGCGAACTTCCACAACTGTTCGCGAATGGGTGAACTGGGCGAACCGCCATAGACTTCAATAGGCAGACGAATTTTAAAACCCACAGGGACTCTTTGTGGCCACAATAGCGATGGAAAAGTTGTTTCAAGGGTACTAACACCTGGACTGTGGCATGCCGGAGGGGGATCCATGGCAAAACTTCCATGGAAAATTTCATAGTTGATGCAGAGTCTGGTTTTAATCCATAAAGGGCATAAATCACCTAACATTCCTAAATTGTTTGGAATAACGTGCTTTAAAACATCAGGTATGTACACTACTGTTACACCAGATATGAGTTGCACTGGGGTGACACTGTGCCCTGGCAGGCAGGCACTTAAACGCACACGTGTGAAGGAAACTGACTGCTATTATTTAACACAGTCAAAAAAGTGTTGTTTTTTTTTTAAATCTACACTACTGTTACACCAGATATGAGTGGTGGCACCGGGCAAGTGGGCACAATATACGCTGTGAGCCTGATACACACGATGGCATGCAGGCAACTGCAATTAGATTACACAGGAAAAAAAAAAAAAAGCAGCCCTAAATCAGCAGCAGCTACACTGTCCCTCCTCTCACTAACAATGCAGCTTCCGAATGAATCTAAAATGGATGCTGTCCAGGAGGTAGGAGGGTCTGGGAGGGAGAGTCTGCTGCTGATTGGCTGGAATGTGCCTGCTGACTGTGAGGTACAGGGTCAAAGTATTACTCAATGATGACGAATAGGGGGCGGATCAAACATCGCATATGTTCGCCCGCCACGGCGAACACGAACATACTATGTTTGCCGGGAACTATTCGCCGGCAAACAATTTGCGACATCACTATCCAAGATTGAATTTTGTGACTACCTATACTCCAAGCTCGGAAAGGGTAGCAGCCACCATAAAAGAAAATTGGAAAATTGTGACTAAAGATATGAGCCTACCTTTTTTATGATTTACCTCCTCCCAGGGTGGTCTATAAGAGGTCTAAAAACCTGCGAGATCTACTTGTCTTGAATAACCCAGTGCACTGCTACGAACGCCAATCCTGGCTACCAAGGGCAAAATTGGGTTGTTACAGATGTGGCAACTGTGTCACCTGTAACAACATGGTGACCTGTAACAGTTTTCATCACCTGCACACCAACAAGCAATTCAAGATTCAGCACAGACTCACATCCACATCAGATTTTGTGGTCTACGCGATTATCTATCTGTGTTCCCTATATTATATAGAAAAAACAGTGACTACCTTCAGAGAACGGCTGGCAAACCATAAATCTGCTATATGCCAGACCATCAAGAAGGGCAGTTTGGAAAAACCAGTCGCAAGACATTTTTTACAAGCAGGACATTCAGTATCCATGTTGAGAGCAATACTCATTGATCATGTTCCACGTCTGAGACGAGGGGGGGATAGGGCTTTGGCCTTACTACGATCAGAAGCAAAATGGATTTTTGATCTTGACACAGTCACTCCTAAGGGCTTGAACACGATGATTGACTTTGGATGCTGGTATAAATGACTGTCCTACGGTAATTCCCTCTAAGGGACTACAAATAGTTTCTACCTACTCCATACACATGAAGTGTATTTGCTAATTATTGGGAGCATTGGGTGTAGTTTTCCATTGATACCTGGTGTATAGATTGGTTTCTTTTAGGGTTCATTAAATTGTGTGTCCCTTTAAGTATATTTTACTACTCTCATGTATTTTGCCGCATTAGATTAACTTAATCGAAACTGTTTTTTTCTCCCTTCTATTAGGGTTATCATTAGCGTATAGGAATTTGCATTTAGGTGATTTAGTTATTGCTTTGTTGTTTATATATACACTGCATTCATATACATCTTTCTTTTGGATGTATATCTTTTTTTTTGCTACATACTTTCCTGCTGTCTGTGTTTCCCCTCTCACTGAACCACATCTCTACAAACGGTGGTCTACCATTGCCATGCCAACACTCACAGCCTGCTTTCCTGTTGGCTGTGACAGATGATGTTAGTATGCGGGGACACGCACAGAGTTTCAGTAGCGTGATAGTAGGTTTGATGTGGAGCGGGAAAGCAGTAATTAGGGTAATTATTCACTTTGTTATTTACACTACAATGGGTATATAAGGTGGGTTTGTTTGGGAGTTATTTCTGTATTCCATGGGCTCCATTTGAGAAAGGTTCATTTCAGAACCGAAACGTTGTGGGTTAAGGCCCTACCACTTCACACTTTGTGGATTAAAAGGCTTGTTATCAAGTTTCCTGTGTTGCCTGCTATTTTCTGGATACACTACATACCCTTAAGCCAGGTTTGTATTCTGGACATTGCCTGTATTTACTTTTATTGCAGTGCGCCAGGCTGTTGGATTGATGGTGTGTGCCACTTTGCCTAATTCTATTTATATAGAAGGAGGTAAGTGTACGGTTACAGACTAGTGACACGCTGTTAGATTGATCGATACCATCAGGTAGGTTTATATAGTCAGTGGAAAACGTTTTTCAGAGTTTTAGTATGGAATGTGGCCATTTCTATGATATATTATAGATATTTGCAGTGTTTGTTTGCAATCTCTGAATATGCAAATCACAAATGTTGTAGTGACTGCCTCTCACAAGAAATTATGGTTCCATTTTGCTGTTAGGTTACTATAATGTCACTGATTATTTTGATGAAGTTTTTGTACACATTGTATTGATAGGCCATTATCATGATCACTGTTTGTTTATCATTGTCATAAGGTGGTTACCATGACTGCATTTTGGCGTTTTTTTTTGTTCTTAATTGGGGGGAGGGGTCATTGTGTTTGTTTGCTCTATATATTGTATAAGATGCTATTACACTGTGTCTGAGGAAGGGGATACTTTGTCCCCGAAACGTCACTAAGTTTTCACAGTAAAAAATGTGTTTCAAAAAGACCAGCGAGTGCAAGTTTTTGTTACCTTTGTTCATCCTATACTAGTACCCTTGCAATTAACTCTTAAAATGAGAGTGCTCTCCTGTGTTCATATATATATATTTTATATATATATATATATATATACACCTATACACACATACACAAACAACACATATATTTAAATATATAAATATATATATATATATATATATCAGATCTCTGATGAAGCGCATGTGAGCATGCGGGAAACGCGTCAGATCTAACCCTGCACACTGTGGCTGTGTCTTTTACCTGTCTGCTCAATAAATTAACCACTTTGGAAAGAGTTTTGCAGTTCCTCGTTTTTCTCCTCTCTATCCTATATATATATATATATATATATATATATATATATAAAAACATACAACATATATATATATATATATATATATATATATATATATATATATATATATATATATATATACAGGGAGTGCAGAATTATTAGGCAAGTTGTATGTTTGAGGATTAATTTTATTATTGAACAACCATGTTCTCAATGAACCCAAAAAACTCATTAATATCAAAGCTGAATAGTTTTGGAAGTAGTTTTTAGTTTGTTTTTAGTTATAGCTATTTTAGGGGGATATCTGTGTGTGCAGGTGACTATTACTGTGCATAATTATTAGGCAACTTAACAAAAAACAAATATATACCCATTTCAATTATTTATTTTTACCAGTGAAACCAATATAACATCTCAACATTCACAAATATACATTTCTGACATTCAAAAACAAAACAAAAACAAATCAGTGACCAATATAGCCACCTTTCTTTGCAAGGACACTCAAAAGCCTGCCATCTATGGATTCTGTCAGTGTTTTGATCTGTTCACCATCAACATTGCGTGCAGCAGCAACCACAGCCTTCCAGACACTGTTCAGAGAGGTGTACTGTTTTCCCTCCTTGTAAATCTCACATTTGATGATGGACCACAGGTTCTCAATGGGGTTCAGATCAGGTGAACAAGGAGGCCATGTCATTAGATTTTCTTCTTTTATACCCTTTCTTGCCAGCCACGCTGTGGAGTACTTGGACGCGTGTGATGGAGCATTGTCCTGCATGAAAATCATGTTTTTCTTGAAGGATGCAGACTTCTTCCTGTACCACTGCTTGAAGAAGGTGTCTTCCAGAAACTGGCAGTAGGACTGGGAGTTGAGCTTGACTCCATCTTCAACCCGAAAAGGCCCCACAAGCTCATCTTTGATGATACCAGCCCAAACCAGTACTCCACCTCCACCTTGCTGGCGTCTGAGTCGGACTGGAGCTCTCTGCCCTTTACCAATCCAGCCACGGGCCCATCCATCTGGCCCATCAAGACTCACTCTCATTTCATCAGTCCATAAAACCTTAGAAAAATCAGTCTTGAGATATTTCTTGGCCCAGTCTTGACGTTTCAGCTTGTGTGTCTTGTTCAGTGGTGGTCGTCTTTCAGCCTTTCTTACCTTGGCCATGTCTCTGAGTATTGCACACCTTGTGCTTTTGGGCACTCCAGTGATGTTGCAGCTCTGAAATATGGCCAAACTGGTGGCAAGTGGCATCTTGGCAGCTGCACGCTTGACTTTTCTCAGTTCATGGGCAGTTATTTTGCGCCTTGGTTTTTCCACACGCTTCTTGCGACCCTGTTGACTATTTTGAATGAAACGCTTGATTGTTCGATGATCACGTTTCAGAAGCTTTGCAATTTTAAGAGTGCTGCATCCCTCTGCAAGATATCTCACTATTTTTGACTTTTCTGAGCCTGTCAAGTCCTTCTTTTGACCCATTTTGCCAAAGGAAATGAAGTTGCCTAATAATTATGCACACCTGATATAGGGTGTTGATGTCATCAGACCACACGCCTTCTCATTACAGAGATGCACATCACCTAATATGCTTAATTGGTAGTAGGCTTTCGAGCCTATACAGCTTGGAGTAAGACAACATGCATATAGAGGATGATGTGGTCAAAATACTCATTTGCCTAATAATAAAAAGTAAATTGGAAAGTTATTTAAAATTGTATTCTCTATCTGAGTCATGAAAATAAAATGTTGGATTTCATGCACCTTTAATGATAGCTGTGCTAACCCACAGCCTTAAAGGGACATGAAACCCAAACATTTTCTTTCATGATTCAGATAGAGAATACAATTTTAAACAACTTTCCAATTTATTTCTATTATTAAATTTGCTTCCTTCTCTTGTTATCCTTTGCTGAAAGGTTTATCTAGGCAAGCTCATGAGCAGCAAAAAACCTAGGTTCTGGCTCATCCATGAGTTCAGTTAGAAACCATTAGTACATTGCTGCTCCTTCAACAAATGATACTAAAAGAATGAAACAAATTAGATAATAGAAGTAAATTAGAAAGTTGTTTAAAATTGTATTCTCTGTCTGAATCATGAAAGAAAAAAATTGGGTTTAATGTCCCTTTAACCTTAAATCCTAACCCTTGTGATTTTAAATTACCAGTCAGTATTAATGCTGAAAACATTTAAATTATGTTTGCAATATTTTTACTGCATCATTTTAGCTAGCAATGTTTTGCTTTGCCTTTTGGGTAAATAAAATAAATTATATTTTGTAAATTGTTATGACAAATAACATGTTAATAAATTATAAAAAAATAAAATGTCAAAATTATTTTGTGCACTGACATTAAAATGTTTATACTTATCGCATCTACTTTTACTCCTTAAAGGGACATAAACCCCAACATTTTCCTTTCATGATTCAGATAGAACATACAATTTTAAACAACTTTCCAATTTATTCCTATTCTCAAATTTTCTTTGTTTTCTTTTTATCCATTGCTTAAAAGCCGGAAGATGAGTTCAGGAGTGTGCACGTGCCTGAGACATTATATGGCAGCAGTTTTGCAACAGTTATACACATTAGCACGAGCACTAGATGTCATGTAGTGCTTCAGATACCTATCTAGATATCTCTTCAACAAAGAATAACATGAGAACAAATCACATTTGATAATAGAAATACATTTGAAACTTTTTTTAAATTGCATTTTCTATCTGATTCATAAAATACATTTTTTGGGTTTCATGTCCCTTTAAATATTTGAGTACTAACGAAATATTTTAAATTAAATTTGCAAAATATACTAACCTTTGATATTTTTACAATGTTTGTAGCTTTGTAACACAAAGTGTCATGAACAAGTTTTATTATAACAATTTAAGATGCAGGGTTCAATTTATAGATTAAATAATAAAAAAAAAAGTTTATCGTATTCATTGACCAGTCTTCTTTTAATAAATTTGCTACTAAAATTGTGTATTCTTTTTTGTTTTCTGTATTTCTTTGTCTTAAGGATTAGAGAAACTTCCTTTACAAAAGTTAGAGGTCATCTCTGCATAAGTACAGATCTTAAATCAACACCAATAAAATGAAAAGTTTGTCACAAAAATTGTAAGGATGTTTTGTCTGACTTCCATATTACATTCATGGAGAGATGATCACTTAAAACAAATCAATTGCCTGGTCTGTCAGGGCTGGCTATAATGAAGAATTTAAATGTGCTTTCCAAGGAAGCAATCCAGTGAATCACGTTTATACTGTCATTTTCAGCATGATGGTGTAGAAATCATACAAATTCCAAAATAGGGATTTGTACAAGTTTTTTTTTCTGACTTTAAAAACAATGGATAACTACTTTAAATTAAATTAAATTATAAGATAAATAAAAATGTAAGAAACCATTATAAAACAGTATATTGAAAAGTAATAATGGGCAAAATTACAAGTTGTACGGTATGGCTATACCGCTGGAAAATTAGCCTTTGCGCACAGAATGGCAGGTCTCCCATATTACAAGTCACGGCAATACGCTATACCACAAGTGTTTTAGCCTGTACCGCAACTCTCCATTCCGCACTCAAAAAATGGCTTTTGAGGGCTCCATGTACTAAGCAGTCAGCGAGCTACCCGCAACAAATCTCGCGTCAAAACGCGCAAACTGATATGTACAAAGTCGTCAACTATGTTCAAACTCGCATCTTTAAAATTGCGAGCGTACTTATCCGCCAAACCTTGCTACCTCTCCATTTTTCACTGTAATTAGACACATTTGACCACCAACTCGCCAAAAACAAATGTACTAAAAAATCTATTTGTCCGCTCGCTACAATTTCCGCTCCCACCTCGTTATTTTTGCCTCGCCACCTTTTAGGTGGCGGGCAAGGTACAAAACAATAGGAAAGTCAATCTAGACGCCAGTCTAGACATATATAAAAGGCAGTAATATCAGCATTGTACAGCATAACTGGCGTCTAATTTGTCTCTCATTTCCATGTACATAAATTGCGCCAAATTTGTCGACTGTAATTAAAGAGTAATCTATATTTTAAATTTGTATTGTATAGTTGTCAATCTTTATAATTATTTTTATATTAATATTTATATATTATCAGATCCAGATGAAGCCATATCCAAATTGTAAATAAATATTACAAAAATAACGCTCTGTTATCACTCTTCAAAAAATTTTGAACAATAATAAAGTTGTTTAGATAAGTTGAACTTTTATAGGAGCAAAATTCTATTCCCGCGACTACTATGATGTTCGTGACACCTTGCATGTCACGTGTTAATAATTGGCCAGACAATTCAACTGAAAGTTAAGTACATCAGCTTAGTCGCGGCGAGCGAGGCGTCAAATTTATCAATAATCCGCCACTGCTCGCGGCGGGCTAGACTTGTCTATTTATTGGGGGATTATTAGTACATAGTGACAGCGGACACCATTTCGCCCGCGGCGAGTAACGGCGAGTTTATCCACGTCTAAAATGACGGATGAATTGACGGCTTAGTACATGTAGCCCTGAGTGTGGAATTTTCAGGTCTCCTGTATTAGAAGTTGTTCGGTCAGACTATTACGTCAGCATTATGGCCTATTCACAAAACTCATAACAAAAATTTTACAAAGTACAGTAACACCCATAAACTACCTATTAACCCCTAAACCGCCATCCCCCACATCGTAAATACTATAATAACCCTATTAACACTTAATCCGCCGCCCACCCACATCGCTAACACTAAATTAAAGTATTAACCTCTAAACCGCTGAACCCCCACATCACCAACATTAAATAAACATATTAACCCCTAAACCGCCGGCCCCCCACTTTGCAAATACTAAATTAAACCTAATAACCCCTAAACCGTCGGGTCTCCACATCGCAACACACTAAAAAAAAATATTAACCCCTAAAACTAACAGCCCCTAACTTTAAATTAAAGTTACAATATAACTACCTTTATATAAAATAAAAAAATTACCTGAGAAATTAAAAATAAACTAAGCTTAAACTATAAATAAATCTAATATAATATTTTTAAAAAACTAAAAGAAAATAAAAATAAATAACCTAAGTTACAAAATTAAAAAATCCTAACACCACGAGTAAATAAAAAAAACTAACAATACAAAAAAACCCACTAAAATTACGAGAAATAAAAAAATTTAAGATTGCAAAAATAATAAACGAAATTATCCAAAATAATACAAATTAAAGGGCCACTAAACCCAAAATCTTTCTTTCATGATTCAGATAGAGAATAGAAATTTAAACAACATTACAATTTACTTCCAATATTTATTTTGCTTCATTTTTTAAATATCCTTAGTTGAAGAAAAAGCAATGCACATGGTGAGCCAATCACACGATGCTTCTATGTGCAGCAACCAATCAGCAGCTAGTGAGCATATCTAGATATGCTTTTCATCAAAGAATATCAAGAGAATAAAACAAATGAGATAATATAAGTAAATTAGAAAGATGTTTAAAATTGCATTCTCTTTCTAAATCATAAAATAAAAAATGTGGGTGGCATGTTCCTTTAAACCTAATCTAATGCCCCTATAAAAAAAAAAAAGCCACTCCATAATAAAAACACCCCCTAGTCTAACAATACACTACCAATAGACCTTTTGTATGGCACCAATAGGATTTAAGCTGCTCTCATCCTATTGGCTGATTTGAATATTTTAGCCAATAGGAATGCAAGGTAACCAAATATAAAAGGGGTAGCTTACATTTAATCTTCAGTGAGCGGCGGATATCACATGAAGTGGAGCCTCCACGCCGCTGAGTACCGCTGCCGCTGAAAAGGAACACCGTTCCAGATCCGCGCATCAGGGAAGACTGCTCCGCACCTCCAGGAAGTAGATAGATGATAGTGCTGCGATGGATGAAGATGTCGCCGCCCGGATGAAGACTTGTCACCGCCTGGATGAAGATGGATGTCCGGACTTGTGAGTAAATTTTTTGGGGTAAGTATTAGATTTTTTATTTTTTTTGGGGGGGGTGGGTTTTTTATTTAGATTAGGGCTTTTATATTTTTTATAAGCAGCAAAAGAGCTGATTACCCTTTTAAGGGCAATGCCCATACAAATGCCCCTTTAGGGGCAATGGGTAGCTTAGGTTTTTTTAGACTTAGGTTTTTTTATTTTGGGGGGTTGGTTGTGTGGCGGGTTTTACTGTTAGGGGGTACTTTTTTTTTTATGTAACAGAGCTGATTGCTTCAGGACAATTCCCTACAACAGGCCCTTTTAAGAGCTATTGGTAGTTTATTGTTAGATTAGGGGGTATTTCTTTATTTTGGTGTGAATTTTTTGTTTTTATAGGGGTATTAGATTAGGTTTAATTTTTATTATTTTGGATAATTTCTTTGTTATTTTTTGTAATCTTAGATTTTTTTTATTTTTTGTAATTTTAGTGTTTTTTTATTTAACCATAGTTAAATGGTAACTTTAATTCAAAGTTAGGTGGTGTTAGGTTTAGGGGTTAATAGTTTAATTTAGTGTGTTGCGATGTGGGGGTCACCGGTTGGGGGGTTAATAGGTTTAGTTTAGTATTTGCGATGTGGGGGGCAGGCGGTTTAGGGGTTAATAGATTAGTGTGTTGCGATGTTGGAGGCAGCAGTTTAGGGGTTAATAGGTTTAGTTTAGTGTTGGCGATGTGGGGGGCCAGTGGTTTAGGGGTTAGCAATGCGGGTGGTATAGCGGATAAGGGGTTAATAATTTTAATTAGTGTTGGCGATGTCGGGGGCGGCGGATTAGGGGTATTTAGACTAGGGTTTTATGACATCATTGTTGCTGGGTACAGTCTTTGTTTTATTGTGATCTTGTTGTGGTTTAGCCATAATCTCAAGGGATTTAACCACCATCCAGTGAGATTTCCTCACAAACTTGCCAGATGCTCACTCCTTTGAACATCCTTAGGGTAAGTATTATGATTGAATGATTAGAGTCCCTCTATAATGGGATTGCAGTTTATTGGAGTATTTCCAGTTTTAGTATTTTCCTTGTTTTCATAGGAAAAATATAGGCCTAGATTTAATAAAACTCTTTGTGAAGCGGATGTCTTGCACAGAAAAAAGCAACACATCTCAACTTGAAACTTGCAGAATGCAAAAAGATTTGTAGCAGTCCATCATCACAGCAAGTCATTCTTCATTAATAATCAATGAAGCGGCATCTATTTCTTAACCATTTACCTGCTAGGGCACAGAACATGTTCTCTATAAAACAATTAAAGGGACATAATACTCATATGCTACATCACTTGAAACTGATGCAGTATAACTGTTAAAATCTGATGGGAAAATATCACCTGAGCATCTCTATGTAAAAAAGGAAGATATTTTACCTAACAATTTCCTCAGATCAGCAAAGTAAGTTCTGTGTAAAAAGTTATACTCAGCTGCAGCTCAGCTGCAGGTAAAAAAAATAATAATGAAGAAATGAACGGCAGCCAATCAGCATCAACAGTGCTGAGATCATGAACTCTTTTACTGTGATCTCATGAGATTACACTTAACTCTCATGAGATTTCATTGTAAACTTCCTTACACTGAATAGGGAAATAAGATGAGAGTGCACATAAGCTCGCTCCTTCCGCTGTCCCGGGACAGACATACTGATTTGTTGCTTAGAAGTCCTTTACAATGGGATGTGGCTACTGAGTAACTTTTGAGGTAAAATATCTTTCTTTTTTACATAGAGATGTTCAGGTGATATTTTCTAATCAGCTTTTTACAGCTATGCTGCATCACTTTCAAGTGTTTAAACATTTGGGTATTATAGCCCTTTAATGCTAACATATGCAAAAAAGGAACCTAAAGGCACGACAAATCAGTCAGCTTTGATATAGAGAGACAACCAGGAGAAAAGGTACTTCACAAAGACCATAGCGTCATTATGAACTACATATGCAGGACCAAAGTCTAGGGGAAAAATCATAAGCATACTGTACCTCATGAAAAATGTTTTTCAACTTTAGTCCTCTGGGCAAACCAATGGGCCAGATTTTTATGATATCTGAACAAGAGCACAGGTGAAGCAATCAACTGATTAGTAACCATGGTTACTAAACTGCTCACAATCATCACTGACAAGTTCTCAGCTAAGATTTAAAAGCAAAAATGGAAAGGTTAGTTACCGCATCTGGCCAAATGGGACAATCCCAGGTACCACGTCAAGGTCCTTTCCAATACCTGGGACCCTAAAACATTGGTATTGGAAAGGACCTTGAAGTGGTACCTGGGCTTGTCCCATTTGGCCAAATGCGGTAACTAACCTTTCCATTTTTGCTTTTAAATATTAGCTGAGAGCTTGTAAGTGAGTGCTGGACTTTCTCTGTGTGTTGTACTAATATGTTTTGTAATTTTCCCTATGGTTCTTGCACCCAGACCTGTCTGGGGTTAACTGCCTGTGACTCTGGGGACAGCACAGCTTCCTGTGAGTGCCGGTGAGCACCCAGGGCTGAGCATGTTGCAGGGTCATGGGATGTGTACCCGGTCCGGTATGAGAGTGCAGTCCCCTTCCGTGTTTTGTATATGTCTAGGGTGATTACATAAGCCTGTGCACCCTTCCCTTGTTCCCAGTTTGTTTGGATTTGAGAGATTGCATTGTGTGGCTGTTTTAGGGTCTCAGGTATTGGAAAGGACCTTTACATGGTACCTGGGCTTGTCCCATTTGACCAGATGCGGTAACTAACCTTTCCATTTTTGTTTTAAAATCTTAGCTGAGAGCTTGTAAGTGAGTGCTGGACTTTCTCTGTGTGTTTTATATATATATATATATATATATATATATATATATAAACAATTTAGTCCATTTAATTCAATTCAATTAAGCTTTATTAGCATGACAGTCACTACAACTGTATTGCCAAAGCTAGAGGCACAATAATATTAATTAAAAGTTCAACATATTGAGGCTGTTTGGGGGGTACCAGTGATGAAAATAAATTCTTAGGTGATATGCAGTAGTTCCATGCAAGTAAAAGTTCTGCTTGTTAGGGCAGTAAGTAAGTAAGTATTGAGCCCAAAAGCAGAAACTACTGGGGCCAAAGTGATCCTACTGTTAAAGTCCCTAAGCCTTGAAGGCACCAGTATAAGAGTTTCACAATTAGTGTAGGATAAGCATAAATATGGGGCCCACAAAAAGAGCATCAGGGCTTGGCAATCAGGCAATGATGAGACTAAACTGAAAAATTACAAAAGTTAAGCCAGGAGAGCAAATGGCATAAAATGCATATGATAGTAAACAGAAAGGTCTCACCCAGTTAAAGCAGATGTCTTCATCTCTATGCTGTAACAATATAATTAATATCCAGGGAAATTCTCCCTGGGCTTGAGAATCCAGGAAGGGGAGGTAAGTGGATCTGCAAAACTGTGACTGTCAGAGTGTGTAGGCTGCAATTGATCAAAAGACCTCTGCAGAAACAGAAAGAAAATGGCGGCCGTTCCCGCCACTTCGGCCCACTCTCCTCTATTCTTCAAGGCTACTATCAATCTGGGCTCTGATAAGTAACATGTACCTCCTGGCCAGTTACCCCATTCAGATGCTTGGGAACAAGTGAATGCAGGCTCTTAGGCCTCAGAGTAGGCTGCAGTGATATGTGAGCTGTCGACTCCCACCACTAACAAGCCTCTGCAACAGGGGGAGGAGGAAGAGAAAAGGACTACAGCTGTTTGCTTGACCTCCAAAGCAGAGCTCCGACCCTATGGAGTGTTGTATATATTTTTATTAGATCTCTCAGTAGTCCTTGTGGCTATCGTAGCAGATATCAGATGCCTTCAAATACATGTGCTGCCACCCAATTGTGCACTGGCTTGATAGGTCTTCTCTTGCTCAGATCTCCTTGATAGGAACTTTTGTAATGCAGCTGAGGTGAGTGAAATCTCCGGAGCGGAGCCCCGACCCTCTGGAGAACTGTGTGGTAGTTGAGAGAGCCCCTGTGTGTCCGGATAAGTGTGTAGGGTAGCAGCAGCTGGAGGCTTCTGTTCCAATTCAGAAGTGCACTTAAGCATGAAGGGACCAATTTACGGTGGCACACCTGACGATCTCTCATGGCACACTAGTGTGCCGCGGCACAGTGGTTAAAATCACTGCTCTAAGTCAGATATGATGAAAATCTGGCCCTTGCTGTGCCCTGAGGATTTGAGGTTAAAAATACTTTTCTAGAGGCATTCTTGGGATTTTTCACCTAAACTTTGGTCCAGTATAAGTTAAAACAATTACATAAACAGTTTTGTAACTGTGTTTGATAAGTGTTGCAGGTGTAATTATTGTTTTGTAAGATTGCTAGTGAGTCTAGTTTAATGTGTAAATGTTAATGACGCTAACAACATATGGAAAATATAGGTAATGCAAAGCTCAATGGATTTAAAACATGATCTCACTTTTGCAAAATAAATATAGCCCATAATTTCAGATGTAGAAAAATATACCTGTCTGACATGGGTGCAAATAACTACTTTATAAAATATTTTGAAATATATTTGCATGTCTGTTATAAGCAAATCACAGTTAAAGGGCACAAATTCCAACATTTAGGTTGAAGCTGCTAAGCAACAAACTCTGAGACACTACGGGCGCGATCCGATATACGGCGTAGTTTTCGGGGCAAGTGAGGGAACCCGCGCCGGCCGTAATTTCACCTCGCAACTCGAGCTATCCAATATACTGCGCCGTCAGATGCTAAACTGGTGTATGTATGAAAAACCAGCGATTAACTAAAATGTGCGCAAATACACATTTTAGTCGTCGCAAGTACTTACACCAGTATTTTGTTCACGTAAAGTCTCAATAAAGAGTAGTTTGATGCAAATTAGGCTACAAATCGTAAAAAATAACCGCCAGTTCTAAAAGATGCGCAACGTAATTACGCGATTCAAAATTCATACATAAACCCATGCGCAGCCGCCATTTTCTTTAGTGTGTTTGGTTGGTTCTTGGAGCTTCAGCACACTACAGTGAGTTCAGTTATTTAGTATATATAATTATATTGTAGCTATTTTAGGATTTTTTTTATTTTACAGGCAACTTTGTATTTATTTTAACTAGGTACAATAGCTATTAAATAGTTAATAACTATTTAATAGCTACCTAGTTAAAATAATTACAAAATTACCTGTAAAATAAATCCTAACCTAAGTTACAATTAAACCTAACACTACACTATCAATAAATTAATTAAATAAACTACCTACAATTAAATCAACTAAACTAAATTACAAAAAAAACAAACACTAATTTACAAAAAACAAACAAACACTAAATTACAAAAAATAACAAAAGATTTTAAACTAATTACACGTACTCTAAGCCCCCTAAAAAAATAACAAAGCCCCCCAAAATAAAAAATGCCCTACCCTATTCTAAAATTAAAAGTTAACAGTTCTATTACCTTACCAGCCCTTAAAAGGGCCTTTTGCAGGGCATGCCCCAAAGAAATCAGCTCATTTGCCTGAAAAAAAACATACAATACCCCCCAACATTACAACCCACCACCCACATACCCCTAATCTAACCCACCCAAACCCCCCTTAAAAAAACTAACACTAAGCCCCTGAAGATCTCCCTACCTTGTATTCACCCAGCTGGGTATCACCAATCCGTCCAGAAGAGGGTCCGAAGTCTTCATCCTATCCGGCAAGAAGAGGTCCAGAAGAGGGTCCAAAGTCTTCATCCAGGCGGCATCTTCTATCTTCTCCCATCCGGAGCGGAGCGGGTCCATCTTGAAGCAGCCGACGCGGAGCCATCCTTCCTCACCGATGGACTAACGACGAATGAAGGTTCCTTTAAATGACGTCATCCAAGATGGCGTCCCTCGAATTCCAATTGACTTATAGGATTCTATCAGCCAATCGGAATTAAGGTAGGAAAAATCTGATTGGCTGATTTAAGATTGTCTGATTTAATCAGCCAATCAGATTCAAGTTCAATCAGATTGGCTGATCCAATCAGCCAATCAGATTGAGCTTGCATTCTATTGGCTGATCGGAACAGCCAATAGAATGCAAGCTCAATCTGATTGGCTGATCCAATCAGCCAATCGGATTTAACTTCAATCTGATTGGCTGATTCAATCAGCCAATCAGATTTTTCCTACCTTAATTCCGATTGGCTGATAGAATCCTATCAGCCAATCGGAATTCGAGGGACGCCATCTTGGATGACGTCATTTAAAGGAACCTTCATTCGTCGTTAGTCCGTCGGTGAGGAAGGATGGCTCCGCATCGGCTGCTTCAAGATGGACCCGCTCCGCTCCGGATGGAAGAAGATAGAAGATGCCGCCTGGATGAAGACTTTGTACCCTCTTCTGGACCTCTTCTTGCCGGATAGGATGAAGACTTTGGACCCTCTTCTGGACCTCTTCTTGCCGGATAGGATGAAGACTTCGGACCCTCTTCTGGACGGATCGGTGATACCCGGCTGGGTGAATACAAGGTAGGGAGATCTGCAGGGGCTTAGTGTTAGGTTTTTTAAGGGGGGTTTGGGTTAGATTAGGGGTATGTGGGTGGTGGGTTGTAATGTTGGGGGGTATTGTATGTTTTTTTTTCAGGCAAAAGATCTGATTTCTTTGGGGCATGCCCCGCAAAAGGCCCTTTAAAGGGCTGGTAAGGTAATAGAGCTGTTAACATTTTATTTTAGAATAGGGTAGGGCATTTTTTTTATTTTGGGGGACTTTGTTATTTTTTTAGGGGGCTTAGAGTAGGTGTAATTAGTTTAAAATTCTTGTAATCTTTTGTTATTTTTTGTAATTTAGTGTTTTTTTTTTTGTAATTTAGTGTTTGTTTTTGTAATTTAGTTTAGTTGATTTAATTGTAGGTAATTGTAGGTAGTTTATTTAATTAATTTATTGATAGTGTAGTGTTAGGTTTAATTGTAACTTAGGTTAGGATTTATTTTACAGGTTATTTTTAATTATTTTAACTAGGTAGCTATTAAATAGTTATTAACTATTTGATAGCTGTTGTACCTAGTTAAAATAAATACAAAGTTGCCTGTAAAATAAATATAAATCCTAAAATAGCTACAATATAATTATTAGTTATATTGTAGCTATATTAGGGTTTATTTTACAGGTAAGTGTTTAGTTTTAAATAGGATTAATTTATTTAATAAGAAATAATTTATTTCGTTAGATTTAAATTATATTTAACTTAGGGGGGTGTTAGGGTTAGGGTTAGATTTAGCTTTAGGGGTTAATACATTTATTATAGTAGCGGTGAGGTCCGGTAGGCAGATTAGGGGTTAATACTTGAAGTTAGGTGTCGGCGATGTTAGTGAGGGCAGATTAGGGGTTAATAAAATTTATTATAGGGTTTGCGAGGCGGGAGTGAGGCTGTTTAGGGGGTAATACATTTATTAGAGTAGCGGCGAGGTCCGGTCGGCAGATTAGGGGTTAATAAGTTTAGGTAAGGTAGCAGCGACGTTGGGGGGGCAGATTAGGGGTTAATAAATATAATGTAGGTGTTGGCGACGTTGGGGGCAGCAGATTAGGGGTTCATAGGGATAATGTAGATTGCGGCGGTGTCCGGAGCGGAAGATTAGGGGTTAATAATAAAATGCAGGGGTCAGCGATAGTGGGGGCGGCAGATTAGGGGTTAATAAGTGTAAGGTTAGGGGTGTTTAGACTCGGGGTACATGTTAGGGTGTTAGGTGCAGACTTAGAGAGTGTTTCCCCATAGGAAACAATGGGGCTGCGTTAGGAGCTGAACGCTGCTTTTTTGCGACGTTGGGGGCAGCAGATTAGGGGTTCATAGGGATAATGTAGGTTGCGGCAGTGTCCAGAGCGGAAGATTAGGGGTTAATAATAAAATGCAGGGGTCAGCGATAGCGGGGGCGGAAGATTAGGGGTTAATAAGTGTAAGGTTAGGGGTGTTTAGACTCGGGGTACATGTTAGGGTGTTAGGTGCAGACTTAGAGAGTGTTTCCCCATAGGAAACAATGGGGCTGCGTTAGAAGCTGAATGCTGCTTTTTTGCAGGTGTTTTTTTTCAGCTAAAACTGCCCCATTGTTTCCTATGGGGGAATCGTGCACGAGCACATTTTTCAAGCTGGCCGCTAGCATAAGCAACGCTGGTATTTAGAGTTGAAATGTCGGTAAATTATGCTCTACGCTCCCTTTTTGGCGCCTAACGCAGCCCTTCAGAGAACTCTCAATACCAGTGTTATTTAAAAGGTACGGGGGGAAAAAAACATGCGTAGCTTACGCCCCCCTTTGGCCGCAAAACTCTAAATCTAGGCGTAATACTGTTAAAACATATAATCAGGCCTGTGTGGAAATGGCCCAAAAAAGGTAATATTATCCTATTTTTAACATATTCTTGTACTATAACTCCCATCCACAATAGTTGTATATATAGTAGTGATGTTACTGATAGGGTGGGCATTATCAGGTGTTTTAAGTTGCAGGTGAGAGGTTGTGGTGTGTGTGTGATTGGTTTAACACAATTGCAAAGAGGCAGCCTTCAAGAAGGTGTTGTAAATGATCATATGAGCCATCCTAGGTTTTGCTTTCAACTAAGAATACCAAGAGAACAAAGCAAGTGTTCAAATTAAATCTGAAAGTAGTTAGAAATAACATGCCCTATTTAAAAAAAGAAGGTTTTCTTTGGAGTTGACTGTCCCTTTATATATTTTGGCATCTGTGCCAAGTTGTGTTAGCATTAGAATAAATTACACTCCAGTGGGTTCTAAAGAGATGAAGGTAATCCAATTTACAGTAAATAAGCAAGTATATGTCCCCAATGTGATAAAGTACCTACAAGCTCAATCCATTTGACTATTTCAAATACACAAATAAACCTTAAAAAAGAAATATCATAGTATACTGTACCTTTAACCTTGAGGTGTTGCTCAAATGTATGTGTTTGTTAAGGCTTCCAGGGAGTTACGTTGGTTTTTTAGTCAGTGCAAGGGCTCCTGCGCCTGCAATTTATGGCGAGATGAGAATGGAGTAGATTTTCTGAAATCTGTGCGCGTAAGTCCTTACGCTGTATATTGGATACCAAACTGCGCGTGTTTTGTATGTCAGTCTATGGGTAAAAATAATATGGGCGAAGGCAGAAATATAAGCGCGTAACTTCTAGGATACCAAACCAGCACAAAATTTGGCGTCGCCGGATTTTGCGGGCGACGCTGCATATCGGATCGGGCCCTACTTGTCATAAAAACTACAAAGTTTCCGAATATAAAAGCAAAATAGTTGTAAGATTAAGTGAAACACTTGGCAAATGGAATGATGAAGTAAGTAAACCTTCATTTAACCAAAACAGTTTTGCATCAGCAATGCAAATTTGATCAAAAAATGCTTATCTATATTTAAATGATGTGATATATTTTTAATGTACTAGATTAAATGACCAGTAAACTTTGTTTTCGTTAACATTATTTAACCACCAATCAATTAAAAGTTGAACTCACAGAATTTTCAAAAGAAAAAAGGTGGAACTCTCCAGTACTGCGAGAGCTCTCTCATTTATGTATGTGAACAGTGACAAGCCCATGCAATATAGTACTGCATGATATGAGAGTTTTGTTACACTTACACTTTGTGCTTTGTATTTTATATTACTATACATTTCAGTTTGGGTCCTTTCAGTATTATTGCATTTAAGCTTTGCACTTTCTAATTTGTAATTTAATACACTTAAATTTTGATCCAGCAGTGACTTTACACAGTTCAGCAAGATTTGTCTCTGTGAAGTCAGCACTATATTCTCTCTCCAAACTAGAGAATGTTTGATTATCTGACCCATAGAGAGTAATGACGCTCTCTGGGAAACAGAAGCTAAAAAAATTTCAGTTTTAGTTTAAATAAAAGAATGCAATCTAATTTATAAAAGATACAGACACACACACACACACACATATATACACACACATATTTTGCTCTCTTTCTCTCCCCCTCTCTTTTGCGCTCTCTCTCTCCCATCTCTTTTGCGCTCTCTCTCTCCCCCATCTCTTTTGCGCTCTCTCCCCCCTCTCTCTCTCCCCTCTCTTTTGCGTTCTCTCTCCTCCCTCTTTTGTTCTCTCTCTCTCTCCCCTCTATTTTGCGCTCTCTCTCCCCCTCTCTTTTGTGGTCTCTCTCCCCCTCTCATTTGCGCTCTCTCTCCCCCCTCTCTTTTGCGCTCTCTCCCCCTCTCTTTTGCACGCTCTCTCCCCCTTTCTTTTGCGCTCTTCCCCCCATCTCTTTTGCACTCTCTCTCTCTTCCCCCTCTTTTACGATTTCTCTCCCCCCTCTCTTTTGTGCTCTCTCTTCCCCCTCTCTTTTGCGTTCTCTCCCCCTCTCTTTTGCGCTCTCTCTCCCCCTCTCTTTTGCACTCTTCCCCCTCTCTTTTGCGCTCTCTCTCCCCCCTCTTTTGCGCTCTCTCTCCCCCCCTCTCTTTTATGCTCTCTCTCCCCCTCTCTTTTGCGCTCTCTCTGCCCCCTCTCTTTTGCGCTCTCTCTCCCCCCTCTCTTTTGCGCTCTCTCCCCCTCTCTTTTGCGCTCTCTCTTCCCCCCTCTCTTTTGCGCTTTCTCTCCCCCTCTCCTTTGCTCTCTCTCTCTCCCCCCTCTCTCTCCCCCTCTCTCTATCTCTCTCCCCCCTTCTCTCTCCCCCCTCTCTCTCTCCCCCCCTCTCTCTCTCCCCCCTTCTCTCTCACCTCTCTCTCTCCGCTCCTCTCTCTCCCCCTCTCTCTCTCCCCTCTCTCTCTCTCCCCCCTCTCTCTCCCCCTCTCTCTCCCCCCTCTCTATCTCTCTCCCCTCTCTATTTCTCTCCCCTCTATCGTGCGACCGTGCCCGGCCATGCCCCCTCCATGTCCGGCCATGCCCCTTCATGACAATTCATGTCCGGTCACGCCCACTTCACATCCGGCCACGCCCCTGATCATGCCCGGCCATGCCCACTTCTGCCGCAGATCAGCTAGGGACTCAAAGGCCATATGTGTTTGTCCTCGTACTGTCTCTACTGCGCATGACAGCTTCGGACAAACACACTTGGCCTTTTATATTATAGGATATATATATATATATATATATATATATTATGTATATATATATATATATATATATATATATATATATATATATATACATACAAAGAGGCCTATTTATCAAGCCGTCAACCGCAAATACGATGTGTTTCGGGTTTCCCCATACTCACAGATGATCTTTGAGTACGGAGAAACCTGAAACACGTCCTGTGGCTTGGGATGTGACTACTCTTTGTTTTTCTTTTAGTATGTTGTTATGCCCACGCTGCTTGTGTATTTTTGAATTTTACAACTAATAAATATTTTGGTTTTACGGAGCCGCTCTAGCATCATCCTTCTTTTCTGAGTCATTTAAAGGAACCTTCATTCGGAAGAAGATGTCAAGAGAAGAGGATGCTCCGTGCCGGATGTCTTGAAGATGGAGCTGCTCCGTGCTGGATGGATGAAGATAGAAGATGCTGTCTGGATGAAGACTTCTGCCCGCTTGGATGAAGATTTCTGCCGGCTTCCATGAGGACTTCTGCCTCTTTGTTGAGGATGGATGTTGGGTCTTCAGAAACTGTAAATGGATCTTCGGGGGTTAGTGTCAGGATTTTTTAAGGGTTTATTGGGTGGGTTTTATTTTTAGCTTAGGGTTTGGGCAAGGAAAAAGAGCTAAATGCCCTTTTAAGGGCAATGCCCATCCAAATGCCCTTTTCAGGGAAATGAGGAGCTTAGGTTTTTTAGATTAGGTTTTTATTTGGGGGGATTGGTTGTGGAGGTGGTGGGTTTTACTGTTGGGGGGGCATTTGTATTTTTTTACAAGTAAAACAGCTGATTTCTTTGTGGCAATGCCCCGCAAAAGGCCCTTTTAAAGGCCATTGGTAGTTTATTGTAGGCTAGGGGTTTTTTTTATTTTGGGGGGGGGGCTTTTTTATTTTCATAGGGCTCTTAGAGTAGTTGGTATTAGTTTAAATATTTGATAATTTAGTTTTTATTTTGTGTAACTTAGTGTTTATATATTTTTTGTAACTTAGTGTTTGTTATTTTGTGTAACTTAGTTGTTAGTGTTTTGTAACTTTGTAATTCTTTATAGTAGATTTAAATTATTTGAGTAGGGTTAGGTTTTTAAATATGTAATATATTTAATTTAATTTGTAGTTTAATTTAATTTTAGTATAATAATTAGGGTAGATTAATTATTAGTTTAATTTAGTTTAATGTCATTGTAGGATAATAGTTAGGGTAGGTTAATTAGTAGTTTAATATAGTTTATTTTAATTCTAAAGGTAAGTTTTAATTTATTATAAGATAGGGATAAGTTAATATTTAATATAAAGTTAGCGGGTTGTTAGGTTTAGGGGTTAATAGGATAATTTAGTTTATGGTGATGTGGGGGTCTTGTGGTTTAGGGGTTAATATGTTTAGTAAGTGGTAGTGATTTGGGAGGCCAGGGGTTTAGGGTTTAATACATTTATTTAGTTGTAGTGGACTCCGGGAGCGGAGGGATAGGGGTTAATACATTTAGTTAGTTGCGGCAGTGTCGGGAAGCAGTGGAATAGGGGTTAGTAAGTTTATTTAGTTGCGGTGGGGTCAGGGAGCGGCGGGATAGGGGTTAATAACTTTATTTAGCTGCGGCGGGGTCAGGGAGCGGCGGGATAGGGGTTAAACAGTTTAGTATAGTGGTGGTGTTTAGTGACAGTATATAAATAAAGCTGGGAAAAGCCAAATAGCAGCGAGATCGATGACTGTTTAGTTAACAACAGTCCGCTGCTCATTGCCCAGTACTTGGTGTGCAGCTTTTTGACAGCTTTTTATATAAATATGGAGAGCGTATTCAGGTCCGCGGCCGCAATGTTATGCGATGTCAGGCGAGCGTATTGGTGCCGTCGAATGCAAGAAAGTTGACGGCTTGATAAGTAGGCTTCAAAGTATAAGCCTAATTTGTTAAAGTTACAAAGAAAATGTGAAGTTTTAATCAGAATTTGGAAAATTACAATTCTAAATACACTGCTGAATACAATATTAAATAATCTGAAATGTAAATTAATATAAAATGGAAAGCACAAAGTATAATTGCAACAGAACTCTTATGTCATACAGTGCTATGTTGCACTGGGCATGTCTCTCCTTCACTTACAGAAATGCAGGGAACACCCCTTTGAGAAGCAAAGCAATATCTGCCTTTTGAAAATTTCACTAGGGATCTCGCAGTGCTAAATGATCAATTTAGTATATCTCAACTCAGCTGAGTGGTTTTGAATATCAGGGCCACAGAGAGGAGCGCACTCAAGAACAAACAACCAGCTCAATGACTTGCTACCTTGTTTTATGGCCATTTACCGCCTGGATGAAGCTTATCTTTAGCCCAGTAATGTTTTTAACAGAGTAGAACTTTCCTGTAGTATATCAGTCTGATCCTGCCTTTTAAGGTCAGTGTGTGTGTGTGTTATATATATATATATATATATATATATATATATATATGTATGTGTGTGTGTATATATGTGTGTGAGTATGTATATGTCTGTGTATATATATATATATATATATATATATAAAAGTCACAATACCTATTGTATCTGGGGGTGAAAGGAGGCTCTGTACTTAAATGTGTATAATAAAAAAAGAAGGGGAGTAAAAGGGGGAGTAAAGAAAATGGGATAGTAAAGAATAGGGTTAAATCCAGAGTGCCTTAGCCAGCATCTTCCCTTAAAGTAGGGATATAATATCTAAAGGTCACCCCAGTTAAAGGGTGGCAAGGATGCACTATGTTGAAGAGTGGCAAGGATCTAATACACCTCCGGTACCTCCCTTTCTCCTCTGGTACACTTACAAAAATGTATACTTGCTGGCCATGTCGAGCTGAAGGTTAAATGAAAACGCTACACGTGTTTCACAGCTTAGGTAGTTTCAGTGCACAGCAACGCCATGATGAAGCCACGCTGAAACTACCTAAGCGGCAAAACACGTGTAGCGTTTTCATTTTACCTTCAGCTAGGCATGGCCAGCCAAGTGTAAGTTTTTAAACTGTGACCACCACAAGGCTAATAAGGAATTACAAGCTGCAAAATTTAGAACCAGCACCAGAAGTGTACCGGAGGAGAAACGGAGGTACCGGAGGTGTATTGGAGTTACCTTTAGCGTATTGTATTTGATCCGTATGGTGGAGCAGTTGGTGAGACCATACATTATCCTCAGTGAAGCCTCCAGGATAGAGCACAGGGCTCTTAGGGCACTTCTAGGCGAGGACTTGTTATATTGGCTTTAATAATATACCGCTTTGCGTCTACTACTTATTAAGCTGTCTATTTCGCTTGACTGACATGCTTGATATCAGCTGCATGACTAATCCCCTTTAGCCTGCCTAATATTGCTTTAAATGGAATGCATTAACCACTAATGTGCCATTCGACTATTGCATTACTAATTATGCTTTGCGGATGTGATATGACCAGTGATATTACCAGCAAATATCAGATTCAATTTATGGTCACTACTGGCATCTATCAAAAGAAAACATTGCTGTAATCAAGAAGATATTGCTACATTTATAAGCAAAGAGACATTTCTACTATTACAAACAAAAATATATTGTTATAATTATAAGCAAGGGGGCATTGCTACAATTACAAAGAGAGATTGCCATAACTTAACCATTTGAGTTTGGACTATAAATACGCTAGGAATAGCGATTTTTAAGTTTACATATAGCCCATAACACATTCAATTGGCTGATTTTTTTTATGTATTTTTTATGTATTTTTTTTATTTGTGAGTTTTTGATGTATATGCCGGCTTGGCTTTAGTAAAAGCCATTTTTTTGTGTTGCAACACTTCTACTTGTTTCTATTTTTATTTTTGTATCCGCTATTTTTAATTCTGTTTTTTAGTACAGTTTTTATAGGAAGTGAACCAAATTCACTTTATAACACTGTGGGACTTTTTATGTGGTATAATAAATTGTTGTAGGACATTGTTTAATCTCATTAAGTGTTTTTTTCTATACACATGAACATATTTTTTCTATCTTATTTGATTCTAGTAAAGGATTGATTAATTGCTTAAATATTGAACTTAACTGCAAAAGTAATATACAGGAAATATCCTTTCTAGTTAAATGGAAGGTACACCCTATACATCCCTCCATAGATTATTAACTTCTAGAGCTTTCTTTAGCACCTCACCCCCCCCCCCCTTTTTCCTAATTTTACTCTACTATCTAGGAAGGAGATAGTTTGAAGATGAGGCATATAAGTTATTTACTCTAGCGCTTTTTTATTTACTCATTTTCTATGGATGTGATATGAGACAGATGACACTCTAAGGACATTGCTATTAATTGTTATGAATATATCTGTTACATCTTAATGTACTTGCATTTGACATTATAGACATATGCGTTCTTCAGGTGTATTTGACCTAGCATATTAGACCTTATTTCCTAGTGGCCACTAGCTTAATTTTTTTATAGGATTTTTAAGGTGATACTGTTAATATGTTATTAAAATTAAGTGAGCACTTTATATATGGGTCGCATAGAGCATCCTTGCCACCTTTAAATTGAGGTGACCTTTAGATATATTGGCCCCTATTTAAGAAGGTCTGGCGGACCTGACCTCACAAGAGCTGCTGGTGCAATGCCGCCCCCTGCAGACTCGCGGCCAATGGGCTGCCAGCAGGGGGGTGTCAATCAACCCGATCGTACTCGATCGGGTTGATTTCCGGCGATGTCTATCCACCTGCTCAGAGCAGGCGGACAGGTTATGGAGCAGCGGTCTTTGTGACCACTGCTTCATAACTGCTATTTCTGGCGAGCCTGCAGACTCGCCAGAAACACGGGGCATCAAGCCCCTATAATTAATTTCAGAACTTTTTCCACCTTTAATGTGACCTATAAACTGTACAACTCAATTGAAAAACAAACTGAAATCTTTTAGGTGGAGGGAAGAAATCTAAAAAACTAAAATAATGTGGTTCCATAAGTGTGCACACCCTCTTATAACTGGGGATGTAGCTGTGTTCAGAATTAAGCAATCACATTAAAAATCATGTTAAATAGGAGTCAGCATACACATGCCATTTTGGCGCTGGACTGACCGTGATAGGTGGGATCAGACTGATATACTACAGGAAAGTTCTACTCTGTGAAAAGCAATACTGGGCTAAAAGAAGTTGCACCCAGGTGGTAAATCACCATAGAACAGGCTAACAATGGTATTGAGCTGGTTGTTCGTTCCTGTGAGTGCATTTCTCTCTCTGTCTCTCTCTCTCTATCTCTCTCTCTCTCTCTATATATATATATATATATATATATATATATATATAGGTGTGTATATATGTGGGTGTGTATGTGTGTATATATGTTAGTGTTTTTGTGTGTGTGTTTATGTATAGCTGTGCATTTTTTTTTTTACCAATTTCTTTCATTATTCATTAGGTCAGAAGCAATTTCCTCTTCCCCCTTGTAAATCCATAGAAACTCTTTTACTATAACTACATCCTTGAACATACTGAACTAGCCTTTTTCTTTTCTCATATTTTCCTCACCTATTGTTCTTTTGTTTTTCTCACCTTCTAGAATGTAAGCTTGAGAACTTTTCTACAAATGTGACCTTTTGTATATGAAATGTAATTTCTACATGTATGTATACTTCTGTATAGTACTATATAAATGAATAACAGATGATAAAGATAATGTATCATACTTATTTTAAGCCAAATTAAAAAATGTATTTACATATTAATGTTTCCAGTATTCTATATACAAAAAGTAAAATTCCTCACATACTTTTAATCTGATATATCTCCATGTGTTTTATTTGTTTCCTAGATAATGTTACATTAATCCCTCATTTTCTGCTTTCTATTGAGCAACACCATCAACATATTGACATTTTAGATAAGCTATTCACAATTGCCTTTTAGTGCAATCTTTTTTTCTTAAGGTAAAGAAAACTACGAGACTATTTTATTAAATGTAGAAGGCTTCAAATCCTTGAATAAAGTTGACAAAGGCTGGATTACTACATTTTTCTGAAAGTGTACCTGCAAAGGCAGCACAAAAAGCGTTGCAATACATTTTTATTTATACAGGTTTTGTAAACTGAGTTTTCCAGCAAGATGATTGAAAAGAAACAAGTTTAACAACAGTGGTGCTTCATAAACCTATTGAAGAAAAGAATATAAGAAAACTAAGATCAAACACCATTTGAAAATTACTTTTTTCCATAATCACTTGTGTATGATGAGGGAAATTATATCTGCGGTGGCGGACAGAAATCAACCCGATCGAATACGATTGGGTTGATTGACACCCCCTGCTAGCGGTCGATTGGCCGCGAATCTGCAGGGGGGGGTTTTGCACCAGCAGTTCACAAAAACTGCTGGTGCAATGATAAATGCGGACAGCGTGTGCTTTCTGCATTTAACAATGAGCGGTGGACATGGTTCACTATAGCGGATCATGTCCGTCCGCACAATGATAAATGGACCCCTAGATATGAGTTACTAAATATATTGGTTAGTTATTTGTGCAGAACAAGCGTGCCCTGTTTACATAATTTATTTAGTATTTTGTATCATTTAGGAATTCTGGTACTAAATTATTGGTTAGAGGAGTGGGTAACACAATGTCCCAGCTAACAGCACTACCTTAGCTTCAATGTTAATCCCATGATGTATATTTTTGATAACTAATCAGTAATTTTACCCCTTGGCTGCCAGTAACATACACATGAATGATTTTACCTCTTTAGCTGCCAGTAACAAGTAAACAGAAGTGATTTTAACCCCTTGTCTGCCCCTCACTACTTTCTGCTCCATACTGTAGTGCATATAGTCAGGGGAATTATTTGCACAAGCACTCGTTAATTTACAAAATTTAGTTATTATTAAAAATATTTAAGGAAAAAATTGTCTCTTTATATAGCAATTAAAACATTGTGGGGGAGGGGCATATGAGGGGGGAGGGGCAATAGGGTAGAGGAGGGGCAGAGGAGGTAGGTAGGTGGAGCAAAGAGGAGGTGGGGGGCTCTGCCACACTTTTGCCTGGGGGCCCTGGTTGGTCTCAGTCCACCCCTGTTGTGGACAAATGCTTCTGTGAAAAAAAATGATTTACTATAGTGTGATTTAACCAATGGCTTTTGATAATGTCTCATATTACAATGTAAACAGTCACATTGCTAAATTAGTTACATTATCAAAGAAAAAAAAACACTGAGATTATAATATGACATTTTTATTAATGTACACTTTGAATGTGAGGAGGTTAGGGTGTGTGGAACAGATACACAAGAACAGTGAAAGTCTTTTTGAAAGCTTTACCAATTGATAAGCAAAAGAAGAGTTGGTAGTTCAGACTGAAGATCACAGTAACAACAAGTTTGAACATAGGCCTTATGCAAAACATTAAAGTCCAATAGACCCTGATGCTTAAATTGATTAGCAAAGGGTGAGGTAGTCACAGAATACCTGGTAGGTACAGCAGGCACAGCTAGTGAGAGGAGAGAAGACACAGGTTTATCAGCAGGCACAGGATATTCAGCAGGTATTGTTGGAGAGACTGTCATGGGATACCATATAGGTACAGCAGGCACAGCTGGTTTGAGAAAGGCTGTCACTGGTATGCTAGACACAGGTTTCTCAGCAGGTACAGGATACCTAGCAGGTACTGTTGGTGAGACTATCAAGGACTACCAAATAGGAGAGCATACACAGGTTGGCTTTCAGGAACCGTGTGAGCATACGCAGGTGCAAGGTAGAAATGCCTGGTCTCTGGAACAAGGTAAGCATACACAGGTATCAGGCAAGCCTGCTTGGCTTTCAGGAGCCAGGTTAAGTATATGCAGGTTCAAGGTACATATGCTTGGTCTCTGGAACACACTGAGCATATGCAGGTACAAGGTAAGTATGCTTGGTCTCAGGAGTAAGTTAGCGTACATAGGTATCTGGTAGGTATGCTTGGACTCTGGAATAATGTGAGCATATGCAGGTACGAAGTTAGTATGCTTGGTCTCTTGAACAAGGTGAGCATATGCAGGTAGAAGGTAAGTATGCTTGGTCTCTTGAACAAGGTGAGCATATGCAGTTACAAGGTAAGTATCCTTGGTGTTTGGAACAAGGTGAGCATATGCAGGTACAAGCTAAGTAGGCTTGGTCTCAGGAGCAAGGTAAGCATACACAGGTATTAGGTAAGTATGCTTGGTCTCTGGAGCCAGGAACAAGATAGGTAAAGCAAAAACTCAGCTCAGTGAGCTTTTATAGAAACTCCCGTACCTGAGTCCTCCAGGTGGGAGATCTTGTATTAAAGATGCAGCCTCTTTAAATCTCGGTAGCACACCTATGGGAAGTTACTGAAGCAGGAGCAAAAAGAGTTTAGTCTTGGCGTCCCTTCACATGGGATGCCAAGACTGAAGCAATCATTTTCTAAGTTTGCTGAGACTGGGGAACCGGAGCTGATCTCCCGGAGGTAAGCTCCTCACATTACAATATACTTTCATTATTTACTTCCATTTTTATTTGTATGTATGTTATAAAATAAGATTTTTAATAAACTTTGAAACAATAATATGCATTTACAATATAATTTAATAACGAAAATGTATAAATTCATACCATGGGATAAATCTCTTATTGTGTAATATATATGTAATATATATATACACTGTAATTCCAATAATTCTCATTGGTTTTAAAACTGCACTCAGACCTTTATGGTGTTTGTATAAAGAATATATATTAAACATAAATATACTTATACCAGAACTAATATTAGTTACAAGCATTATAAAAATGTGTGTGAGAATGTATTTTCACTTTATATATACATTTTTCTGTCTTTTTTTTAAATGAATGCATTATATCTCTTCATGACATTAAGCCATGATTTTCTTACTCTGATTAACCAACTTGACATGATTGTTCATGTGGTTATGACTCTAACAAGTGATCTTTGACTTTTTTTAATCTCAAGTGCAGCAAAATACATTTCTACATGGTTCATATAATAGCCTTTATTAAACATAAATGTTCATGCTCTCTGAATCACTCACACTTCTTTCTAGCAATTCTTAAATAATTTTTTGTCTTTCAACACCCTCTCATTCCCCCTGCGTGACCCATTTATCAAAGGTCTTTTTAGCAAGGTTCCCATCCAGGAACCTTTTCTAACTTGCATTGTGGTGATTAGGGAGCATCCGCTGCACACAGTTAGTATTGCACAAGCAATTACTTGTGCAATCGCACTTTATGCTTTCCCACAATAAATTGCACAAGAGCAGGGCTTGTCAATCATCCTGATTAAATCTGATTGGGATGATTTAACTCTTCCACCATTGAGTTGGCAGAGGGACTAACTAAGTATCAGTGGTCTTAAAACCAAAGCTTCTTAAAAGACCAGTAAATACAGTAGAATTGCATAGGCAACAAACACATGATAACAAAACAATGCAATAGCACTTAGACTGAACTTCAAATGAGTAGTAGATTTTTTTCTGACAAATGTCAAAGTTATGTCTATTTCCACTCCTCCTGTACTATGTGACATCCATCAGTCAATCACAAATGCATACACGTACCATGTGACAGCCATCAGCCAATCACAAATGCATATACATATATTCTTTGAGTTCTTGCACATACGCAGTAGGAACTGGTAAATATATAAAGACTGTGCACATTTTGTAAATGGAAGTTAATTGGTAAGTTGTTTAAAATTGCATGCTCTATCTGATTCATGAAAGTTTTACCTGAGTGTCCCTTTAACTAGGGTTTCAGGTGCACTCATGCCCGAAAATGCTTCCACAGCTTCATAAATGGCGCTCTAAATCTCATCTTCCGTTTCCTTTGTCATGCTTATTCTCTCCCCTTCTATCATTCTTGTTGCATCTAACCCTTTATGTTTACTTTCATCTTTCTTTTTCTTGATGACTTTGATAAGAAAAATTCTAAATGACTCCCTCAATTACTGCCCTCTCACTATTCCACTGTTGTATATGTATTAACAGAAACTGAAACTTAGACTTCTGTCTTTTAGTTTTCTGCCAGGGATGTACACAAATCTATTAATTTATATGATGCAGTTCCTTAGCTAATTATAACTTGTTTACATGATTTGTAAAATGTTTAAAAAAATACTTTAAAGGTAAAGTTCACTATCAATCCAAATATGCACACATAGAAACATAGATTTTGATGACAAATAAGAGAGATGGGCCCCGCAAGACTGCCAATATTTAATATATTGGGCCCTATTTATTAAGCTGCTGATAGAGCTTCGGGGCCTCAGCAATTCAGGCTCATGCGAGTAGGCCTCAAACGTTAGTTAAGAAGCTGCATTCTTAATACTGCAGCTTTCTTAGGCTCTCCTCCACTTCAAATGTGACAGAGTTCAATCATCTGTTTGATCAGGATGATTAATCAGGATGATTGACAGCCCCTACTCACATGAGAGTAGGAGGCAGCATTGCACAATCAAGCGATGCCGGGAGGACAGGTTTCTGGAAGCACTGTTGCTTGAATATAACTATGTGTTTAACTCCTGCAAAGGGGTTAAACACATAGTTGAAGTCATCAGACCTGATACACACACACATCCACACACACACTACACGCACACACACACACACACACACATATGTATATATATATATATATATATATATATATATATATATATATATATATATATATATATATATATATATATATATATATATAAAACAGTAAAACAAGAGATGATCTAGTCAGTGAGACACAATATGTGATTGGAAAAACATATAACAAACTAAGCAAATGGGTCACTAAATGACAATATTATATGAAAGATGTGTGATACAACTGAGGTCCTAACACCAATCTAAGTTCATTGAGCTCCTAATAAAACAAACGGAGCAAATGGGTCACTGATTAACAATATTATGTATAATGCAACAGTAGTTCCCACATTAACGTCAGTTCATTAAGCTCCTAGTTAGTTGGAGTGTATGTCCATAAACACTGACATCAGAATATAAAGCTGAGGCTCACAGCTAATCTACCAGGCGACCCCTTCTGTGAGATTACTTACAAGCTGTACACTCAATAAAATGAGGTAATGAGACACTGTTAGGTACTGCCGTGGCTGAATGTGCAGACGGACGGGTGAACGGACACACCCCCTCTTAGTTATTCTCCCTGTTTTCCGATCACACTGTTTGGTTTGTTTTCACTCCCTCTGTGGGCGATTTCGATCAAACTCTCCTCCCTCAAGCTCCGGGAAGTGCTTGCAGCCTTTACTCAGTTTATATATACCATCGATTATATTATCTATAGTATTATTTTGTCGCTCTTATTAATTTTCCCAGCGCTTAACACACCCCATCGTTTTTCTGTTTTACTATTTCCTTTGTTAGAGACTTATTGGAAAAGTTAGTCTCGCCTTTGGGTGTTTGTGTTTTTAGCTGCAGGGAACTCTCGTAAGTGCTTCAATATGTTCTCCTTTTTTTCTTTTTTTCTTTTTATTAGTGTGTGAACTATAGAAGTGTCCCATCTTGTAAACTCAAGCCACCTTATTATACACACACATGATTGATATTCATATGTACCTATTTGTGTGATTTGGTGGTTTAATTTTTTCCTATTGAGACACACATACTAGCATTATTATCATTACTATACATCCATTATCCTTTTGAATTTATACTGGTTTTTGCGCCCTCCTAAATAGAAGCTGACCCCTTTGCTAGCCATAAGGGTCTTCTACTTTGTTTGTATGTATATATAGATATAGATATAGATATATATATATATATATATATATATATATATATATATATATATATATATATACTTAGGGCTCCATTTATTAAGCAGTGGATGATGCTTCGGAAGCCTATTGTTTCAGGCTCGCCTGAAACGTAAGTTAAAATCAGCGGTCGTAAGACCACTGCTCCTTAACCTGCCCTCCACCTTTTAGGTGGCGGATTGAAATCATTGCAATCCAATCTAATCGGGATGATTGAAAGCCTCTGCTAGTGGCCGATTGGCTGCCAATGAACAGGGGGCGGCATTGCCCAAGCATTTCACTAGAAATGTTTGTGAAATGTTAAATGCGTAAAGCATATGTCACAGCGAATCATGTCTACTCGACATTTAATAAATCTACGCCATAGTATTAAACGTTTCATACTAACTATTGTGTAAAAAAGATGTTTAGATTATGGTCACATCTACAGATTTTTATTTTGCACAGCACTCTTTACTCTTTATTGGTAGCTTAAGTTACCGATCAGATATTTACTTACAAATGTATAACTAATGATACTTCATCTTAATGAATTGTAATAATTAGCATTTGATATTTATTTTCATAATGTTAAAGCAAATCCAGATGTTCTATTCTAATATAATACAAAGCAGCATATTCAGTTCTCCTTGATAACGAACCATTTAGGACACTTATAAAACTGAAATGTACTTAAATGCACATCAAATATCTTTCTTTTCCATTTGAAGTGTAAGTTGGGCAATTTAGCTAAAAGGACAGAAATAAGTACTATATGTACTGCCAACAGAAAATTGTGTAACGGGTCCTTCTTGTATAATCATTTCCAAGGATAAATATCTGTCCATGGGTGAAGAACTATAAGATATTTATAAATCTTTTCATGTCTAACACATTCATCATTATGGCAGCTAGTTTACAGAAATACCATCTTAGGATATCTAAAATGAGCCAGTGCTACTTAAATGCACTTTTGTAAACCTTACTCTAAAAACGCTGCATAATGAAGGCAATTTAGCTTTCCTATTTCTAGTGATTTTGAAATGTTAATGTTTCATTTGACAATGGGAAAAAACAAGTTCTTTATGTCAATATATGTGTGTGTGCATGTGTACTTATGCTTGTCTCTGTGCGTATTGTATATGTGGGCAATGTTTTTACAAATATCAATAATAATTTATGCTTGAACTCAGTGTTATAAAAGAAAAAAAATACTACAAATATTACAGAAAATGTCTTAAATTAAACTTTAAATAACCTTATTCAAGATCTGCCATGAGACACCATGTGTAAACAATACAACCCTGGCCCTTTGGGCCCTTGGGAATTTGAAGATTCAAATCAGCCAATAAGAATGCAAGGGTACCCCTATATAGAAGAAGTTGTTCCTTGTATTCACTATTCAGTGTGCGGCTGGAGACCTCATGAAGAGGAGTTCCCTGTTGAAGATCAGTAAAGGACCACAGCCCTCGCCGCCACCACTGGGATGAAAATAGAAGATGGATCCGTGATGGATGAAGATGAAGCGCCGCCCATCATCATCGGTGAGTACCAACTTTGGGGATAGAGTTAGTTTTTTATTTGTTTGGTTTTTTTGGGGTGTTTTTTTTAGATTATGGTTTTGGGGTTTTTTTTAGCAGCAAAATAGTTGAATGCAATGCCCATACAAATGCCCTTTTCGAGTCAATGAGTAATTTAGGTAATTTCGTTTGTTATTTTTTATAAGGGTAGTTTTTTATTTTTTGTAAATAGTAGTTTTTTTATAATGGTAGGATTTTTTTTCAGTAATGCTAGTGTTTTATGGTAAGATTAGGCTTTTATTTAATTTTACAGGTAAGTTTTATTTTATTTTAAGTAGTTAAAATGTATTTTAGTTTATTTATGAGAACTTTAATTTGGGTTAAGTTAGGGAGTTTAGATGTTAGTTTATTACTTTGCATTGTGGGGGGATATGTGGTTTAGGGGTTAACAGATTATTTAGTTACTTTGCATTGAAGTGGGATGGCGGTTTAGGGGTTAATGTTTTGTTTAGATAATTTGCATTGTGGGGGATTGCAGTTTAGGGGGTTAATAGTTTATTTAGATACTTTGTAATGTGGGGGGATGGCGGTTTAGGGGTAAATAGTATTATTTATTTATTGCAATGTTGGGGTTATTAGGCTAGGGGCTTATGGTAGGGTGTTTTATTTCAATTTTGTTTTTCTTTTCTCAATTGATTTCTATAGGGGAACACATGCACGTGCACTCGAAAACTCTGCTAGCAATTTTTGTGCTTTTCGGGATACCGCTTGCGCAAAATAATAATTTTTCTCAACTTGTACTATGAGCAGAACCGGAGAAGCGCAAAAAGCCTAACACTAGCGATGTTTTTGCTAGCGAAGAATTTATATTTACCACAGCAACTTGTAATCTAGCCCTAAATATGAATCTAGAGGAAATAGAGACAATGAACCAATTAAAGGGACACTGTACCCAAATTTTTTTTTTTCTTTCGTTATTCAGATAGAGCATGCAATTTTAAGCATCTTTCTATTTTACTCCTATTGTCAAATTTTGTTTATTCTCTTGGTATCTATATTTGAAAAGCAAGAATTTAAGTTTAGTTGCCGGCCCATTTTTGGTGAACAACCTGGGTAGTCCTTGCTGATTGGACAGCACCAATAAACAAGTGCTGTCCATGGTCTGAACCACAAATTGGCTGGCTCCTTAGCTTAGATGTCTTCTTTTTCAAATAAAGAAAGCAAGAGAACGAAGAAAAATTGATAATAGGAGTAAATTAGAAAGTTGCTTAAAATTGCTTGCTCTATATAAATCACAAAAGAAAAAATTTGGGTTCAGTGTCCCTTTAAAAATATATAAAGGGGGCGGAGCCTGGAGCTGGAAGGAGATGGCTGCTTAGTTTGGGAGCTCCGTGCAGCACTATACTGTAAACAGATATGTGGGTAAAGTGAAAAGTCAAGGAATAGCCTGATTGCTGTGGACAAGGGGCTACACACAACCGGAATCGATAGAGACTGCAGCTGGCCACTAACAGTTTGCTATAACGGCTGGAAATAGCTGGAGAAGGCAGATGCCGATCGCCATCTTGCTTTTGTGGCGCACTTACAAATGAGCGATATCACACGGCACTCAGCAACCACGCAAGGGGCCTGAAGCAGCCAATGCCTCCTGCTGCCGCAACCTAAGTGAAGCAGACAAACCGGGTAATTATTAGACCGGACAACCGGTCTTACAACAGCAACTGGATGAGGCCCCGGAATGATCAGAGAACAGCTCCTACGCTAGATGCGGTAAGAGGGGTAATGGAGTTCTAACTTTCACAGGAGTGAGGAGGTGGGGAACGAAACTGAGAATGGAGATATAGAAAGTGAGTCATATGCAATAAGACTTAAAGTACAGGGTGGACTAGAAAGAAGAGGTTTGCAGCACTAAGCAGTATTGACAGACAAGCCACAGGACATTGAGAAACTTAACATGTTTTGGTCACAAGGCAGTAATCAACTTGCTACATACAGCTCTAAATAGCTGTTTAAAGAGACAGTAATTGCAGAAGCTGATATTTATAAGCCAACTACGTGGCAATCCACAATGTGGCAAGGAAAAAATAAGGGCCTTTAAAAGGATGGACTATATGCCACCTCTTATCCCAAGGGGTTAATATTAGCGACTAATAAGGAGTAAGGATTTTCATAAGTCTATCAATGAATGCTGGCTGTTACAATACGGATGTAATAGCTTACTGTTGAAGAGAATTTAAAATACTACCAACACTGGGTTGCTGTTTAGATTTTGGTCTGGCTACTCAATAAGCTGTATAAAATTGCTCTAAAGTATACACCTAACCTCAGTTCTGGGTCTTAAGATTCACTTCCCACCACGATGTCAGTCAGGAAACAGAATAAGCCGGCCCAAGGGCCTAAACCACCAGCAGCTAGTCTGTTTTTTAAACCGGCTAAGGGGGAGAAAACTTTAGATTCAAACATTGCAACGCTTGACGAAGAAAATGATTCTGATACAGGGTCACAGTGCATGGAAGATGATACAATTCCGGCTACAAGAGCTGATTTGAAGACATTGGTATCTAAGCAGGACATCACTGCAAACTTCGATAAACTTTGGGAGAAATTTGATGCTTTCCAAAATACTGTCACCAATAGCCTGGCGGACATAAAACAAGATATCTCAGATTTGGGTAATAGGGTAGCTACCCTAGAGGAAAATGAGACCACCACTACAGAAGACCTCTCTAACCTCACACAAAAGCTCTCCACACAACAGCAGGAAATGAATGAGATGCATGACAAAGTGGAAGATCTTGAAAACAGGAGCCGCAGATGTAATCTGCGGCTGAAGGGGATACCTGAGGCAGTCTCGGCAGAAGAGCTTCCCGTCTATCTACACCAATTATTTCAAGCCATCACGGGAGAAGTAGGTGAGGAAAAATTTCAAATGGAGAGAGCACACCGTGCACTAAGAGCCAGACCAAAAGAGGATGCACCGCCTAGAGATGTTATTGTTAAGTTCCTCAGATTCCCAGAAAAGGAAGGTATTCTATCAGCAGCTAGAAAGCACCCTACTTTTAAATTCCAAGGTGTGGTAATCCAGTTTTTCCAAGATCTTTGTATCAGGACACTCCAGAGGAGAAGCTATTTGAGGCCTCTTACCACTCTCTTGAGAAAGCATCAGATTGGGTACCGATGGGGATTCCCCTTTTGCCTATTTATTCAGCACAATGGTAGATCACTAAACCTGAAAGAAGTATCGGAAATACCAGATATATGTCGCAGACTGCAGTTGGAAACGCCTGAGATACCCCAACTACATCAAACAGAAGACTCCTCTCCAGCATCATCAAGCCAGATTCATCAACAGAGACAGAAATGGACTAGAGTCTCAAAAAGAAAAGCTAAGTCTTGACATTCTCTTCTTCACTGATTTATTTAGGTTAAGTCCTATCCAATCTCTCTGAGACAAGAGGGAGAGGGGGAGTACACCATCTCCACATCCAATCCTAATTCTGGAGGGAGAACCGATATGCAAGGAATTTTGATAATCACTGGTCTCCTACTAGAGGGAGCTGGAATGAGACGGTCTCCTTTGAGTAAAAGGTTTTGAAAATATTGGGTATGTTTTCAGGGTGGCACAATTGACAGGGTTAAGAAAATGTCAAACCTAGCTATAACCCCCTTTTGTGTCTGTGGGTTTTTTTTTTTTCTTTTCTTTTTTGGCCTTTATAATACCACTTTTTCTTATACTCTTACCCGACAAGTCTCTTGCCCCCTCTTCAAGGGGGAAGGAGAAAATATCTAATGTTCTAATCTTTACAGTTATAGTACGGAAGGTTAGTAGAATACGATCAACCTGTGTAAGGAGGAGGTCAGGGTTGAGACTATTCTTGTTTTTTACATTTTATTGTTTTTCTTATATAGGAGGAAAATAATTTTAGTTCTTAATTATCCTGTTTTAATTTGGTTTTTGAACAGATTGTTATTGAATGTAAACTTATTTGTTCTTGTTTTTTTTTTTTTTTTTTTTTTTATTTTTTAGACAGTTTTATTATTAGTGTAAATGCACTTTTTTTTTTTTTTTTTTTTTTAGTTTTCAAAAAGCTTTATTGAATCAAAAACAATATAACAATACAGGTTGTCCATTTTACATTTTTAAGAAAATACAAACAAATTAGTTAGTGTGAAGATCTTTAGAAAATAAGTATTTCCATTTCTCTGTCAAATATTATGCAGTCCATAATGCATGTAAAATGTTCTTTTCCTGTTTAAAATCTTTAACAGCTTTAAATGTAAAATAAGGAAATAAACAATAAAGGTTGTAATAACATAACTTTGGTGTATTTCTATGAGGCGCATAGGGGTAGACGCACTTGATTTATGTGTGTCTCGGGGTCGTGAGGTCAATCAGGTCTTATTTATACTTGGTTGTTAGACTATGTTAGGGACTCTTATTTATTGTATAGATATGTGTTTCCCAGAAAATCATTAAAGCACAATAGAAGTCCATCCTGCCTGTTTTTTGATAATGGTATTTTTCTAAGGATAAAAGGGAAGTAACATTTTGTCTCCAACTTCCTATTGTAGGAATTGTTTGTTGTTTCCAGAGCCTCGGGATTAACTGCTTCGCGCTGCTTAACATGATGTATAGGAGTGTTAGTTTATATTTACATTTAATCTTAGGGGGGAAATTAAATAGTAAGGTAATGGGGTTGTAAGGTATATTATGTGAGAGAACAACTTGGATCTCTTTGTGTATTTGCTTCCAAAATGGTTGTAGAGTGGGACAATCCCACCAAATGTGATATAATGTGCCCTTCTGTTTACAGGCTCTCCAGCAGTGTGGGTCGGAGTGTTTATAAATTTTAGCGAGTCTGCTAGGGTAAAGGTACCAGCGTCCTAATAATTTCATATTGGTCTCTGTTATACTCATAGAGGATGGCGATTTACTCATCTGTTGGAAGATCTTGTTCCATGTTTCACCTGTCACCTCAACTCCTAGCTCTGTTTCCCATGCTTTGGTGTATGATGGGAGTTGTCTAGAATGGGTATCTATCAGGATTTTATATATTGCTGATAGTGTGCCTTTCATGGGTTGGGTGGCCCAACATAGGTGTTCAAATGGTTTTAAAGTCCGGACTAAGTTTGGTTTATCTTTGTGATGCATTATGAAGTGGGACATTTGGAGGTAGTCAAACCATCTATGGAAATGAGGAATATGTTTATCAATTAATGACGTTCTGGGCAAGAGAGCTCCTTGTTCTAGAACTGAGTAACAAGGTAGGCCGGTTGTGATATTATAGAACTTATCATTCCAGATGTGTTGATGGGAGGGAAAGTCCACATTATGTAACAGGGGAGAGAGAGGGGAGGGGATTGTGGAGATATCGTAGCGGGCCCTTATTAGGGCATCCCATGTTATCATAGTGCTTTCAACTAGAGAAGGGCTACTTGAGTGTGGGGTTCTGTGGTGCGGGTGTGTCCAGCAAATAGCACTCAGGCTCTTCGTTGCTGACAGATCGTGTTCTAATTTAACCCACTCTTTATTTTGAGCGTTTTTGCTCCAGTCTACAATCCTGGTTAATTGTGCTGCCTGTTTGTATAATTCTAGATTGGGAACCCCAAACCCACCCCTGTTCCGATTTCTATATAGTGTAGTTTTTGCTATTCTGCTCCGTTTGTGTGCCCATATGTAGGAATTTGCTAGAGATTGTGCCGTTCTAATAAAATGTGTGGGGGTAGATATGGGAACTGTTTGGAATAGATACAGTAAGCGAGGGAGGATACTCATTTTATAAGCTTGTATTCTTCCTAACCAGGATATATGTTTGTTTTGCCAATTATCCAAATCTTTGCGTATTTCATTGAGGAGTTTTTGATAGTTCAATTTAAATAGTAATTCTGACGATATTGCAATTTGTATCCCTAAATATTTTAACGATTTACGTTGGTGTGTAAACTGATATTTCTGAGTTATCGTTTCGATGACTGCACTGTCGGTTGCTATGCTCAGGAATTCCGATTTAGATGTATTTATTTTAAAGTTGGACATAGTTCCATAGGAGTTTAGTTCAGTCATTAGTGTGGGTATAGTAATCTCCGGGAGGGTTATTGTAAAGAGGATATCGTCAGCGTAAAGTGATGTTTTGTATTGTGTATCTCCAACTAGCACCCCGTGTATTTGGTCATTATTTCTAATTTTAGTGGCCAGAACTTCCATGGCCAGTATAAACAATAATGGGGAAAGGGGGCAGCCCTGTCTTGTTCCATTGTAAATTTGGAAGGGATCTGATAGGGAGTCATTTAATTTGATACGGGCCTTTGGGTTGTGATATAGGGCGAAGATTTTGTCTATAAGGAGGTCTCCCAGTCCAAAATGGGATAATGTAGATTTAAGGAATTGCCAGTCGAGCCTATCAAAGGCTTTCTCGGCGTCAATAGCCAAGAATATTGTTGGGACAGATTGGGTTTGGGCGTATTCTAACAGATTTAATACTTTAATGGTATTGTCGCGCGCTTCCCTGAGGGGGACAAATCCTACCTGGTTCGGATGGATAAGTAGGGGCAGATATTTATTAAGTCTGAGTGCAATAATTTTGGCGTATAATTTGATGTCCACGTTCAGCAATGAAATAGGACGAAAATTGGCAGGGGTGTCTGGCTGTTTGCCGGGTTTAGGGATGACTGTAACATGAGCCTCCAGCATGGAGGGAGGGAAAGGATGTTGGGCATCTGTCCTGTTAAATATCACTTCAAGTTGTGGGAGTAGGATTTGTGCAAACTGTTTGTAATAATAAACTGAAAAACCATCCGGTCCCGGGCTTTTACCAGATGGTAGTTGTTTGAGAGCCAAAAGGATTTCCTTCGTAGTGATTGGAGCTTCTAGCTCCTCTGACTGTTCTAAAGTTAATTGGGGGAGAGGAATGGGGGTAATGTAAGTCTTGATCTCAGGGCTTGTTTCTACCGGGGTATTCCTCTTTTTTAAATTATAAAGTTTGGAGTAGTATTGCACAAATTGGGAAAGGATCTCAGGGGTAGTGTGAACCTTTTTATTTGCGGGTGTTTTTAGCTCGTGGATAAAGGTTTTCAACTTTTTAAGTTTAAGGGCACGTGCCAATAGTTTCCCTGCTCTGTTATTCTCAAAGTAAAATTTTTGTTTAGTTTTAAGCGCTAATGAGTTGGCTTCTTTGAGCATTTGGTCTTGGACCGTTTTCCTAGCTGTTTCAAGCGCAGTGAGAGTTTGTGAATCTGCTGGATTCTGCTTGTGTGCATACTCTAACTTGGCTAAAAGGTCTGTTGATTGCTGATAAAGTGTGCATGCTTTGCTTTTAACATATGCCTGTCTTTTAATAAATTCACCCCGTATGAAGCATTTATGTGCTTCCCATACTACATATGGATCAGTTTCTGGAAGTGAATTGAATTGAAAATATTCAGGGAGAAGCTTTTCTAGTTTAGCTTTGAATTCAGGGGCATTTAACAAACTGTCATCTAATTTCCACTGGAAGACTCTCTTGGGGGCAGATGGCCAGTCAAGTCTTGTGATTACAGCAGAATGATCTGTCCAAACTGTGTGTGAGATTTTAGAGGATAAAACATTAGATAGACCTTTCTGATTGGTGAGGATATAATCAATCCTGCTATAGGATCGGTGCGGGGACGAGAAAAAAGTATAGTCTCTCTGCTCAGGGTGTTTGAGTCTCCAAATGTCAAATAGGGTCTGGTCTCTAAATATTTTCCAGAGGTGTTTTGTTGTGCTTTTCGATATAGTCGGATGCGGATTGGATGTATCCACACACGGCTGGATCGGTATGTTAAAGTCACCCCCAATGTAAAGAGCGCCTTTAGCGTAATCTAAAATTTGGGCAAAATGTTTCTTGAAATAGGGGAGTTGTTTAGTATTTGGGGCGTATAGGTTGACCAGTGTTACTGGGGTGCCGTATAACAGGCCAACAATACAAAGGAACCTTCCTTCCGTGTCGGTGTAAGTTTTGATATGTGTATAAGGTATGTGTCTGCTTATAAGAATGCTGACTCCGTTTCTTTTGTGCTCAAACGAGCTGTGAAAGTGTTGGGTATAGTGGTAGCCAAAGTATTTTGGTTCTTTAGATTTTAAGAAATGGGTCTCTTGTAAAAAGAGAATGTCTCCCTTTTTCCTATGTAGGTCTGTGAGTGCCATTGAGCGTTTCTGAGGTGAGTTCAGTCCCTTTGCGTTTTGACTAATTAGCGTAATGGTTTTATTGTTGGCTGGCATTAGGTAGGTTGTGTTTTGAGGTTAAGCAGTGCTCTGATTGAGTAATTTTATGATTTAAGAGTTGCGCCTCTAGAGCTATACACCAGAAAGATAACAAAAAACATTTAGACAAAAAACAATAATCAACAAAACTTCTCCCACTGGAGTAACATGAGAGAATAGTGGGTAGCATTTGTTTCATAACAAGTGCAATGTTAAGAAGGATGGTAACCAGCTGTAAAAATTAGCTACTAACATTCAATTATTTAAACCATCATGACCTGTGTAAATTAAATGGAATAGAAATAGAGATAGAGATAGAAATAGAAATAGAAATAGAAATAGAAAAAGAAAAAGAAAAAGAAACAGGTGACATAAATTCAGTTCAACTTTTTCAATTTAACTGAGTAATGTTATTTTGATAATACAGTGTATGTACCGGGGGGGAGAGGGGGGAAGAGGAAGGGAGAGAACAGGGGAAGGCACATGATACTGTTTTAAGTACAATCTCACCATACTGCTTGTCCTAATGTCCTTAGGAGGATTTAGTGTCCATCATGTAACCATAACGGCGGGTGAGAGAGACAGTTTTTCGTTCAAAGATAGAGAGACGGACATTGAAGAAAGCCTATCCTGTTTTATTACTTAGGTTTTCTCAGGTGTATGTTGCTTCTTGCTTGGATCTGTGGTAGCCATTGATCTCTGTTTCTTTGGAGTAGATGTGCTTGAATGTCTCGATTTGGATCTGTGGGAGGAGGGTGCCTGCTGCCATTCCATGCTGTGTTGTTTTGTTCTTTTATGAACAGGTTGTTCTAGTAGTGGCTCTTCTCTACTGCAGTCTGGGGGGTCTAAATCCAGAGCTTTGCAAAATGTTGGGATTTCTTCTGTAGTTTTACAGGTCAGCTTCCGATTTCCATGGAATACATACAAGTGAAAGGGGAATCCCCATCTGTAGAGGATTCTTTTTTGCCTTAAAAGAGAGGTTAAAGGGTTCAGTTCTCTTCTTCTTTGCAGTGTCCTGGGAGAAAGATCAGCATAGAACTGCAGGACCAAACCTCGGAAGCGAACTGGTTGATTTTTCCTAGAGGCATTTAATAATTCTTCCTTTTCTCGAAACTGCTTGAATTTAATAATAATGTCCCTTGGGGGAGCCGAATCTGGTGGTTTGGGTCGCAATGCTCGGTGAGCTCTATCCCATTGAAAATTTTCTGCTGCTTGTGACCCTGTTAAGTGTTGGAATAGTGCGGGGAGGTAGGTCATTAAGTCCTTAGGTAGGACCGACTCAGGTATTCCTCTGATTCTTATGTTTTTCCTCCTTCCCCGGTTCTCCAAGTCTTCTAACTTGTCGTGCAGCGTGTCGAGAAGAGAGGCATGTAGTACTGCTTGATCTTGCAAAGATGCAATGGTTTCTGTGGCTTGTCCTGAGGTATCTTCAAGTGCCTCAACCCTAAACCCTAGGGAGTGAATGTCTTGTTTGAGCTCCGCCATCTCCTCCTTAATGCAAGATCTAATGATTTCAGCTATATCTTGTTTGGAAGCAAGTGAGGAGAGGACAGAGGTTGGGATTTGTGACATAGGGTCTTGTGGCGGTGTGATTGGGGTAGAATTGTTAGAGTCTCTGTCAGGAGAGGAAGGTACCTCAGGATCTGAAACAGCTGAAAGCCTCAAACCACCAGAAAAGAAGTTTTTTGCCAAATGGTCTTTTGAAACAAGCGGCTTAGTGAGTTTGGCAGGTTTTATTTGTTTTCTGGCCGCCATTACCTTGCTGTTATTAGCCACTGTAATTATTTATGCAGGGTTTTCTGTTATGGAGTGATTTTAATTAGTCCCGGAATAGTGAGATTATAGACTGTTTCTCTGTATTATTTCCTTTACAGGTATCCGCAAAGTGCCACTGTGTGATTAGCTATAGTATTTTGGTTTTAATCTATGGCCCTGTGTACTGGCATATGCAGTGTAATATCTGCCAAGATTGTATCTTCTTGTTTGCAGGTATTTGAAAATTGCGGCTCTATATAAGCTTTATGGGCAATGCTGTCTTTGCCACGTGGGGGGATATCAAGCGGCAGGGAGGCACGGTGTTCTATGCGGGTAATTTATTCAGCGATCGCTGCTCTGTGCTCACCCTGTCTTGTGACGTTCTTGTCAGCAGCTCTCTGATGTCCGAGTGGCAAGTGGTCCGGTGGGCCGCTTAGGGATATCTCCGATGTCAGTCTGTGCTTTCTGGGCAAGATGGCGGCTCCCGTGTAGAACACACGCCTGTGTATTCCGATATTCTGTGGTCCTGGGGCAGAACCTATGTCCAATTCAAGTGTCCTGTGTCCCGGTAGCTGTTCCGTCACCTGTTTTATCTGAAATCTGCGCTTTAACAGGTCATTTATGGTGGTCTTATAAAGCTGGTGTTACGGAGCTCAGGGATTATGCGGCCATTTGCACCGCTTCCGGCTCCGCCCCCCCATTTGTTCTTGTTTTTGTTTATGTTCTGTCGACTCATCTTGCCTATTTCCATGAATCACCCAACAAGAGAAAGTTATGTCTACAATGCCTTCGGGCAACAAGAGTGATAGCAGAGACAGCGGATCCGGGGTGGGCCCCCCACCTCCAAAACAGTGAGTAATGGCTTGTAATCTCAGACTGATATCACACAATGTTAGGGGCCTTAACACAGACCTTAAGAGATGGACGGCGCTAGGCCAATACAATAGATTAAAAGCGAACATCATTTTCCTTCAGGAGACACATTTTACTAGAGAAGTCATTCCTAAATACTGGGCCAAGGGGTACACGCAACATTTCCACTCTATAACAGATCAAAAGAAAAGAGGTGTGTCAATATTAATTCACCAGTCGGTGGGGTTTGTGGTGGAAGAGACAATAAGGGACCCGGAGGGCAGGTTCTTGATACTTCAAGGGAGAATACATGAAAAGCAAATAATCTTTTGTAATGTATATGCACCTAATGAAACCCAAGCAGCCTTTTTTTCTCAAGTCTCACATTTATTGACTAGATGGTCACATTCCAGGATAATATTGGGGGGGGGGGATTTTAATGTGCCGATGTATGCTTATCAAAATAAGGACAAAAATCCACTATCCCAAAAACAACTGAGACACAATTCTACAATTAAGAAAATAAAAGAGATTTTCTTATCTCACAATATTCTAGACACATGGGACACGCTATATGGTAAGACCAATGACTACACATTCTACTCATTTGCACATAAATCCTATACAAAACTAGATTACATATATGTCAGCCAAACATTGATTCCAGACTTGGCCTTTTCCAAGATTCATGCCTGTGCCTGGTCGGACCATTCCATAGTCCAAATAGATATTAAGCAATCATTTCATACTAGTGCGACACGGTCTTGGAACTTTGATCCATTTGTACTCCAAAACCCCAAGACATGCAAATCTATATCAAAAGCCTTATCAGAATATTGGGGCATTAATGCAGGAACCACTTCCAACCCCATCACCATCTGGGCGGCACACAAACCTTATATCAGAGGGCTACTGATTAAAGAAAAAGCCGCTCTAACCAAAAAGTCTAGGCTCCAAACAGATACATTACAAAAACAAATAGACACTCTAACTAGAGTACACCAACAGAATTTATCACCTAAAGTATTTACACAATTACAGGCCAAAAGAGCTGAACTGGCAGCAATTATGAATAAGACTTCAGTGAGGGCAGCACACAGATTAAGAGCACAATACTTTTTGTACTCAAATAAACCGGATAGGTATTTGGCCCATAAACTTAAGGAGCGGACAAAATTTTTCACTATACCTTACTTACAGAAACCTGACGGCTCGTGCACCTCTAATCCACAAGAGATAGCGGACAGTTTTGCTCAATACTACGGTTGTCTCTATGATGGGAAAAAAGTAGTATATAACGACCAGATAACGCAGCGTAGGTCTAGGTTCCTAGATGACATTACACTTACACCGTTAGATAAAGAAGCTAGTGATGAATTAAATGCAGAAATAACGACTAGAGAAGTCCTTAACGCCATAAAAGAGCTTAAACCGGGAAAAGCAGCAGGCCCTGATAGGTTCCCAGGCGAATATTACCAACTTTATAAATCGGTTTTAACCCCACACGTGGTCTCTTTTTGTAATGATATTTTACAAGGTAATGAGATCCCCCATGAAATCATACAGGTCAAAATAGTAGTTATTCCTAAACCTGGCAGAAACCCAAAGTTATGTCAAAGCTACCGACCCATTTCCCTTATTAACCAGGACATCAAGATTTTCACCAAAATTCTAGCGAATAGGCTAAAATTGCATTTACCCACACTGATCCACCCAGACCAGGTGGGCTTTATTCAAGATAGAGAGGCCCCGGACAACACTAGGCGCGCGATCTCCTTGATAGAATACCTTAGCAAAACGAGAACGCCTTCTCTGGTCCTGTCACTGGACGCGGAGAAGGCGTTCGATAGAATAGACTGGGTCTTTATGCTGGAGGTTCTTACTAGGTTAGGTATCAATGGCCTATTTGTTCAAGCTATTAAAAGCATATACTCTCATCCCACAGCTAGTGTTAGGGCGGCAGGTTATCAATCAAAATTAATAGATATCTTGAATGGCACACGCCAGGGTTGCCCGCTTTCGCCACTTTTATTTGCGATCTGCATAGAGCCACTAGCAGCGATGATTCGCCAGTCATCAGACATACATGGAGTTTTACTCAAAGGGCAGGAGTTTAAGATATCTTTGTTTGCTGATGATGTCCTTCTTACATTGACTAAACCACTCATCTCCCTCCCAAATTTATACAGAGTATTGAAAGATTACTCAGATATATCAGGATACAAGGTCAACCTTGAAAAGTGTGAAGCTCTCCCCATAGCCCTTCCCAATCATACTAAAAAACTCATCGAAACTAACTTTGAATTTCTATGGACCACAGAATCGATCAAATACTTAGGGATTAAAATCTCGAATAATATGGCTGACTTATATAGATTAAATTATGTTCCTCTATATAGAATGATTAGAAAAGATATAAATATATGGAAAAAAGGCAGTTTCTCTTGGTACGGCCGATTAACGGCGATCAAAATGAATATTCTCCCGAGACTTTTATACCTCTTCCGAGCCCTCCCAATTAAAATTCCACTCATTGACCTGGGTAAATTGCAATCAGACTTGGTGGGTTTTCTTAGAGGAAATAAAAAAGCTAGAATTCCATCCCATATTCTTCAACAGCATAGACAATTGGGAGGGGTGGGAGTACCAAATCTAATACATTATTATCAAGCGGCACGGTTGGCGCAGACCACCCTCTTTAGCAAGAAATCAGGGGACCAGGTGTGGGTGCGGGTAGAGACACTCATGACAGACTATAAAAATTCAGATGATATCTTATGGGACCACTCGAAACAACCCTTTAAGGGAATGTCAGCTTCTAAACTTACGATCGAGATGATGCAGCTCTGGACTTCGCTGTCCAGATCTTTAAATCTCATACCAACAGATTCAGTCATGAGACCGATAAAGACTCTTCTAAACCCAGACTTTCACACGCACATAGGGAAGTGGGAAAACAAAGGGCTGTACAGGGTAGCGGATTTCTTACATAAAAATAGAATAGCGACATATCAACAAATTCAGGATAAAGTGAATCCCGAGAAAATTCAATGGTTTCTATATTTGCAGGTATCCTCGGCTATTGCTAAATTTAGGACACACAGCTCAGTGAAGCAGTTAACAACACTAGAGCGTTTCTGCAATTCTACTAAAAGACACAAACAACTGATTTCAGCCATATATTTAGAGATTCAAAAAGCCAAAAACACCTCTAAAACTTCACTGATGGAGAAATGGGAAAAAGAATTAAACATAATATACTCAAGGGAGGAATGGGAATCAATACTATATACGTCTAGTAAGGGATTAATCAGCGCCGACTTCAGGGAAAACTGTATTAAAACATCTTTTAGATGGTACTTGACTCCCACAATCACCTCACACTACACTCAGAGGGGTAGTAAACTTTGCTATAGGGGATGTGCTGAAACAGGGACATATATTCATATGTGGTGGGATTGCCCACAGATTAAACAAATATGGTCCAGACTATCTGACCTACTTAGTGAAGTATTGTCTGAAACCATTTCCCTAACAGCACCACAAGCACTACTGAACGAACGCATTGAACCCTTTGGTGCTCCCATTAACATGTTTATATGTACACTTTGTACAGCCACCAGAATCTGCGTGGCGAGATATTGGAAGTCAGGAGCTCCTTCTTGGATGGAAGTGACAGATAAGATCCAAGCTACATATAAAATGTCTGAAACAGCAGCTCATATTAAAAATAACTTCAATCAATTCTCTAAAATTTGGTACTATTGGCTTCTGGCAGGATACTAGGGAGACTTGTGAAAGGAGGATGCTCATTCTGGCTAAGGGAGAGGAGGACTGTTATCAGGGGGTAGTGGGAGACTTAACTTAGAAATCAGACGGTAAGGCCAGGTACACTACTAAGACTGAATTAAAAGATTGGTGGGGGCCCCTTCCCAGGATCCGCTGCAAAAGAAATGAAGCGACAGGCAAGTTGAATGTAGTTTAATTTTATGTTGGTTTATTTTTTGTTATTGAGTTGATTGGGGGGAGAAGTGGAAGAATGGGAGGGGAAAATTTGTACTGAGTAAACATGACAAATAGGGAGAAAGAAACAACGATGAATAGTTTGATATGTTACCATTTGCCAATCCTTTTCCCACTCTTCCATGATTTTGAAATTCTAATTTACTATGCTACAATGCAGGTCGGATGGACAATACCATAGATGATCTTTAAGTTCATTTTTTCTATGCAAGGTAAAGATCTCTCAAGGTACCAAACAATTAAAGTAAGGTTAAATACTGGACATTAGCTTTGGTCAAGAGGTCAATGGATCTGTTATAGAATGTATTGGATGAACATTATGTTTTGTACCTGTTGTTTATGATGTAATAATAACAATAAAAAGTATTTCAACTAAAAATATATAAAGAAATAATAATTAAGCAGGACGATAAGGGTGGAGGAGAGGTCATATTAAATAAAGACCAGTACATTGGGGAGTATAAAAATCAATTGTGAAATACAGACACCTACAAGAAATTAAATGGAAATCCAATAAATAAATATAAGATACAATTACAAGACCATTTAAAGAAGGGTTTAGAAACAGGAGTTCTAAATAAAAATGAATTACATTTTTTAAACATCAAAGTTTTTTTTATACTTTTTATACACTCCCTAAGGTAAATATGGACCAATTTAACCCACCCGGAAGACCTATTGTATCTGGAGTAAATTCCCTTACTAGTAATATGTTGACAAATTATTACAGCCTTTTGTAATGGACACACAAGCCAACTTGAATGATACTCTGGGGCCCATTTATCAAAGGGCTTGCGGACCTGATCCGACACTGCGGATCAGGTCCGCAAGACCTCACTAAATGCGGAGAGCAATACACCGCCCCCTGCTGACTCGCAGCCAATCAGCCGCCAGCAGGGAGGTGTCAATCAACCCGATCATATTCGATCGGGTTGATTTCTGGCGATTTCTGTCCGCCTGCTCAGAGCAGGCGGACAGGGTTATGGAGCAGCGGTCTTTAGACCGCTGCTTCATAACTTGTGTTTCTGGCGAGTCTGAAGACTCGCCAGAAACACGGCCCTTCAAGCTCCATACGGAGCTTGATAAATGGGCCTGTCTAAGTGCAAAATATCTCTTAGACAAAGTGAAATGGAAAGAAAACCTATGCTAGCAACAGCGGACGTAACATCCATATACACATTAATCAAAAAGAATATAGGGATAGCATCAGTTTCCTCTTTTCTAGAAAGAGATAATGAAATTGCTGAAATACAGAAATATTTCATATTAAAGAGGATAAAGTTTATGCATAAAATAAAAACTACGGGTCTCTGCGTCTCTTGATCAGCAGTACTAGAGAAAGCGGAATTGAACCCACTACAAAAGGTTACCCAAGTTCTTCAACTGGACTTGGAGTGCAGTAGCAGCGGCAGAATCACACCAAAGCGCCACTAGAGGGAGCAAAATGCCTCAGACATACTGCCTTTTATGTCATCCTGCATGTCTATGCGCCTTTTTTTAATGGATTTGAATAAACTTGAAGTTTTATTTTAACGCACTATACGCAGTGCCTGCTTTCTCTTTTTTTCACTTAGTATAGAGTTTATATTGGCCTCCAATTTCTTCTGGTTTAAAGATGAGTTTTATTCACAGAACGGTGGTACAGCCATGGGCAGCAGATTTGCACCAAGCTATGCCAATTTGTTTATAGCGGCTTGGGAAGAAGAATTTATTTATAATCAACACAAGTGGAAAGTGAATCTGGTGTCCTATGGCCGTTACATCAATGATATATTCATCATTTGGCATAGTTCAATGGAAAGATTTTATAGGGGTCGATAAAGCACTGTGCTGTTTGTTTATTTATTTATTTATTTATTAGCATATAAAAACCCAGGTTCGACCAAAAAAAAAAAACCCCAAACACAGCTATACCTATAATAAAACTAAGGCCCATTAAAAAAACACCCCAAAATAAAAAATCATAAACTAACACTACAAGTTACTATAACAATAGCCTTTAGAAGGGCTAGAAGTGTCAAAGCTCTTTTTCATATATATATATACTAGAACCCCATTCTACAATAAAAGTACCCCCCCATAAAAAAACACCCTAAATTAAAAAAAAAAAAAACTATCCTAAAAAAAGTTGGGCATTGCCCGAAAGTGTTTAAGCTCTTTTTGGGAAAAAATCCTAAACTAAAAAAACCTAAAGGGAAAAAAACCTAATTTTAAAAATAAAAAAGCCCACCTCAAAAAAAATTCTAAAGCAAAAACCAAAAGTTTATACTCACTAATAATGACTCTGGTGGTCCTCTTCTTCCACCTTCTGTCTTCCATCTTCAGTATTTCATCTTCTTGCTTCTTCTTCCATCTTCCATCCAATCCTTCTTTTATTCTTATCTTCTTTTCTTCTTGCAGAGGTCCACTTCTCGCAGTCACCACCACACACTGAAGCTCGAATAAAAGGTTCCTGTGTAAATAGGGATGCCCTTGCATTATATTGGCATTGTCATTGTATTCCCTGACACAAATATCCACAGTCAAGGAATACACAGGTTCTTTGTTGAGATTTTGTTTATTGATCACGTACCAAGTTGATCAACATGGGAGAATTGTGAATTGTGCAGACAGCAAATTCTGAAGCTGGGCAGTCCAGCATTCAGTTTTAACAGAGTACAACAGGTTACGTAATCAACATGTATCCACCAGTAAAATTCTACTTAAAGATCCCTTCATCTGGTTGCTGGCAAAATACCTATTCTAATACATCTGTTTTCCTATACTTGTTACAGTTTACAAGAATGAAGAAAAATTCAACAAGTTAGTTTCCATTTGAACCACCTGTCAGTAAAATAGCATACACTCTGTTTGATCTAGCCTAGTTTCCTGTGCACTGGCCTAGTGCACAGAAAACCATTGATGTGACTTCTCTTATTTTGGACAGGGAGAGAAATGCAGGAATTAACTGTTTGTTATTCTACAGATAGTTACCTGGCCCAATGTTACATGCAGAGAAGTAACATACTCACATTACAGGAGTTTTCAAACAAGATAGAAGACATGATGATTAGACACAAATAAAGAATAAGCAAAAATATCCACTGTGGCCTATCTGACTGAAAAAGCCCCATTAAAAATAACCAGCTAACTTAATTATTTTACAGCATGTTTTGCAATTCTTAGTCCAATAAACAAATAGAATTAAAGCCAAAGGGACTAATTTGGTGGAAAATCAATAAAGAAACACTATGTAATTTAAAAAAATAAATGACAAGACTAATAAGGCAGAATTAAGCGCAATGAGCAGTCTGTATCCTTTTAAAGTGGATAGCTTTTAAAATTCTACCAGCTAGAATACACTAAAATCATGACCTCTAGAAATAATTAATTAGGCTAAATTGATAGACCTAGATGCTAATCTAAAATGAAAGTGCTGGGACTCTTGGCAACTATTTCACTTGGTTTCTCTTAATTACAAAGGTCTGACTCTGTACAGGAATCCTGTTGGTTCAGGTATAGGAAATATAGTCATTAGGCTCCATTTGAGAAGCACTGGACAGACATGGGTTGACAATTCTGAACCTGTTTGCCCCTGTGTGCTTGTCATTTTAAAATGTGATCACTTTTACTGGTAGTTACAGTGATCTCATGACCATGTGGCATTTTTTTGTGCATGCCTCATGAGTCATCAAGTGATTAGCCACTGGACCTGATACCAGCATGCACTGGGGCATGCTAGTAGCTAGGCTCCATGAATGGAGGCACCCCACTGACAGGCATAGGATCACAGGGACACCCTTTCCCTGAGATCACTAGACGGGGGTGTTCTACATTATGCTATTTCTACATGGGCTCCGAGGCTCACAAACAGCACCAGACATCAGTACCATACAGGGTACAGTGGTAGTCCTTAAGGGCTAAACAATCAATGTCGTACAGGGTACAGTGCTGGTCAATAAGGTGTTAAGTATAGGACCATTTTTCACAGAACCAATAATACATAAATTGGTGCTAATAATCAATTAAAATGGTTGATTGTGATTGGTCAGCATCAAAAAGGTTTCATCTGCAGATGTTACCTGCAGATAATTATCTGTGAGCAAGCCCTAAAACATGAAGAGAAAATTCCAAACAAACATTGAATATTGGGTATTTTATTTAATGTGCTATGAACATATTTTTAGCATTTAGTTAAAGTGTATTAACTGTATTTTGTAGTGTTAATAGTTATGACTGCTTTCAGAGTTCACAGTAATTTTTATGAACTGACATATTCCAATGGAATTTTAAGAGAAAATATTCTGATTATGAAATCAGTACTTGTATCTCATATTCTCTGAAAGGGCAGCATTAGAAATAATGTGCAATGTTTCAAAAGCAAATGAGATTGACCTAGGTCTTTTGACAATAGATAATTCTTTTTGATAAAACCGGATGCAAGAACATAACAAAATCCTGGTACATAACAAAGATGATATCTGAAAAGATTTATCCTTTTAAAATAATCAAGCAATCAATAGTAATTTTTTAAAGTGCTCTGGAATACAGCTCTGTTGGTGCATTCAAAGTATTGTAATAACTAATGAGATACATTTTACAGAAGACAGAAATATAAGTAAACTAACTATCTGCTGACCTTCTCAAGATACTTGAAATACGCAAAGGCGAAACCTCTGATGTTACAAAATGAGAAAACTGTAACATTTATTTATAGTTTGGCTGCTATCTTACTAGCAGACATAAAATTGATCTGTATATCAAATGCAGGCTGAGAGTCATTGTTTTTCTTTATAAATATAATGTAATTTCTTATTCTTCTGTCCCAGATCCCATAATACTTGATCGCAATGATGTTTGTTTGTCTCCCTTTTCCCCATTTGAGATACTGGGCCCCATTTATCAAAGGCTGGATGGACAAGGTCCCTGTCCAAGAACCTTGTCTGCCTGGCTTTTATGGTGATTGCTTGTGCAGCCGCATACCACCTATTCTCGCATAGTCAATCAATCATGGGAAGTTTTCGCCCAGCATCCGCTGCCCGCAGTTATCATTGTGCAAGTAAATGCTGCTATTGTGCAACCAATCGAGTGAGAGTAGGGCTTGTTAATCATCTTGACTGGATATAAATAGCATGATTTAACTCCACCACCCTGTGGTGGAGAGACTAAGTAGCAGCGATCTTAAGACTGAAGCAACTTAACTAGTGGTTTAGGCCTTCTCGCTCAAGCCTGCAGTGCTCGGGACCTTAAGCTGTGTCTGCAGCTTTATCAATGGGAGCTACTGAGATATTTTGTAATTATACATATTTAAATGAAAAATGTGGCTGTCATGGCCTGTCAGTCAGGGGCATAAAAGCTGAATTTTTTTTTTGGCTGAAGCTGGCCCCCCCCCCCTTAAGGGGGACCTCCCGGGGCTCGGTCCCAATCGTGAATGCTGCACCACTGGTAGTTCACACTACCATATTTCAATATATTTGAAGGCCACATAAGTGACTCAGCTCACATTTGAACTTAGAGATGGGCTTTTTTGACTACAACTGGCCCATTCTTGTCTGACTAGAAACTCCAATGTTTATGTTTTGGGACGTGTGTCTATCTTTAGACAATTGAGTATCTTGCCAAAACATTACTTCCTTGGTATTTTTATAGCATACAAAAAATGGTTTGCATGTGGAATTTAAAATAAAAAAATATATAACTGACCCCTCACTACTTATTAGACAAATTTATACCATTATATCTACTTTTTATGCTGTAAATTTCTTTTTATCACAATAAATTATTAAGACATTTAATTTCTTGATTAGCATAACAATAAGGAATCCTTGGTAACTATTGCCTTTTAAACTTAGCAGTCCAGATGTATTTGCTTTGTGTACAATCATATTCTGGAAAAACAAAAGTATGTCACGGGTATTAAAAAATACTTTGATTTGAAACATATCAATCAGTGGAAAAACTATTTTTTTAGAAAGAAAATTGTCTTTACAGCACTAGTTAAGTGAATGGTGCCTTTTATGTCCATTTAACAATGTAGAGACAATTATAGACATTATATTATGGAGATGACAAATACAAAAATGAAATGAAGAACTATTTCTATAAGCTGGAAGGTGTAAATACCCAAAGCAAGAACTGAAGGAAACAGTATACTTTTGAGGCTTAAAGCAAAAATACATTGAATAAAGTGCATTTGGACATATGAAGATTTTTCATATCCATTTAAGGACACAAAGGGCCAGATTACAATTGGATCAGTATTTAATGCCCCTGCTCATGCGCTAACTCTGCTAGAAGTAAGCTTTTTGGGTGTATCAGTATCACTCGTATTACAACTTAAAGGCAATTTTTTTTTAAAGCTAACCTAATGCGCACAAAAAGCCAAACATAGATTGCGAACTGGTTAACGTATACCCCCATAGAGGTCAATAAACCAAAAAAAGTGGAAAAAAACTAAAACTCCACTCGCACGCAAACATGCGCTCGACATGAAAATATGAATATTTCACATTCCAATGTTCTTCACATAGAAGAATATGCTCTATTTATTCATAAATATACATTTCTACATAGATCTGATTTTTTTTTTGCTGAAATATATATAAATACCTATATATAAAGATGATTACCGTATATATTGGTACTATACAGATACATATAAGAATACCTATTTAGAAATACATAGAACATATGCTGCTATGTGCAGAACATTGGAATGTGACATATGTACAGTATGATACTTATTGCATAAATATGATTTTTCATGTTTTCATCTACTTAACTGCAAAGTACTCCAAATATATATGCCTATATAGCTAGATCCCATTTTTATTTAAAAGCATATTTTTCTGATAATATTCTTTGCAATTTAAATATATGTCGATATTATTGTGTGAGATGTCTATCCCCAATCTTATTTGAACAGTGCAAGTATATTTAGCAAACTGAAGTATATATTTAAATATGCTATAACTATGTGGACTCTAGTGGTAGAATGTGCACCTACACTTTCTTGTTTTTTTCAATTAATCATTGCTGGTCACCTTGGTAGCACTTCCACAATGTGTGTGCTAGGTTGCTAATAGTCTTTTTGTGGTGTGCTTAACCAAAAAAAACCTTTGTTGTATCTTTAGATTAGGGAGCTGACCAAACCCTCCTTTTGGTTAATGCACGCCACCCAGTTCAGGTGTGTTCCAGTTTAATTACTGTGCCATATATATATAGCTAAGGAACTCTGCATAGACATAATTTGCTGCAGTGTGGATACTGATTAGCATAGGACCAGTCTGATTTGGGACACCTTGTAAGTGGTAGACTGGCTTAGCAGAATATGATCATATTGTGTTACTAAGATCCCATTTTTATTTAAAAGCATATTTTTCTGATAATATTCTTTGCAATTTAAATATATGTCGATATTATTGTGTGAGATGTCAATCCCCAATCTTATTTGAACAGTGCAAGTATATTTAGCAAATTGAAGTATATATTTAAATATGCTATAACTATGTGGACTCTAGTGGTAGAATGTGCACCTACACTTTCTTGTTTTTTTCAATTAATCATTGCTGGTCACCTTGGTAGCACTTCCACAATGTGTGTGCTAGGTTGCTAATAGTCTTTTTGTGGTGTGCTTAACCAAAAAAAACCTTTGTTGTACCTATATAGCTATACATATGTATTTATGTGTTTATATGTATATATAAATATATATATATATATATATATATATATATATGTCAGTAAATACATATATACACATATAAATACATACATACATATGTACACACACACACATATATATATTTAAATATATATATTTATATATTAACACAAAGGAGAGCACTCTCACTTTCAAAAGCCAGGTAGCCAGGGTGCTAGTAACACATTGAATACAAGAAACAAAAACTTGCACTCGCTGGTCTTATTTCAAAACACACTTTACAGTAAAGTGTGTTTTGAAATAAGACCAGCAAGTGCAAGTTTTTGTTACTTATATATATATATATATATATATATATATATATATATATATATATAAAGGGAAGTCTGTCTTAAAAAGCAGGCTAAAAGTAAAAAGGTGAGTCATTGTGAACCTCATTTGCATATCTTACCCAAATTCCTTTGCTGCATTGGAAACAGTGTAGTCAGAGAGTTTCTGGGTTTAAAGCAAGTCTTCTGACTTGTTTAGATTTGTAAATGGTTTACACAATGAGTTATTTTCTCTATATTTTGTATTTAGTGGAGGATTTTAAACTCACTTTTCGCCTCCCGATAATTTTAATTGTTGTTGAATTTCCCCCAGAAATGAACTTTACCAAGCAGTGATTTAACCTACTCCCAGCTGATGAGTGGCAATAACCACGAAACAGCTGTCCTGGGATTGGTCTAAATCACTGTACTAACCCTAGCTAAGCATTAAAGCTGTGTAATGCAGCAGTGCTATGGCATAAAGGGAAGTCTGTCTTAAAAAGCAGGCTAAAAGTAAAAAGGTGAGTCAATGTTAACCTCATTTGCAAATCTTACCCAGATTCCTTTGCTGCATTGGAAACAGTGTAGTCAGATAGTTTCTGGGTTTAAAGCAAGTCTTCTGACTTGTTTAGATTTGTAAATGGTTTACACAATGAGTTATTTTCTCTATATTTTGTATTTAGTGGAGGATTTTAAACCAGGGATAGGCACGAGCCAAGGCTGTGGCGGACATTTTCTAAAGTAAAGACCTTTAGTGAAGGACACCAAGGTACATTTACAATTAAAACTATTTTATAGTGCTGAATTTTATTAAACTGATGCAGATACCACTGATCCTATAACCAGCCCTTGTCTAGCTATACACATGTGCCAGTGTCACTTCTGTGTCTTTGTATAGAGCTGGGTGTTATTATACAGATGCAGAATATACACATCCAGTATTTCACTCAGGCTTTATTTATTCCATAACTTATCACCCAATATTGCTAGCAGTCTCTTGACAAGCCACTAATTTTATTCACACTAAATATTTTCCCTTTCCTATTATTTAATCAGAAAGAAAAGATATACTAAGGTTATGAATCACAACCTTACTATATATTTTCTTTCTATTTAAATACTACTTATAATAAACCTCAGGTGCTTGTTAAAGTGCTTTACCTTTGCATATAAAGCTCCAGGGACAGAGTGGCAGCTTGCTTCTTGAATCTTCCCTCTCTCTGTGTCTCAGAGTCCTTTTCTGGTACTAAGCGGCATCATGTAGGAGTGTCCACAACCCTGCGAAACGTGGCGCTGCGTGTGTTAAGGAGGAGTCAGGACCAGTATTCATCTGTCTTACTGCTTCCCCACTTTGAAAAAGCCCATAGAAGGGCGAAACGCGTCGACTGTGTGGCAGTCTAAAAAATTGTGATACATTGCTTTTTATATATACATCCTCATCAACTGTTTTTATATAACCCGGGTTATCTATTGGTCAAGAACTTTTTCTGCTCACTATCCTTGGGATCTGTATTTGGAAGAATAATTTTATACCCAAAGCATTTTCCCTTTCCCTGCGTGCACAAGCACTAAGTGCAGGGTTCATTGTAGGAACACATTGTGAGGATTCCAGTCATACGGCTAGGAGCAGCGGATAGATCGGCTCTCTGCCTGACCGGAACGTCTTGTGGTGACGTCAGACACCGGAAAACTTTCCAACCCGACTCGCTCAAGGAAAATACCGAGCTACGAGTGGATATACCGCGCTGCCAGAAGTTTTCAAGGGTAACGTACCATATAACCTTAAGGAGCATATAATCTCTAACAAGAGGCAAAAGTAAAATTACCACATCTTTGTGACATCCAAAATACGCCAATAATACATGTTTATGGGCATTTTCTATATCAACCTTGGATATATGTGACTGTTTTTTTCAACCTGAGCCGCAGTTACTGTATAACAATATTATCCACAGGAACTTTTATCTCTTTTTTACGGAGTGACAAACTGATGCTAAATCTCTTTTATGAATAAGAGATTTTAATTCCTGTATATGTTTAGAGTATCATTTACATCGATTAGTTATATTGTCACATCTTAGAGACACACATATGATTTGTGACTGAGCTTGTATTTAGAGTATATTTTTTCTTTTAGATCTTAAATTGGGTAAATTATTTAATATTTGTTAACCCTTTATTGTGTACAGGGAGACGTCCCTTTTAGATTGATATTTTATATTGATGATCTGTAATAAATATTATAAATCACATATTCAGTGTTTATCTTTAGCTGTGAGCTCCCTCCCTTACTCCTCTTTTCCTTCCCCACAGCAACATGGGCGGCGGACACTTCAAGGGCCAGTCACGGACACCAGTGTCCGTGTACGGACACCTTGCCTATCCCTGTTTTAAACTCACTTTTCGCCTCCCAGTAATTTTAATTGTTGTTGAATTTCCCCCAGAAATTAACTTTACCAAGCAGTGATTTAACCTACTCCCAGCTGATGAGTGGCAATAACCACGAAACAGCTGTCCTGGGATTGGTCTAAATCACTGTACTAACCCTAGCTAAGCATTAAAGCTGTGTAATGCAGCAGTGCTATGGCATAAAGGGAAGTCTGTCTTAAAAAGCAGGCTAAAAGTAAAAAGGTGAGTCATTGTAAACCTCATTTGCATATCTTACCCAGATTCCTTTGCTGCATTGGAAACAGTGTAGTCAGAGAGTTTCTGGGTTTAAAGCAAGTCTTCTGACTTGTTTAGATTTGTAAATGGTTTACACAATGAGTTATTTTCTCTATATTTTGTATTTAGTGGAGGATTTTAAACCCACTAAATTAAACCTATTGTTATTGTTTGGATTATTATTATTATTATTAGGTGGCCATGCAACGAAGTTGCAGGACAACCTATTGTTATTGTCAAGATTATTATTATTATTTTTTTTATTATTATTATTATTATTCCGCCACTTATTCAAGTGCTTATAAAAACAACAGCATAACTCAAAAACTCATGAAACTTGGCACTATGCTAAAGATCTATGCTGTGCATAATCCTATGCAAAATAAATCTCATAGGTCATGTGATCTAGCAGCCATATTGCTTTTTGCGACAAATTTCGACAACCGCTTGAAAATCTTCTTCTCCAGAACCGCTTATGTTACAGCTGTGAAACTTGCTGTGTGTACTGCTGTACTGACCTAGAATAAAGTTTGTTCAAGAGAAGTGATTTAGTCACATGACCTAGCTGCCATTTTGAATTGTGCGAAAATCTTTAAACATCTTCTTCTCTGCAACAGCTAAGTGCAATGTAGTGCAATTTTGCACATGTGCTCCTTGCAAGGTCCTCTACCAAGTTTGTTCAAACTGCGAATTTTCCATAATCAACATGGCTGCTATGAGCCATTCGCCTTTTTATCGCTGTTTAATTGCGTAAATTTGCACTTTATGCATTATGTTTACACTATTTAACTATATTACAGTGTAGCAGACACATGAGTACACATAGTCATGACCCCTAAAGGCAATATTGCAGTACAAATTTGAACTGCGCAGTCGCCTTCGTGAAATAAAACATTTGCAAATTTTCTTAAAACTTCTGCAAATTGTAGAGGTCTATAGTGAGACTTAGTATGTGCAATTTGAAAGCCATACAATGCATAGCTTGGTGGCCATTTTGTTTCGTATGCGCGTTTTTTAAAAACTACAAAGATCTTCTTCTCCGAAACCGCTTATGGCACAGACTTGAAATTTTGTTTACAGATGTATCTTATGACTAACATTCAGATTTGTTCAAGAGAAGTTGATATGTCATGTGGTTTGGCAGCCATTTTGAATTGTTCAAAAACGCTTAACAATATTTTTAAATTAATAATAAAACAAAAACCGTTTTACAAAAATGCTTTATTTTTGCCATGTTTATTGAGATCTATGGTGACAATTATTGTGCATAATATGGAGGCTGTATATCATAAGATCTGGCAGCCATTTTGTTTTATGCGAATATTTCGAAAATCTATTTTCTCTGCAACTGCTTATGTTAGAACTGTGAAACTTGCTATATAACCTTATATTGTGACCTAGAGTCACAGTTATTCATGTTGAAGGAATTGGTCACAAGCTGTGGCAGCCATATTGGTTTACGTGAAAATTTCGAAAATGTGTTTTCTTTCCAACCGCTTATGTTAAAGCTGTGAAATTTGCTGTATAACCATATATTGTCACCTAGAGTTACATCTGATCGTGATGAAAGTATTAATCATTTGGTGGGGCAGCCATCTTGAAAAACGCAAACATTTCGAAAATGTGTTTCTTTCCAACTGCTAATGTTAGAATTGTAAAAACTTCTATAAAGCTTTATATTGTGACTTAGCTGCTTGTATGTCATTGCAATGTCGATGCGCATGGCCACCTCTATCGCTGCTTGCAGCTATATTTATTATTATTATTCTTTTTATTCCGCCAAGCTTTGTATTCAATTGCCCATAACTGCTTAACTGTTTTTGCAAAACTCTTAAAATCAGGTATGCTGGTACAGCCTATTGCTGTGCTACATATCATGCAACATTGAACTCATAGGTCACATGCTCTGGCCGCCATATTGCTTTTTGCGACAAATTTCGACAAACGCTTAAAAATCTTTAGCTCTGGAACTGCTTATGTTACAACTTTGAAACTCGCTGTGCTTAGTGCTACTATGACCTGAAATTGCTATTGCTCAAGAGAAGTGCCTTGGTCACATGATGTGGCAGCCATCTTGCATTTTGCGAAAATATTCAAACATCTTCTCCTCCTAAACCGCTTAGTGCAATGACGTGCAATTTTGCACATATGCTCCTTGCAAGGTCCTCTACCAAGTTTGTTCAAACTGCGATTTTTCCATAATCAACATGGCTGCTGTGAGACATTAACCTTTTTATCGCCATTTAATTGCGTAATTTTGCACTTTATACATTAGTTTTACAATATTTAACAATATTACAGTGTAATAGACACATGATTACACATAGTCATAACCCTTAAAGACAATATTGCAGTTAAAATTCACATTGCGCAATCGCCTTCGTGAAATAAAACATTTGCAAATTTTCATGAAACTTCTGCAAATTGTAGAGGTCTATAGTGAGCATTAGTATGTGCAATTTGAAAGCCATACATTGCATAGCTTGGCGACCATTTTGTTTCGTATGCGCCATTTTTAATAATTATAAAAATCTTCTTCTCCGAAACCGCTTATGGGACAGACTTGAAATTTTGTTTATAGAGTTATCTTATGACTAACATTCAGATTTGTTCAAGAGAAGTTGATATGTCATGTGGTTTGGCAGCCATTTTGAATTGTTCAAAATTGCTTAACGATATATTTAAATCAATAATAAAACAAAAACCGTTTTACAAAAATGCTTTATTTTTGCCATGTTTATTGACATCTATAGTGAGCACTATTGTGCATAATATGGAGGCTGTATATCTTACGATCGGGCAGCCATCTTGGTTTACGCGAAAATTTAGAAAGTCTATTTTCTCTGCAACCGCTTATGTAAGAACTGTGAAATTTCCTGTACAGTCTTATATTGTTACCTAGATTCATAATTGCTCATTAGGAGAGAATCAGTAACATGATGCGGCAGCAGTATCGGTTTTATGTTTATTGTAATTATTTGCAATTCAATACTTCCTCTTTTGAGTCAATTGCTCACAAAACACAAATTACTTATGCTAAACTCTTGAAATCAGGCATGCTGGTACAGCCTATTGCAATGCTACATCTCATGCAATATTGAACTGATAGGTCATAAGGTAACCCAGCCATATTGTTTTTTTGCGACAAATTTTGAGAACTGCTTGATAATCTTTAGCTCTGGAACTGCTTATGTTGCAACTTTGAAACTTACTATGCATAGTGATGCTATGACCTAGATTTTCCATTGCTCAACAGAAGTGACTTGGTCACATGATGTAGCAACCATCTTGCATTTTGCGAAAATCTTTAAACATCTTCTTCTCTTAAACCGCTTAGTTGAAGGAATTAGTCACAAGCTGTAGCAGCCATATTGGTTTACGCAAAAAAATTGAAACTGTGTTTTCTTTCCAACCGCTTATGTTATAACTGTGAAATTTGCTGTATAACCATATATTGTCACCTAGAGTTACATTTGTTCATGTTGAAAGTATAGGTCATATGGTGTGGCATCCATTTTAAAAAACGCAAACATTTCGAAAATGTATTTTTTTTTTCCAAATGCTTATGTTAGAACTGTAAACAGTTGTTATATAGCTTTATTTTGTGACATAACTACTTATATGGCATTGCAAAAATAATGCGCTGGCCACCTCTATTGCTGCTTGCAGCTATATTTTTAATTGTTGTTATATATATATATATATATATATATATATATAAATAACACTGTGCTCACTCCCGTGGAGTTATTTAGGAGTCAGCACTGATTGGCTATAATGCAAGTCTGTCAAAAGCACTGAAATAAGGGGGCAGTCTGCAGAGGCTTAGATACAAGGTAATCACAGAGGTAAAACATATATTAAAACAACTGTGCTAGTTGTGCAAGACAGGAGAAAGGGATTATCTATATTTTTAAACAATAACATTTTTCAAGTACACTGTCCCTTTAAAGATATGTTTAGATTTCTGTTTATATAGTGGTATAGTCCGCAATCAAATTAAAAGTACATTATACTAAACTCTATGGGCTCCATGTACGAAGCAGCAAGAGCTTCTCCGGAGCCCTTGTGGGGCAGGTTCACACTTGAGAGCCTGCTTTTGGCAATGTAAGAAGCAGACTTTATTAGACGACTGCTTCTTACACTCTTCAGCATCTCTTAAGGTGGCAAAGAGAAATCACTGCTCGCTTGCTCATTGGAGTGTGTAATGATACATATGGTCCAACGGACGAACAGATCCGCTGCCCGTATGCAGCGAAGGCAGACGGGCAGCTTTGCAAGTTAAGATGCTGTCCACTGGCCTTTTAATACTTGGGTCTATATTTCATGCACATTAAAATATTAAATAAAAAAATTGTATAAAATTATTACTATTTGATGCAAAGGTTCTCTGCCAATAGCAGATTGTATATGCGTTATAGTATAAAATTGTTTATTATGTATGTCTTGTTATCTAGCAAATACATGTGCAGAAAATTATTTTAGAAATTATAAACAGTAAATAAGAAAGCCACATATTTGCCAACTATATTTGCAAGTTATCACAATCAAATCTAAAGTTTCAGGTTGGGTTTTCCCCTGTTATAAAATAAAGGGACAGAAATGTGAACATTTTAAATAGAAGCATTTTTGCAATTTACTTCCATTTGCAAAAAATGTGTCTAGTAAATGTATTTACTGTTTTAGCAGCATATGCACATATCCTATGTATGAATAGAAGATCAGGATTCAAACACCATGCCTGCTCAAAGAGCTTGCGGTGTTAGTGAAGATGTAATTTGTATCGTACAAGCCATTGCTGATTTTCTGAGAATGTGTGGTGTTTGATTGGTGGTGCATGTGGCACTCACAGCATATGTTGCTGAAAAAACTGAATACATTTACTAGACAAGTGCACAAGCAACAAATTTGGTTCGAACGAATCTGAATAAAGCGATGATAATCTAATCACCAAATCAGAGAGAGTTAAGTGTTGGGATTTAAGAATATCAACTGTGATATCTGAAAACAATCCCTGCACCATTGAATCAGAATGCAAAGCAAAAGAGGTCTCAGATGAAAAACAAGCAAAGGAAACCATGTCCGAAGCTGCAGTTATGAGACCTAAAACTTCCATACACATAGCCACTAAAAGGAATGTTCTAGACTGTTAGACAGGCTAACACCAATGCAATCGACTTTTGTCCGAGAAAGACAAAGTCATGAACACAGAATCCCTCTAGAAACCCAAAAAGAAATTACCCTTGTCTGAAGAATCACGAAACTCTTAGGTAAATAAATCCTCTAACCATGTCTTGAAGAAACAAAACTAGTTGATTCATGAGAGATAATAGAGGGTGATGTATATAAAATATACACCACACTCATAGAGGGCGCTAACAGATCACTAGAAAATAAACAATATAATATAAATAAAATAAAATAAAACGTGCAAACATAAGTCAGGCTATATATAAAAAAGATGCTCACAGAATAGCCCAAACCAGATTGATATATACAAATATCATAAAATGTCCATACAGATAATCCAAAGAAGAAGGCAGCTCTCTGTCATAGGACGGTCATCCTGATGTATCGTGATCTAAGAAGAGAGAAGAACAGAGGCGCCAAACATGGCCTAGTAACATCAGGACAGCCAGACACACAACAACAACAGGATAGGAAATATACTCACAAGTGAGGCGCACCCAAATGGTGCTATTGTGGCAGTCTGGAACTCAAACAGTGGTTCAGCTCACTGATAACTCCAGCCAGATAGAGATGATCTTAAGTAGGGCCTATCAGTTATGCCTGGAGGGACGAAAAATGCACAAGCATAGCCCAGTAACGTTTTAGCAATGAATAAGAGAAATTTAAGATTGCACTTACAAGATGCAAAGCACCGCCAGGTGCAGTATCAGCAGTACTGGGACCTCTCAGCCGCCCTGTGGACTGTAGAATCCAATGACCAGGATGCGGATTATCACAACTTAGAAGAAAACTCAGCAGAGAAAAAAAAAAAAAAAAAAAATATATATATATATATATATATATATATATTCTGCCCCCACAAGAGCAGGAAAAAACTAGTAGCAAGTGTATATTTAAAAACTTTTTATTAAAAACAGCGACGCGTTTCTCAGCCACCACAGGGCTGTTTCCTCAGGCTATACATTAATGTTAAAAACACTTGCTTTATAAAGAAAATAAGATACAAAGAGCTAAATTCTGATAGGGCAATTAATTACCATTTATAGTGCTGGCACCTGTTACACAGATTAGTAATTAGTTGGGATGGAAACCCCTGTATACATAGCCCTCACAGGAGATATACAAAGATTTGACAAGTAATCAGTTGGTATAGATACTTGTGACACTTTACATTGTTATTGTTAAATCTTTGTATATTGCCTATGAGGGCTATGTATATAGAGGTATCTATACCAACTGATTACTTGTTATTATTACCCAAATAAATGGTAAACAATAAATTGACCTCAAAAAGGCCAAAGGGCTGCATAAACCATGCCGGGATATGAATCTAAGACCCTTGGATCTAGGACAAGCATTTGTAGTCAGGACATTCACCAACTGATCTCCATCACCGGACTAAAAGTTGACCAGAAAAGACTATAAACCTCCAGAAATAGTGGAGATAATAGAAATCAAACAAATTATTATCCTAACAGACTACAGATAATAAAAAATATTTGAAATCATAATAATAGATATAGTAAACATAATAAAATAAATACATCAGAAGTAAATAAACAGAGTTATATACTTGAGAATCTGAAACTGCTTATGCTAACTGTTCAATAAAAGGTTGAGAGAAAAGTAATGTCAGCCACAGATAAAGCTGAGCTAACAAAATATAAACAGTACGTGATGCTCTACTAAGGTTTTATTTAAGAAAATCATACAAACTTACTTCACCACCCCAATAGGAGGTAAAGTTTGTAAAACTGAGTTGTGGGTGTGGTGGGAGGCATTTTGAGGTTTGGTAAACTTTGCCCCCTCCTGGTAGGAATGTATATCCCATACGTCACTAGCTCATTGAATCTTGCCAATTACATGAAAATCATTGTTATATTGTTGAACTTAGCAGTTATTGAAAGTACAAACTTGTTGTGTCATATTACTATACCCTGACCATATTTAACATAGTAACATAGTAACATAGTAGATAAGGTTGAAAAAATACCAATGTCCATCAAGTTCAACCTATACAAATCTAAAATACTTACAAAAAGCTCCAGTTCAGCTTACATAACCCCACTAAAAGGTGACCCATTTAATACTAGCAATCATATCCATGAATTTTGTTTATATACAGAAATGTATCCAGACTATTTTTAAATTTATCTAGGGTATTGGCATTCACTACCTTCTTTGGTAATGACTTCCACAATTTTATTTCTCTTACAGGGAAAAATGTTTCTGTTGCAGGAGATTAAATCTCCTTTCCTCCAACCTTAAATTGTGACTTCTTGTCAGAAACAATTTTCTTGGAAAAAACAGATCTTCTGCCATCTCTGTATATGGGCATTGAATATATTTACATAAAGTAATCATGTCACCTCTCAAGTGCCTTTTTCTAAGGAAAACAGACCCAGTTTGGCTAGCCTCTCCTCATAGGTTAAATTCTCCAATCCCCTTATTAGCTTTGTTGCCCTTCTCTGAACTTTTTCTAGTTCTGCAATATCTTTTTTTACGATGGGTCCCCAGAACTGCATTCCATACTCAAGGTGAGGTCTTACCAGGTCTTTATATAGTGACATAATTATGCTTTCCTCCCTTGAATCAATGCCTCTTTTAATACATGCAAGTATCTTATTTGCCTTTGAAGCCGCTGCCCTGCATTGTGCACCCATCTTTAGCTTATTATCTATTAATACTCCCAAATCCCTTTCCTCCTCTGTTTGGCTAAGTCTTGTCCTATTTAAAAAATATGTTGCCTGCTTATTTTTACTTCCAAAATATAGAACTTTGCATTTTCCCGTATTAAATCTCATTTTCCATTTACTTGACCATACTACTAATTTTTGCAGATCCCTTTGTAATGAACGTTCATCCTGCTTTGACCTAATGACCTTACTTAACTTAGTATCATCTGCATAAATAGAGATGTCGCTATTTAATCCTTGCTCCAAGTCATTTATAAAAATATTAAAAAGAACAGGGCCCAGTACTGATCCCTGAAGGACTCCACTTATTACCTTTGTCCAATCTGAGTATGATCCATTTACTACTACTCGTTGCTCCCTATCTTTTATCCAGTTATTTATCCATGAACTAACATTTTCAGCTATTCCCAGTCCCTTAATTTTGTGCATTAATCTTTCATGTGGCACTGTATCAAATGCCTTTGCAAAATCTAAGTATATCACATCAACTGATTCCCCTTTAGCTATATTTTTACTTACTTCCTCATAGAATCTAATTAGATTAGTTTGACATGATCTATTTCTCCAGAAACCATGCTGATTAGAAGATAATTTTGTTTACACAAATATGCTCGTCAATATAATCCCTTATAATCCCATCAAATATCTTCCCCACTATTGATGTCAGACTAACTGATCTATAGCTTCCTGGATCATCCCTGCTTCCCTTTTTGAAGAGTGGCACCACATCAGCTTTGCGCCAATTCTGGGGTACCATGCCTGAGGATAATGAGTCTTGAAAAATTAAAAGTAGTGGTTTGTCTATAACAGTGCTAAATTCCCTTAACACCCTTGGGTGTATTCCACCTGGGCCTGGAGTTTTATTTACCTTAATATTATCCAGTTTTTTCCTGTTATCCTCTAAACATAACCCAGTTAATGGTATGGACTAGAATGTTCTATTTTGTTCCAAAGTATCATACAATGGTTCCTCTCTTGTGTATACTGAAGAAAAAAAACTGATTTAGTACCTTATCCTTCTCCCTGTCATTATTTATCATGCTACCCTCCACACATTTTAATGTACCTATATTGTCCTTCTTAGGTTTTTTGCTATTTATGTACTTAACAAACCTTTAAGGGTTAGGCTTAGAATCCTTTGCAAATAATTTTTCATTTTCAATTTTTGCTAATTTGATTGCGTTTTTGCATGCTTTGTTACATTCCTTATAAATATGGAATGTTGAGTCTGTACTATTCTCTTTGAATAATTTCAATGCCCTACATTTTTTCCTAATTTCTCTTAACACATTTTTATTTAGCCACATTGGCTTTGATTTTTTATTTTTATAACCATATGGTATTTGTTGATATGTATATTTATTTAACAAAGTTTAAAATATTATCCATTTATCCTCTGTATTTTTATTAGAGAATACATTGTCCCAATTTATATTATTTAATGATTTCCTTAAATCGTTGAATTTTGCTTTCTTAAAATTAAAAGTCTTAGTTAAACCATTAAGACGCTGCATATGAAAAGAGATTTGCATATAATTACTCCCCCTGATCGCAGTGATAACCCCTATATACACCTTGGTTTGGTTAATTTCATTGCTGCCCATTTCAGATTCCAGATCTGCAATTTTGCCAGATGAATTTACTTAGCCAATGTCTCATTAGAGCTCTTCAGAAACCCCAAGACTGAAATTAGTTCAATCATGGCATATCATTTTCAAAAGACAACACCACAAGGCTACTACATATGGAGCATATTTAATTTATTCATGTTGCCATTTCACCACCAATAGCTGAAGTATTTAAATTCCTGCCCCTTCTCTTGCGAAACCTTTAAAAAAACAACTCTATTTGCATTTTTTAACTCCCTCCTAGCACAATGGTACCCCCAACTTACACATAAGGGTCAATTTATCAAAGTTTCTAAATGTAGAAGTGAGCATATGTGAGAATGTCTGCCCTCCAAATTACTATCCAATGCCAAAATTGATCAAAATTAGAGCTGGATGTGATTGCTTTGATTCAGATGTGATTAGCAAAGAAGATTGATACATTAGAAGCCAGACTAGACGCGGATAAGTGGATTTATTAAACTGTGTTCCTTCCTTTCTCAGTGTATCCCCGGAGCAGTATATCTATACCGCTACTAGTGACATGGTTGATGGTTTTTAGTGATGGGTATGTTGATGCCTGTGATGGTTTATCTGATGTTTTCTCCAGGGAGCTATATCTGGGTTGTCCCACTTGTGAAGGATTCAGAATTAGCCTGGTCTTGCTGCTCTTGGAAAGAACCACTACTCTGCCTCCTTTAAAAAAAGACATACAGGATATTTTGTTTGTGCTTAAAAGGGGCATGAAACCACAAATGTTTATTTCATAGTTCAGATAAAGAGGCCCATTTATCAAGCTCAGAATGGAGCTTGAGGGCTCGTGTTTCTGGTGAGTCTTCAGACTCGCCAGAAACACCAGTTATGAAGCAGCAGTCAAAAGACCACTGCTCCCTAACCCTGTCCACCTGCTCTGATGAGGCGGACAGGAATCGCCGCAATTCAACCAGATCGAGTACAATCGGGTTGATTGACACCCCCTGCTGGTGGCCCATTGGCCGCGAGTCTGCAGGGGTTAGCGTTGCACCAGCAGCTCTTGTGAGCTGCTGGTGCAATGCTGAATATGGAGAGCGTATTGATTTAGCGATGTTTGTTGTGCCTGATCCGCACTGTCGGATCAGGTCTGACAGACATTTGATCATTCGGCTTCTTAGCATATATGTATAAACAATTATCCAATTTACTTCTATTATCAATGTTGCTTAATTCTCTTGGGATTCTTTGTTGATAAGCATACATAGGTAGACTAGAGAGCTGGGAGATAGCTGTTGATTGGTGGCTGCACAATCAAATAACTTGTCATTGGCTTACCAAAGTGTTCAGCTAGCTCTCAGCAGTACGATGCAGCTCCTTCAATACCAGATACCAAGAAAATGAAGAAAAATTGATATTAGAAGAAAAATAGAAAGTTGTTAAAAAATGTATGCTCTATCTGAATCATGAAAGAAAAATTTTGGGTTTCATGTCCCTTTAAGAACCAGACCTGTGTGACGTACTATAAGTAATTTGCCCTTAAGGGGTTCAAGTATAAGGATTGATACCACACTGCCATTTGATAAATGCAGGCATATAAATGCAAAAAAGTAAATAACTTATGTGTAAGTATCAAATGAGGTTTGTTTGTTTTTTTGTTTGTTTTTGTATACAAGTACTGTCAGCAAAATATAATTGAAAAGCTAGCAAGAATGAATTGTACATAGGAATTTCACTGGAATAGGGATATGTGTACACTAGTGTACAGGTGTAGAATGTGATGGTGTAGATGTTGATAATATTTTCCTTCATTATTAATATATGGGTGTCTTTTATCCAGATCTCCATTCTTCATTCCTGTAGTAATGAAAAAGGTATGACTGACACTGAGCATAGAAGCATAGAAGTAATAATAAGTACTTTCTAAATTGTGGACTGTACTTTGCAAATCACAGAAGAACATAAAAACCCACAGAACGATAAGTAAAAATGTTTTGGTATAATTCTGAAAAAAAAAATACAAGGAACAGTTGTCTTCCATTTATAGATTCTGGGAACATCTCAAAAGGGTCTTAATTATCTTGAGCCTTTGTGACCACTGACTCCTGAAATAAAATATATCTGGGACATAATTGTCTCATTATAACCGTCAGCTCAAGGTGGTCTGGGGGACTCCTATGCCACAACAAACACATTTCTTGGCTCTGTTAACAAAAACAGATTAACCTCTAACTCTGAGCCCTTTTAGTGCAAGTAAGATGTATTCTTTTAACGCAGAATAAAAACAACATTTTTTACGATCTGGAACATACTTTAAAATAATCTATAAGAGGCTCATGCCAAGTAGGTTATACTATAAAATGCTAAAATAAACTAATTATATTTTTTTAAAAAGAGAATGACACATTTTGCCTTTATGTTCAACGCACTAAAAATACATTTACCCTTAATTAAAAGTTTCATATGAGAATCACACATTATATGTGTGAACAGAATCTCCATGATAAGAAAGGGGGTACGATATAATTAGATAACTCATCATACTGGGTCTTCATTCAGGAAAATAGTAAAATAAATAACCAGAAACATAAAATATATTATGCACTGTCTTTCTATCTGTTACTCAATGTCAAATGATGACAACTGAGGTGGCCCAGCAATGACTAGACCCTGTCACCATGAGGTTTCTCTACAGTTTTTTCTACTTGGGCAATCAAGTTAATGAGCTATCTCACAGGCATTTTACATGTTTATGACACTTAATCAAATAATGAGGTAATGTTGCATATAATTACTATCATTTAGGTTTCTCTACCTTTAGTTTACCATATAGTAAATACCATTAAATGCTAATAAAGCCCAGGTATTTGTAGGCTAAAGAAAAAACAATTATTGTATTTTTAGATTTCTATAGTAGCTAGAATATGCAAACCTATACTTGAAACTAAAATGTTAGCGCTGGGGGGGGGGGGGGGGGGGGGGGGGGGGGGGGGGGGGGGGGGGGCGGAGCCAGCAGCCTAGGTGGCTAGACGCACAAATATGGAGCTCTTATGCCTGAATTATAAAATAACCCTTATTTTCAGTAAAAATAGACTTACTACGTCGTATGGATCACTGCTAATTAAACCTTAACTGAAGGTTAACTTCCTTGAGCCAGCTCATAGAACTAACTTGGCGACTAACAATCTTTCTAGGAGGAAGCTACCGGGGCCTACACTCCCTGATTCTGACTCTAGACGGAACCTGAGACTCTTTGAAATATGGAGGAGAATTCAGAGCTACTGTATACTTTGCTCCGGGACCTGGACCGGCAGATGGCTAGCTGTTTTCTTGATCTATCAGCCACGCTAAAATCGGAGCTAAGAGGAATGTCCTGCAATACCCTATCTAGCAAGGAGTTTAAAGCCACGCGGACAGAACTGCCTTGAGAAATCCCGCTTGTGACGCTTCCCCAATCCCCTTTATTGTGTCTTTGGGAGGACAACGTGGGAGATATATCATTACCCTACCGTGATCCACTCCTAGAAGAATGCCCTCCAAGCATGATGTATGAGTGCCCAGGACACGGGCTGGACATATGTGTAACTCATGGGGATTTAGTGATGCAGTGGAGCCACTGGAAGCGTGACATCTTAGCCCTCTCTGCAAGTGGCCCTAGGATCATCGCACAGCTGCAGCAACTGACAAACATCGGATGTGCCGTGGAGATAGATACTTCCGGAGGACATACGCAGCTATTAGACCTGCGAGCTGGTGAGAAACCTTTTGCTATCGGCACATTGCCTACACGAGCCATCTGTGTGCATCAGCAGGGGTTGCTGAGAGCGGAAGGGTTTTTACCCTTTTCATTGTTAGCGCATAGGCTAGGCATAGGCTGACTATATGAACTAACATGGGGATAAGCTGAACCCGTAGCACCTAGCTCTGCAGTATTTTTCCCCTTGAAGCCTATGTGAACTGTTATGCTCTGAACTTTTGCTTTCCTAGAGGTACAAATTCCTCCCTTACCCGGAGAACGAACTAGACACTGATGCGTGTTAGCGAAAAGACGCAGAAGGTCATGTCTTCATAGCTACAAAGCTGCTTGACGTTAATAGTAACTGGACTGATATGTCTGTGCTGACCCTATGTGAATATGTTCTGTAGTTTGTGCGATGTGGATAATATTTCTAAGCTCATAACACAACAAAAGTGGATGACATTATCCGTGCACAGTCATATATATATATCAACATTAGGTGTCCTTAAATGCCTAAACTTCTATCATAGAACTAAAGTGTTATCTGTAATGTTTCTGCATTGTTTGTGTTTTACTAGTATATACATATTTATACACGTTTACAGAGGGAGTACTACCATACCCTACTTAAAAGGTCCTTACAGCCTCCACATTGTGTAAATCTCGCTAAAAGTATTATTTAGGAACTAATTTAACCAGGTCAAAACCTGCTTATATTTCATAATCTGACCCACCTCCTATTGCTATTGGCGTGTTGCTGGTGGTTGAGATGGCACACTCATTTTAATTGGTATGCGATCTGCAGGTATAGATATTACTACTTAGAATTCCAGCACGCAGAGACCTAACGCAAGTTTAACAGGGAATCTTTATAGACACTCCTCGCTTATACCAGCTTTAAAAGCAACTATTGCTAAAACACTGAAAATGTATGTAACCTTCCTATCCTACTGACATTGGACTAGAAAATGAATGCTGGTACCAAACATGTGTCCAAAGCCACTACAAACTCCTAAGTACAGTTTTAGTTGTTCTATATACTATGGTATCTAATGCCTGCCCATATATACAGAAACAGTAGGGGATGTATAATATACGCCGTTAACTTGTTAACAGAAGTTAGATTTGTTATATAGTCTATTGCTTTGCATTTATATGCTAAATCTTAAAGTACTCTACATAGTTGCTATGGTCTCATATCAGCTGTTCTTACGCACTATCCCTCTTTTTAGCTTACTTAATAGGGCCAGAGTTAAAGCTCTCATAGTAATAGCTTTGTCATTCGAATATCACGCTTAGCACGTTTGCTATGTACCTTACTCAGATACTACTCTGCTAAACCACAGACAGGAGATATATGGTAGTAAAAGGATTATACTTAAAGGGACATGAAACCCACATTTTTTCTTTCATGATTTAGAACGAGAATGCAATTTAAAACATCTTTCTAATTTACTTCTATTATCTAATTTGTTTTATTTTCTTGATATTCTTTGCTGAAAAGCATATCTAGATATGGTCAGTAGCTGCTGATTGGTTGCTGCACATAGAAGCTTTGTGTGAATGGCTCACCCATGTGCATTGCTTTTTCTTCAACTAAGGATATCTAAAAAATGAAGCAAAATAAATAATAGAAGTAAATTGTAATGTTGTTTAAATTTGTATTCTCTATCTGAATCATGAAAGAAAGATTTTTGGTTTAGTGGCCCTTTAACTATGCGCTCTTTACCCTCAACCATCTATGGGTCCTAACTACTTCCCAGTATAATATGTTTAGTCAATACTCTCAAGTTCGGTTTACTATGCCTTATGCTAGTTTTATTATTCATCTTATTATGTTCGCATATGTTTTGGGGCCCTCTCCACCTATGTGCAAAGGGGTAACTAAATATGCACATGTACATTTTTTTTTCCTGTTTATATATGTAATGGTTAGTCAGGTGCTCCTTATTAACTAGGCTTTGGAAACCACTACTCATTTGGGTATACTATTGTCATAGCTAATTTTAAACTGCTATCTCATGCAATAATGGTAGCATAGAAGACATTGAATGTTGAGATTTTCCTGTATGGTATGATGTAACAATTATCTCTAGACTA